>NC_044588.1:10046996-10346996 GCF_901933205.1 Camarhynchus parvulus
AACTCCAGCAGGCTGTCACCAAACTAGTGCAGCACAGAGGGGTTTGTATCAGTTTTCTACTTCACACCAAATTGGTGATTATTTTCAGATTTTGTTACCTCCAGGGTTTACTGGGCAAATAGCAGCCTGACTCACAATAAAGAGCTTTTCTGAGTCACAGTGGTGCTGCCACACTCGATGCTTGTCCACAGCTGAGACAGGAGTTAAAATTTGAGTTTTAAATATGTTAAAATTTACCTTCGGACTTGGTACGTTGTCCAAAATTGAGCATGTTGGTTCTTCTCCAACAAGAAGTAAATTGTAGTTAAAATATCTTCAAAGTCTGTGTAGTTTGGGGAAATAAAGCAGTCTGGGTTAGTCTCAATTCCACGTGTGGATAAATCTGCCTGGTTCTATGAAATGGTTATTACAAATCAATGCAGGCACGGTGTACCTGTGTACAAGAGACACAAGCACAGGGCATGAAGGGACTCAGTTATTTACTTAATCTTCTACTCCCACACCCTCAGCCATATTTATGACATCTCTGAAGTAGAATTAGCCCAGAGTAACAAGGTCAGTAGCACAGTGTCACCTGATCTACTGACACTGTTCCCAGCAGTACTTGGACACGAACTCCTTGCAGTCACAAACCAAAGATACCTAACAGCATTAACGTACCTTTGGGGTCAAAAAAGACATCTGAGCCTAAAATAATGTCTATGGGTGCAAGAGAGAGCAGCTCTGGCGACACGCGGCCCCAGGTGAGACCGAGGACGGGCACGTTTGGCAGGCGGTTCATGAGGCAGCTGCTGCGGCAGCTCCGCAGGCACTGGGGCAGCTCCTCGCTGTCCGACAGGATCACCTGGGCACCGCACCTGGCGGCCACCACGCCGGGGAGGCTCACACCGGCACCGATCTGAAACCACAGCGTGTTCGTGGGGACCGCGGGCGGAGCCTGGCCCGCCGGTCACGACGGAGGGAACCGGGCGGGGAGCGGGCGGTACCTCCAGCACTCGCTTGCCGAGCAGGCTCCGCCTGTGCACCCACAGGTATTGGGCCAGGACCACGGCGCAGGGCCACACGTACGTGCCGTACTGCGAGTCCAGCACCTGCAAGACACGGGGCGAGGCGCTGTGCCGGGGTCCCGGGAGCTGCCGCCGTTCCCGGTGTCCCGGCTGCCCCCGGTACCTCGGGCACGCGCACGGCCAGCGCCGCCGGACCCTCCTGGAAGCGGTACCGCCGCGCGCGCTGCCGCCGCGCCGCCGCCATGGGCCAATCGCGGGCAGACACGTATGGGCGCCAGGCCGCGCCGGCCAATCGGCGCCTCCTCCCGGCGCGACGTCACGCGGAGCGCCGCCGCGGGCGCTGATGGCGATGGGGCGCTCGCCCAGCCGCCGCCTCCCCCGGGGCCGCGGTTAAGCCGGACCGCTCCCGCCCGCGCCGCTGCCCCGGCGGGGCGGGGCTGGCGCCTCCGCGGGCTGCTTCCCGGAGAAGGGAGGAAACCGGGTGACACGCGGTCGGCCCGCCACTGTCCGGGGAGCAGCAAGGGCGGACCGCGGGCGCGCCGCAGGAAGGGCAGCGGTGGCGGCGGATTCCCGGCGCGGCCGCGGGACTGCGCGGCCAAGGGCGGCCGGTGCCCGCGCTGCCTCCGTGCCGCCCGCGCTGCCCTTCCTCAACATGGCGGCACGGGGGCGCCGCTTCCCCAGCCTCGGCCAATCAGCGCCGAGGCGTGGCGGAAGCCGGGGCGCAGCCGGCCAATGGGAGTGCGGCGGGGGCGGGGCCTCGGAGACAGCGGCGGCACGGGGTGAAATTTCTGGAAGGTGCGGCCGGAGCGGGGCCGGGATCGGGATCAGGATCAGGGTCGGGCCGGGGGCCGCGGGCCGCGGGCGGTGACGGCCCCCAGCGCCGCCGCCATGAACCACAAGAGCAAGAAGCGGATCCGTGAGGCGAAGCGCAGCGCCCGGCCCGAGCTGAAGGACTCGCTGGACTGGACCCGTCACAACTACTGCGAGACCTTCCCCCTGAGCCCCTCCGCCTGCAAGGTGCGTCGGGCGGAGGGGAAAGGGGGGGATCAGGAATGAGAGGGTGGGAATGGGGAATGGAGGGGGGAAATTGGGAATGGAGGGGGCGCGACTGAGCGAGTCCTGCGGGGAAGGGAAGAGACCTGAGGGGAATGGAGGGGGCTGGGGAAGCGGGGTGGGGGTCACGGCTGGGGATCGTGGAGCCCTGAGGGGACGGGGATGGAGGGGGCGACTGAAGGGATTGGGAACGCCTGAGGTGAAGGGGGAGCTGCGGGACGGCTGCTGATGGGAAGCGGGAAGGGCCCTTGCCCGAGGCTGGGGTTGCCTCAGAGCTGGCGGCACGGAGAGCTTGGGTGAGGGACGGGACTTTCTTCCCTCCACGTGGCGAGGCGTGTGGGAAGGTCAGGGCCCGCCGGGGTGGACGGGCACCCGCACAACTCCCAGGAGCGCTTCCCGGTGTCCCGAGGGAGTGACACGCAGCAAGGGATGTGTCACCGAAAGGGCAGGGTGGCCTCTCCGCCCCGGAGCTGCCTCGGTGCGGAGCTGTGCCAAAAGCTCCAGGCGGCGGCTGTCACTGATGTGTGCAGGGAGCGGGCCAGGAGGGACGGGGCTGCAGCCTCGGGGAGCTTAAAATAACACAGGCAGCTCCACAGCCGCGTGGTGTGTGGAGCAAAGGATATGTGGGAAGCACCCCCACAAGCCAGTACAGCCCTAGGACGTCAGTCTGTCCTGATATCTGTCCTGCTTTCCTCCCTTGGTTTCACAGGATAACGTGGAGAGGGCCGATGCACTCCAGTTAACAGTGGAGGAGTTTGTTGAGCGGTATGAAAAGCCTTACAAGCCCGTGGTGCTGCTGAACGCTCAGGTGGGCTGGTCTGCCCAGGAGAAGTGGACGCTGGAGCGGCTGAAACGCAAGTACAGGAACCAGAAGTTCAAATGTGGGGAGGACAATGATGGTTACTCTGTGAAGATGAAGATGAAATATTACATCGAGTACATGGAAACCACACGTGATGACAGCCCCCTGTACATCTTTGACAGCAGCTATGGAGAGCATCCCAAGCGAAGGAAACTCCTGGAGGACTACAAGGTCCCCAAATTCTTCACTGATGATCTGTTTCAGTATGCAGGGGAGAAACGAAGGCCACCCTACAGGTAGAGTGACAGCAAGACAAAACTGGGTATTTTCCAGCTCATTGGTTGTTCCTAAATACCTGGAATTGTCTCACATAAAAAAGGGATATTTTTACATCATCTCTGAAACAAGTGTACCTCTGTAATCCTGCAGAAGAGAAGGGCAGATTTTTATTTATAATAAATTTTTAATTTCAATTATTTATATCAAAATTTCTCCTTTTGCCAACAGTGTTGCTGTAGGTTTATGGTTTGGGGTTTTTTTTTATTCTATTAAATCAGTTTACATCACTTCTTAGATTTTTTTTCAGAAATTACATAGTTACTGAGCTGTAGAGATCAGTTTCTTGCTGTGTGTGCATTCTAGTGTTCAAATTTTAAATACCTCAGGAACAGCTCCTGGGTTTTGCACCAGTGGCTTATGTACAGTGTGGAATTTTGTTTAATTATGAGTCACTCCTTTTAAGGTAAAGATCTTAAGCTAGATTAGGATCTAATATGGGCACCAGTTCTTAGCTCCCTTTCAGATGGTTTTGAGAGAGAACAATATTCCACATCTATATAGTCTTTTCAACTCTTTATATTTGCTTCAGATTGGAAGAGGGTGAAATGACATTTCATTCATAAATTCAAATGCAGCAACCTTGTATTTGGGCTTCTAGATAAAAAGCCATTTTATCTCTGTTACTATGACATTTCATAGCACTATGAGCTTAAATTGAACCCTCCCAAGTAATTAAAGTCTTTACAGTGGCATTATAATTGTCAGACAATGCCTGTTGCTCTTTGGGTGCCATGAGGCTGTGATGTGGTTTATTTAAATAAAATTGAGCAAGAGCTCATCAATAATGGCACTTAGCTTTGCCCTCTCTCATGTGTCTGTAGTCCAGTTGTGCTTTTGCAGGAGTGAAGCAAGAACCTGATTCCATTTGAGGTCACTGAAGGAGGTGTTTTTACAGGGCTTTTCATAATTCTCTTCCAAGAACATACAATGCTGTGGTCAAACACAAAACCACACTGGGTGTAGTAGAACTGGATACACTTAATGACCTAGAGATCATTTACCCAAGTTAGAGGTGAATGAGAGAATCTGGCTGTGACTCATTTATTTTGCTGTCTGTGTCCCCCACACCCTCCCCACCTACAGGCACTGCTGAGCTTCTTGATTTTGGTGTCAAACTTCTTGTATTTTGTTCTGGAAAATGTGGGTATTTTTCAGGCTTTTTGGAGAGCTGAGTGATCCATGAAAGCACAGTAATGTCTCCTGGAGTTAGAGGGTTCCTCTAGGTACAGAAATGAGCGTGCAGTGCTTTTAGAGCATGATTGAAAATCTGACAAGAAATGCTGCTAATCATATGAGGAGGATACGACCTCTACAGGTTGATCTCTGGGTTGAGAGGTGTGTGATATTGTGGAGACCTTAAAAGAACAATTGGTGCTGTTTTGGACATTTTTATTGCCACTGTTCCTCTTTAAAGTAAAGACAGTAATTTCTGGAAGCCATTTACTGAAGCAGCTATTTTAATTTGAGGAAGGCAGCTTTGAGGGATTTGCTTTCAGATTGAGTTTCGGAATTGTGAAGTTTTTAATGGTAAGTTTGATGTCTTGGGGTAAGCTGTGTTTTGTTCATTGTAAATTAAGTATTTGGAGGAAGGTGCTGGTAAATGACAGTGTTGCTAAATAAGGGTTTTAAAACCTGTGTGTGTAGATTCAGGTTATTGTCAGAAAAAGGTGTTGAACAGTGCTTCTGT
Source organism: Camarhynchus parvulus (assembly GCF_901933205.1). Classification (NCBI taxonomy): domain Eukaryota; kingdom Metazoa; phylum Chordata; class Aves; order Passeriformes; family Thraupidae; genus Camarhynchus; species Camarhynchus parvulus. The sequence goes on from NC_044588.1 coordinate 10,051,885, forward strand.
CTGTGCCAAGACAGACCTTCATGTGTACAATTTCTTCTGATTTCTTAACAAAAGCCTTGACTGTTCTACCTGTAGTTTAATCAGCTTTCTAAGCATAAGATGAATCTAAAGAGTGAATTTGCAATAGAAATGACAAACACCTGCTTATTTACAGCTCCTTTGTGAAGCAGGAAGAAATCAGCTTGATAATCAAACTTTACAGTCCTACATTTCATGCTGACAAATGATCCTTCAAAACCAGTTTGATTTACACCTGCACTGGAAAGGGGAGATGGAGAACTTGCTGTATTTTCTGAATCTTTGCATTCCTCTTGCTGGGCATCACCCTTCTGTCACTACACCATGGAGGGATTGTGTTGGTGCTTTAGTTTCTGCTACCAGTTAAACAATTATTGTCATTTTTTCCTCTTGGTGCCTGGTATGAAGTCACCTCACACTGCATTTTCTGGTGTGGTTGGTCTTACTGTTCTGTTCCAGGGAAAATGAGCAGTTGAAGGTGCTGCTGCAGTTAAACATGTACAGTAGATAAAGTTCTCCACTGGGAGAAATAAACCTTGTAAATGGGCAGTGGGAATATAAACCTCAAATCCTGAATGGTCACTGGAGAATAAGCTCCGTGTAGTTAAGTGTTGGAATGAAAAGCCTCTTGTGAGTGAACAGAAGGGGAAGAGAGAGGCCAGGGTTGTGTAACTTGCTCTGTTCCTTGTTGTTGCCTTTTGTTCCTCATTGTTCTGCAGTTCTGGTCTGTTTGAGCAGCAAATTCTAGAAAACCATTGGAGATTCCTCCTGCCTAGGAGGAATTCCAGCACAGGCAGTTGGGACTTAATCATGTTCATCAACTTTGAAATAATGATTTCATTGAATGATTTTATTAATGATTTTATTTACTAGGAAGAATCCCAACACAGGCAGTTGGGACTTAATCATGCTCATCAGCTTTGAAATCACAATTTTATTGAAGAACTGTTTAAAACAAAATACAGCTATGACATATAAAAAGCCATTTTCACTTACTTATCCTACAGTCATTCCTGTCCCAATTCATATTGGTTTTTAGGTTAAACTCCTGTTATATCCTTTTGCTGCAGTGTGAACTTAACAAAATCAAGAGTGTAAATGTAACTGTAGTTACTTTAATTTCTAACTGAATGTGCAGTGAGCTGCAGTAATTGTCTGTCTAACATGAAGAAAGGGACCTGCCTGCTCTATGACTAAAGCACTTTTCTTCCCCCCACCCCATGCAGATGGTTTGTGATGGGCCCACCTCGTTCTGGAACAGGAATTCACATTGATCCCTTGGGAACCAGTGCATGGAATGCCTTAGTGCAGGGACATAAGCGTTGGTGCCTGTTCCCAACCAGCACCCCCAGGGAGCTGATCAAAGTGACACGGGAGGAGGGGGGCAACCAGCAGGACGAGGCCATCACCTGGTTCAATGTCATCTACCCTCGGACACAGCTTCCCACCTGGCCCCCTGAGTTCAAACCCCTGGAAGTCTTACAGAAGCCAGGAGAGACAGTCTTTGTGCCAGGTATGTGCAAATCTCTCCAGGAAGGAAATCTAGGAGATAAAAAAAGCATATTTGTAGCATTCCTGTGTCATAGAGATGAAGCTTTCTTAGATGGTCCATTTCTTACAAAACAAACTGGATAATTTCTTACAAAACAAACTGAGCTCAAACTGGGACTATTCAGTTACTCCTGAATATCACAAAACGTGTATGACCTGTGGCATAGGATTGCATGTGATACAGATGGCAAAACAAATGGGATTTAAATTGCAGCATCACAGGAATGTAGTCTGAACTAAATTGCAGTAATAGAAAGCTGTCAGGGCATAAAATAATAGAGGTGTTTGAGCCCCGGTAACTCCTAGACAAAAATGTTTGAATTTATACATGCTGGAGCAAATTCATGGCTGAATTTTGCATGTGAATGTTTCTTAGCTGTGGAAATGAGCTACTTAAATGCACTGACACCTTCCACCCACCTCTCTGTGGTTATGCTTCATCTTGCATTTGAAATCAAAAGCTAAATAAAGCTTTGCTGAAGATGCCCTTCCCTCTGAGTGGCTGCACACTGTGTGCCCATTGTAAGTGCGGGTGAGGTGAGTTCAGTAGCAGATTCTAACCTCTGAATCTTGCATCATTTATGTGCAGCACAGCCCATAGTTTCTGTCCACATTGCTTGTGTCTAACATCCAGCTGACTTGGTGTGTGAAGGGTGCCTTGTGATTGTCTTGGCACTTATTAGTGACTCCTGAGTGTACCTTCTGTTAAGAGTTTGTAGCTGTCGGGTTCCATTAAACTGTTCCCTCAGTCTTTTCTGGGCCTCTAAGTGGGTTGTAAGAACTCCACTATTTTTATCCCGTGTGGAAAAACAATTTTGCATCTATGTTTAAATGAAAGGTTAGTCTGTAGTCATAAGAACCTTGCAAAATCAGCGTGGAAAGTGCTCTCAGCTGAACAGAAAGGGCTCTGTGCAGTCTGGGTTACAATGGCTGCTGCTGTTAAATAAACTGTCAGCAGCCAGTGTGGTGCTGTCAGGTCACATCTTCAGTCCTGGCTGTGAGCTGGGTAATTTGGTCAGAGCATGGAGCTGCCTTCTGTAACAAGAACCTGTCAGGCACTGGGGTGAAAGCTGAAATAAGACAGGAAAGATGATGGGTTGGAAAACTCACCTGGGTTTGGGACATAAGCTCCAGTTCCACCAGCACTGTGGGAAAGGTGTTCTTGGCTGTTCTTAAACTTGCTCTCTGCCAGGCAGCCACCAATGGTCACTGGTGTTGTGTTTTAGGTGGCTGGTGGCATGTAGTCCTCAATCTTGACACGACTATTGCCATCACACAAAACTTTGCCAGCTGTACCAACTTCCCAGTGGTGTGGCACAAGACAGTAAGAGGGAGACCAAAACTGTCACGGAAATGGTACAGGTAAGAGATTCAGTAGCTTTCTTTGTATATTCTTCATTGAAAACAAAACCTAAAATATTCATTAATGTGCAGTGTTACAATTCAAAGGCTAACCCTGAAATTTTAACTGTATTTAGGATCCTAAAGCAGGAGCATCCTGAATTGGCAGCCTTGGCTGATTCAGTTGACCTGCAGGAATCTACTGGTATTGCTTCTGACAGTTCTAGTGATTCTTCCAGTTCATCAAGTTCCAGCTCCTCAGACTCTGATTCAGAGGTAATGCTTTTTACTGCAATAGGTGATCCATATTCTGCATTTACATTGTTTTAACATACCTGATCACGTGCCTTCATCCTTATATTCATGCCATATGGAATAAATTAATGGAAGGCAGCTAAACCAATTTACATGGTGGAGGAGCCTGAGATCTTAGCAGGTTCTGTTTGCTGAAGCCTCTCTTTGCATTGCTAAATGGATTCAATCTGTTTGATCCATGTCTATATTATATATGAATCTGTCACTCATTTAGCTTGTGGAAAATAGTTGCAAAATGAATGTTCTAAAAATTGGGAGAGGGAAAAAAATCCAAAACAGGTCAGTTATGACAAGGGATTCTTGTGGACACCTAAATCCTTCAGAAGCCAAAGTCTTCTCTTGGAAGATGAGGTCTGTGACCGTGTTCACAGGGGTCGGAGGATGAGGGAAGAGACGAGGATCTGACTCCATGTTTCAGAAGGCTGATTTATTATTGTATGATATATATTATATTAAAACTATACTAAAAGAATAGAAGAAAGGATTTCATCAGAAGGCTATCTAAGAATAGAAAAAGAAAGAATGAATAACAAAGGCTTGTGACTCGGACAGAGAGTCCGAGCCAGCTGACTGTGATTGGCCATTAATTAGAAACAACCACCTGAGACCAATCACAGATCCACCTGTTGCATTCCACAACAGCAGATAATCATTGTTTGCATTTAGTTCCTGAGGCCTCTCTGCTTCTCATGAGAAAAAATCCCAAGGAAAGGATTTTTCATAAAAGTTGTCTGTGACAGAGGTCCTTCTAGGGACCAAACGGAGCACATTAATTGTCTTGCCTCAAGTCAGCTTCAGCCAGTGATGAAATCCAAAAACGTTTCTGTTGCTGACTTTTGAATGCTTAATTTAAAATTTCCTTGATGTGTCTAGCCTAAAACAGCACATTCTTTGAGCCAGGGTTGCTAAGCACAAAGAACTCAAAGAACTTGCGGTGAATTGCACAGCACAGGCAGTTGTTGAGGTTCCTCTGAGTTGTGGTTTCATCTTTCCATCCTGCAGTGTGACTCTGGCTCTGAGACAGAGGGGATGATGCACCGCAGGAAGAAGCGGAGGACGTGCGGGATGATGGGGAACGGGGACACGACTTCCCAGGACGACTGCGTGAGCAAAGAGCGCAGCTCCTCCAGGTGACCCAGGGCAGCTGTTGGTTTTAAACAAGCACAGGACATACAAGGGAAAGCTGGCACACTTCAGATAGGGGATTCCTCAGGAGAGAGGGATGGAGAGCAAGGGATTCCTTACAGGATAGTGGTATCATCCCTCCATGAATTATTTCAATTGTTCCAAACAGAAAACTAAGATTATTGATGTTTTCTTTTTAAAAATCAGGGGTTTTATTTAATAAACAGTCTTATTACTTTTCCTAGTTGTCTCTTTTAATAGATGAAAGGATTGGATTTTATCTTTGTTTAATGAGAGAGGTGGGATGTTTAAACTGCTCTTCAGAGAGCACAAATGAGTAGTGAACAGTTAAAGATGAAGAATGATCAGGCAGCACTCAGATTTCAGTGTCTTCATTCAAACACAAAACCTTCAAGTAGTTGTATGGTTTCTCTTACTGCTGCCTGGACTATTTCAATTTGTTCCACTGCTTTATCTGTTAAAGACAAAATTCATTCTAAATTCCAAATGTCTGTGTTTACATTTAAAATAAATAAATAAATGCATTAATATCAAGCAAGTTTCAGTCAGTGTGGAAGGAGGCAACATTAATATTGCAAAATCAAGGATAGATATGCGTAGGGTAAAGTTGCTGAGGAAAGCAATTCTCTGGACAGGCGAGGTTAAAAAGAGTGGAACACTGGGAATCTGGGACTATACTGCAGGGAAGAACTTAAACATTCTTTGCTAAATGAAGCATTTTTCTCATATAGCAGAGGCTTGCCAAAATTCTTAAGCAAATTCCTTGCAGCTTGGTTAACCAGTGCTGCTGGATTGGCTGCCTGCCTGAATTAGAGTGCTGGCCAGCTCTTGAGCTCTTGGGTGCTCCAGGTTTGGCATGGATGCAAGTGCTGTGGTGGCTTAGTGTGTGGCTTGCTGAAGAAGGTGTGCACCAGTAATTTACCTGAGGAAGTCCATATTCCAGCATGATTCCAGCCTGACTTCCCAGTGTGGGACTGCCTGAAGGCCTGTGTGCTCCTGTAGATTGCTCTCTTGTTTCCAGCAGTTGCTCATAACTGAGTACAATTGAATTACAAGTACAGAGCATCATTAAAGGTTGGGGAGAGCTGTACTGACTGCTTATTTTGCCCTGGAGGTTTCCACACTTTGCTTGTTATGACATTGTCAAATCCCATTTTGGCAGCCAGTGTGACTTCAGGGAATGAGCAGCAGGAGAGAACAAACCTTTAATGCAGACCCTGGTTTAAAAAGAAAGCTGTAAAAATGCAGATCACAATGCAGATCTGTTCCTCTGAAAAACCTGTGCGCTTTTAAATTATTTGCCATTCAAATTTTGAAATGAATACTCTAAATATTGAAAATTAGCACCTTGCCTAGAACATTTGCTTTCTGGGTTTCACTGTTCTGCCTCCCATATGTTGATTGTTTCACTTTGTGAGGGTGGGTGGGCGTTCTATTCCAGCTGTGTGATGGCTTAGTTGCTAGAAACGCTCCCAAACATGAAATCTTAACCTTGCTCGTACAATGCTGGAGGAAGAATAAGCCTGAGATTAATCTGCATGCTGGGATCGTGTGCCCTGATCCAAGGGGAATGCTTAAAGGCAGTTGTACCTTTTTTTGACAGGATTAGGGAATCTTGTGGAGGCCGCAGCTACCCCTGAGGGATAACACCACCTACCCAGAGGCAGCTGCTGATGGAAGCTCTGTTAGCAGCCAGCCAGCTCTGTTCTACTCCCTTCTGCTTCTGTTTCTCACACTCCTTAAGTTTTTGTTACTCTTCCTCGATCCAGACATCTTCGTTTCGTGCTGTCCAAGGTTGGCTCCTGAATAACCTGTAGGGGAACACCCCAACTGTGTCCTTTGTGCAATGCTTTGTCCCCTCTGACCCCTGCACTATAACCCAGCTGTGGGTAAGGACATGCCAAGTATTTCATGGGTCACAGAACTGGCAAAGAAGGCAACGGTCAGTTTTTAAAGAACTCTTTTTAAAACCAGCAGGTAAATGGAAAAACCTGCCTTGCTTTGACACTGTCATATGTTTACATGTTGTCCTGTACACTTGAGGAAAGGAACACCAGCCCTTTTGGCCTATTGGAATGACTGGTGGGTCTCACGCCAGAATTTTGGGAAGAACAAGGAGGAAATGAGCTTCTGCAAGAACTGAGCTGTGGAAAATGAGTCCTTGGGTCTTACCCTGCTGCAGGAGAGCATTGCTGTCAGGGCTGGTGCTTCTAAGTGTGTGTCTCATAAAATCCTGGAGTATGGGCACCTGGAAAGAGCCCATCAGGATCCTTGAGTTCAACTCCTGGCCCTGCACAGAAACCAAGAACCCCACCCTGTGCCCAAGAGCATTGTCCAAACACTTCATAAACTCAGAGAGGCTCAGTGCTGTGACCATTGCCCTGGAGAGCCTGTTCCAGTGTCCAACCACCCTCGGGGTGAAAAACATTTTTGTGATATCCAACCTAAACCTGCCCTCACTCAGCTCCAGCCGTTTCCTTGAGTCCTGTCACTGGTCACAAGAGTGAAGAGATTGGTACCTGACCCCCTGCTGTCCCTCATGAGGGTGCTAAAGACCCAAATGAGGTCTGACCTCAGTCTCCTCCAGGCTGAACAGACCAAGTGACCTCAGCCACTCCTCATACAGCTTCCCCTCCAGACTCTTCACCATCCTCATGGCCTCCTTTGAGTGCTCTCCAATGGCTTAATGTCTGTTAGATGTTGTGGTTCCCAAAACTGCCCCCAGCACTGAAGGTGAGGCCACCCCAGGACAATCCCCTCCCTTTCCTGGCTGGTGATGCTGGGCCTGATGTCCCCAGGACATGGTTTGCCTTCTGGGCTCCAGTGCACTGCTGACTCAGATCCAGCTTGCCACCATCCAGGAGTTCCTGGACCCCTGTGCAGACTGCAGTCCTTGCCCTTGTTAAACTCCACATGGTTGGTGATTGCCCGTCTCTAATTTGTTGAGGCCTCTCTACCCTTCAGGGAGTTGACAGCTCCTCCCAGTTTAGTGTTTTCGGCAAACTTAATATTCCTTCCAGTCCTGTGTCCAAGTCATTCATGAGGATGTTGAAGAGCACAGGGGTGAGGACAGAGCCCTGCAGAACCCCAGCAGTGGGCAGTGCCAGCCTGGTGTCACCCAGTCACTGTCACCCTCTGTGTCCAGCCTGTGAGCCAGTTGCTCACCCATCATGGAACACCATTAACCAGCTGTGGGCTGGACAGTTTGTCCAGAAGGTCACTGGGAGAGACAATATCCAAAGTTTTGCTGAAATCCATAAGGTGACATCTACTGCATTTCCTAGATCAGTGAGGTGGGTCACTCTGTCACAGAAGGAGATCAGATTCAACAAGCAGGACTTTCCTTCGTGAAGCTGTGCTGGCTCTGACTAATGCCTGCACTGTCCTCCAGGTGTTTTTCAGTGCTTCCCAGAGTCATCTCTTCCATGGTTTGGCCAGGCACTGAAGTGAGACTGACAGGCCTGTGGTTTCCAGGGTCCTCCTCCTCCTTACTGTGGAAAACTGGGACATTTGCCAGCTTCCAGTCAGCTGGAACCCCTCCGGATTCCCAAAACTGCTCAAAAATCATTGAGAGGTTTTGCAATGGCATCAGCAGCATCTTGAGGATTCTCAGATGAATGCCATGAGGCCCCATGGATTTGTAGGCATCCATGTAGAGCAGCAGATCCTGCTGCTTTGGGGTTGACTGGGAGCTGGACATTCTCACAGTCACAGTGCTCCAGCTCAGGGCACTGAGACCCCCTTGGTCCATCATCTGTGCTAAAGACAGACAAAGAAACATTAAACACCTCTGCCATGTCCATGTCCCTGTTTGTGAGGAGACCATCCTCATCCTGGAATGGGCCAGTGTTATTTCTGATTTGCTTTTTGCCATTAATATATTTGAAAAAACTTTTTTTATTTCCCTCACAGTTCTGGCCAGTTTTGTCTCCAGCTGAGCTTTGGCCACATGAATTTTCTCCTTACAGTGGCAGCAGCATTTCTGTATTCTTCCCATGTCACCTGACCTTGCTTCCACTGGGCAAACACCTTCTCTTTTCATCTTATTTCCAAGAGAAGATCCCTGTTCAGCCAAGGAAGGGAAGGTGGTGTGAATGCCCCAAGCACTGAAGCAACTTCAGCAGAGGTGACACCAACCTGAAGCATTTTTTGTGGTCTGAATCTGCATGCTCCATGCACACCTGAGGTGCACACCTGAACCAGCAGCAGTCCATCTACTTCCACTCTGTCAGGGTGACACGTGACGAAGTTGCACTTGCACCTTGTGCTGGGAAGCTCAGTGGAGCAGGAGAATCCTGGAGTTTCTTGCACAGCAAAAACTGTGGCAGGAAAAAGCATTTGTCAGTACTTCCAACCCTTCAGGTGTGATGTTTAGCACAAGGCAACTGCTGACAAAGTCTGACTCTGGCAGGATCACATGTGCTGGGCTTGGAACACCAAACAGTTCTGGGGCTGTGGGCTCACTCAGGCCAGTGCAGTTCACATCTCCAAATGGCTTTTCTTTGAGGTTGTACATTCAGACCTTTCTGAAAGTTGCAGTGCCAATTTTAAAGGACTGAAGAGGGGGACATGTTGTTGTTTTATGCTTTTTAAAAATGCCATGTGTTGTTTAAGTCTGTGTAGATGCATTTGTATTATGCCAGGTAAAGCTCTCGTCCCCAAGGGACCTTTTGGAGCTGCTGGTTTGTTATATCAGCAGGGGCTTGTGCTGGTGGTGTCTCTGTGTGGCTGAAGGTGCTGCTAGGAAATCTGAATTTCCCATGGGCTGCTTCAGTGGGTGCTCTTTGAGCCCTTGGAGGTGGGTACAGAACTCACTTCAGCTGTTCTTTGGGAGAGGAAACTTGACAGCAGAAGTGCTTTGCATGTAGAAAACACACAGCAATGCCCAGGCACTGATGAAAGAGCAAATTAAAGAGAGATTAAAGCCTCAACTGTGACTTTCTTAAACGTGTTGGGTTTGGTGGAACCTGGAGTGTTGCTTTTCTGGGCTCTCTGATCCATTTTTAACCTTGTCTGTTCCTTATTGAAACACTCCTGGACCATATCCTTTTGTATAAAGGAATCCTAAATATGTTTTTTTGGGATCTCTGTTTTTGAGTCTTTTGTGCCAGTAAGAGCAGTGTGGTGGTGGGGAAAGGGGAGGTTTATTGATACATTCTTTAGCTGTCCAGACTCCCAAATTTCCTGTGATAGATAGCCAGGCATAAGCAAGCACACTTGCTCTGTAGCCACTGCAGATTCTTCCACAAGATCACTTTAAAAAATCCTCCAACTTCTCCAACTCCTGGCATTTCTGGCCAAGGCTGAACAGCCTGGGAGCCTGCACAGTGTGTGTGTGTCCTCTCAGAGCTGTCTGCAGCTGCTGCCTTTTGGAATCATGTGGGGCCTGCAGAGGTGAAGGCTCACAATGCTCAGCTCTGTCACAGTGAGGGGAGTCCTTGCAGAGCTGGCCCTTCCTCTCTGGTGGCTGGGCAGCACCTCAGTGAGGTGCAGCTGCATTTGGCACATGTGCTTCAGTTTGCACAGTCTAAAATCCAGTGTGAAAGCCTGATTGCTGTGCTGGGAAAGCCACACCTCTGCCTCTAGAAGCACAGTGGGAAGATGCAGTGTGCAGAGCATTCTTCCATGCCTGTGAACTCTTCCATAGTGTGAAATAAAGCAATTCCAGGGGAAGCCTGTGTTGGTGTGACACCCCTCACAGAAAAGCAGCATGTTTACAGCAGACAGCAGACATCATGATACCAGCAACCCTCTCCTGACAGCTCCACAGGGCAATTCCTGCTGTGAAACAGTGTCTGTGCAGCCTTACCTGGGAATCAGGACTCTGGGATCTCCAGTTCTTCCACTTCTGGCTTTTGCCTGAGCCACTTTGGTCAGTCTTTGAGCAGTGAGGAAAATCCCTACCTCACAGGGCTGTTGTGAGGCTGAACTGCAGTTGCTGTGTAAGATGCTTTGAAGCAACCCACCCACAAAAAGTGTTCCATTCATCCTGAGCAACCTGAGCCTGGTGGGAGCTTTTTGTAGCAGAAAACATTGGGGATGTTGTTCAACACTCTTGGCCACCTGGTGTTCTGTGGTGGCCCTTGCAGAATTGCTGTGTGGTACATAAATTGTAGCAGAACAAGACTTCCTGTTCTCACCAGGGTTGAGCTGTTGCTGTTCCATGGCCTGCTCTAAACAGGAGGTCCTGCTAGAGCAGGACCTGGTTTTAACTTGGAGTAGATGCAATTTTCTCATCAGGGAGTCAGCTTCTCTGGCCTTACACGAGTGGGGGGAGCTGGTGCTTCCCAGGCTGGGTGAGGGAGGAACAGTTAAAAACTGTGCTCCCTTTGTGCCTCACTCTGTGCTTGTGGGAAGCTGGCTGGGGACAGTGGGCTCTGTGCTCTTATTTCTCCAGGCTTGTGCTTCTTGGGACATCTTTGTCTCTTGTTCCAACCCTGCTGCTTTTGTACTCTGGAGGCCCTGCATGCAGCTGGTCCAACACCCTGTGCATCCCTCATTTCCTTGAGGAAATTTCCTCATTTCCTGGAGCCCCAGAGCAGCAGCACAGCTCTGCCTCACTTCTCTGTTCCCCAAGGATGGCAGAGAGCCTCGGGCTGGGTGTCATTGTCACAGTCCTGCCTGCTCCAGGAAAGGTGATGAGATTTGGGAGCTCTGCCTGTGCTTTAGAGCCTGGTGACAGCCACAGGCTGGGAGAGTTCAGGAGGAAATGCTCCAGCACTCCATCAGAACCACAAATGTGGGTAAGAGGCACCAGTGCCAGCACCTGTTCCTGCACAAGTGCTGTGGGAGCAGGTGACACCGAGGAGCCTCTGGCAGAGCTTCCTCCCCTTTCAAGCTGCTGTGTGCTGGCTCCAGTTTGTCTTCTCAGTTACATCAAACCTCTCCAAATGCTTCAAGGAAAGACAGCAGCCTCTTTCACAGTTAACCTCTGCTCTCCTCCCTGAGTCCCCAGCCATTGTGGGCTGGGAGGTGAGACTGTTGGCTGAATCCAGTCTGGAAAGCCTCTGTGGGCACATTGTAACTGGGAGGTTTTTGGCATCCCCCTTGCAGAGGGGGGAAGGAAAGTGTTACCCATTTGTGTGACAGTCCCACTGTCAGCTCCAAACCCTGCCACTGCCCTTAGCTGCTTTTATCACCCATCCAGCAGAGCTGGGATACTTGTCTTGTTCGGATGATTGTGGTTTTGCTTTTTATTTTAAATAAAATCAATTATTTTGCATTATCCTGTCACTTTCTTTCATACTGAGATGATGTGAAAAAACCTTACAGGTGTGCACCTCTGTTTCCTAAAGTGCTAAATGTGCTGGGAACAGCTCTGGGGATGCTTGAGGGTTTGCCCATCTGTGCTGGGTGTGGTTTGGAAGCTGCTGGGGTTGCACTGGCTCTGGGAGGTGAGTTGTGTTGGTAGGTTTGTTACAGACTGTCCCACTGCTCTTTGGCCCTGCCCTGGCCTCCCCAGTGTGTGTCACAAGAGGTTTCTGTGTTGTGTTTCTGGTGCCACCTCACACTGCCCGGAGAGGGTTTCATCTTCAGGTGTCCTGTGCTACTTTGGGATGGCCACCATGGTGATCAGAGGGATGGAACACTTCGCCCATGAGGAAAGGCAGAGAGAAATGGGATTGTCCAGCCTGGAGAAGAGAAGCCTCCAGGGTGATCTAATTGTAGTTTTCTGCTCCCTGGAGAGAACCTACAGGAAAGATGGAGAGATATTTTACAAGGGCCTGGAGTGACAGGACAAGGGGCACTGGCTTCAAACTGACAGGGAGTAGGTTTAGCTTGATATTAGGATGAAATTCTTCCCTGTGAGGGTGGTGGGGCCCTGGCACAGGTTGCCCACAGAAGCTGTGGCTGCCCCATCTCTGGAAATGTCCCAGGCCAGGGTGGAAGGGGCTTGGAGCAGCCTGGGATCATGGGAGGTGTCTCTGCCCATGGCAGGGGTGGTACAGGATGAGCTTTAAGGTCCCTCCCAACCCAACCCATTCTGTGATTCCATGATTCTAAATAAGCCCCACAGTGCAGAGACATTCTGTGGAAGGGCTGCACTCCCAGCAGAGGGGCTTGGGGCAGAGCTACCTCAAGGACCCTGGCTGTGAGGTGGAACAAGGACTGGGAAGATGGGAAAACTTGTATATTTTGTCAGTGAGAGTTGTTGAAAGCAGTAACTGTAGGTAAATAAGCTGGAACAGAGTGTGGGACAGCAGCCTTGAGGCTTTTGAAATATTTATAGCAATATATTGTAGAATGAAACACCTTGAAGAGTAAATGGCTTTGTGGCAGCAGACAGGCAATTCACTCATTTCCACATAAACCTCTGTCCTCCCCTTCCCAGACGCTGCTGGAGACATTCTTCTTCTTTAGTGTCACCTGTAAAGCTTTTTTCTTCTCCTTTCCAGTTGTCCTTCAGCAGCTCTCCCCATGCCCAGCTCACCTCCCCTGCTCGATGCACAATTAGCAAATGAGCCCCTCCTCTCCTTGTGGATGGTCTGGGTGTGCCCATGCCTGGCATTTAACAAACCCCAATTCCAGAAAATGCTGCAAGTTAATGGTGGCTAAAAACTGTACAGCCACTGTAGAAATGCTTTCATAATTGATTTCTCTTGATTTTCAGTCTGGAGAGGCAATTTAGAGACAACCTCACCATTCTTCCTCATTTGTAGGTATTGCTGGTACCTCCTGCAGTCCCTCTGTGGCCTTACAATCAGGACTTGATTTATTTTTATTCCTCTTGATTTATCTACACATCTTTCTTTTTGTGACAGCTGCAATTTCATTTCAACAAGGAGGATGACACACTGATACTTTAATTCCTGCTGGGGAGCCTGTGCTGCACCTTTGCCAGTGTTCTGCTCCTTCCCTCCAGCCTGGTGCAGAAACAAATAACTCCTGCTTTTTCTTTTGTGGCATTTGGAAAGCAAGTCATGGAGAGGGCTGTGTCCCTCTGCAGTGCCAGGCATGGCACTGAGCTGCTGCATGCTTTAAGACTGGTTTGAGGTTGAATGAACAGGCTTGCAGCACATTTTTTCCTTCAAGGCACATAAAGACTCCTCTGTGGGGCTTCACCTCCTGTGGTTCTGGAGAAGTGTGGATCAAGGCAGGTAGAGCTGGTTGGGAATGTGTTCAGAGGGAAATGACCATTCCATGTCCTTTCTGGTGGCTCCCACCTGTGTGTGATGCCTGTGACTGTGTCCTGCCCTGGAACTGGGGCTGCCCCTGGAACAAATCCTGGAACAAATCCTGCAGCCTGCCCAGGGCCCGAGGAGGAGCAGGGCAGCTGGAGCAGTGTCCTGCCTGTCCCAGCTGTGCTGACAGGAGAGGTGGACTGGGCTTTTCTGCTGCAGCACTGCCTTGTTTAGACCCAAGGCTGTGTCATTGCTCAGCTGCTGCACTGCAGCTGGGGCTGGAATGGCTGCCAGTATCCAGGAGCTTCTGGAATATCAGCTTGTGTCACTGTTCTGTCAAGGGCAAGGCCACTTGTACTGCTTGAAGACTTTGCAGACCCTCAGAAACAACTCAGAGCCTGCCCTGGGTCAGGGATTCAATTGTAAAATGAATTAAGTGGTTGGAAAAGCTGCATGGGTGAGAGCAGAGGCCTCACAAGCAGAGGGGGTAGTGACAGGAGCTTAGGGAGGAGGTCTAAAACAAATACTTCCAGGAGAACTCTTGGGTTGGATAATTTCTTTTGGTGGAAACAAGGTACAGCCATCCCCACCCCTGGGCTGAGCTCTGCTGTTTGTGGATTGAACCCAAATATCCCTGAGCCAGAACACAGCCAGATGTACAAAAGGCAAATGAGAAGCCAGCCAGGTAGGGGAATGATCTCCAAGCCTGAAGAACAGTGAGTACAGGGGTATTTCTTGGGATAGTTTCTCATTTCTGGCATCAGAATGGAGAGGGATGTGTTCTTGGCAAGGAAAAAGTGGCATCCATGACTGGGAGCCTGACTGGGGCTTGCAGAAATAATCTGAGTTTGGAGCAGTTATAAGACTGGTCTGTGCTCAAACTTTATGTGATGGAAAATGGGTTCTGGGATGATCTGGGGACATAAAATCCTGACTTTTCCCCTTGGAAACCAGCATGTATCTGCACACCTCACTGCCCAGGGCCTTGTGGAGCCACACTTGGGTTGTGGCTGGGATGCACAGGTGGGTATTGGAGCTCAGTGACCTCCTGGCTTTGGGTGGGAGGGACACAGAGGAGCTCTGAACAGCACCTGCCTGTACAGCTCCCAGGTGTACAGGACACTGAGAATGTGTGCTGTGTTAGATCAGATCTTTTTTGTGCCTGTGGAAGGCTCTCCCGACGGTGCCACAGCCCATTCCTGCATCCTGGGGTGTGGATGTGGTCCCACAGTGCCCGGGCAGCAGGAGCCAGCCCGCCTCAGCCCGGCTCAGTCCGTCCCGCAGGCGGATTCGCAGCGCAGCATTTTCCGTGCCGGGGCTGTTCCCGGAGCAGCTGTCACCGCGGCTCTCCTGAATCCCCCTTTGTTGGCAAAGCTCCTCAGCTGCTGCCGCCCTTGGCTCCCCCGCTCGGCCCGGAGCTGGCAGCCGTGTGAAAGCGGCTTCTGTGCGGGGCCGGGGCTCTGGGGACCGGACCCTGCCAGCCCCTGCCTGCCCGGGGCTCTGGGGACTGTCCCCTGTCCCTGTCCGGGGCTCTGGGGACCGTACCCAACCAGTCCGGGGCTCTCGGGGACTGTCCCCTGCCTGCTCGAGGCTCTCGGGGACTGTCCCTGCTCTCGGGGCTCAGTTTCCAGCCATCCCCTGTCCCCTGCCCAGACTGGGCTCTGGGGAAGCCCTTCCCAGCCTCCCTGCCCTGCCCTCCCGGGACTCCTGGGGACCATTCCCTGCCCGCCCGAAGCTCTCGGGGACCGTTCCCGGCCATCCCCTCCTACTCGTCCTGGGCTCTCGGGGTCTAAACCCTGCTCTGCCGGGGACTGTCCCCTGTCCGCCCGGGCTCTCGGGGACTGTCCCCAGCCATCCCCGGCTGTCCCGGGCGCTGCAGGGCGGTTCTCCTCCCGAGAGAGGGCAGCGCGCTCCAGCTGCTGCCGCTGCCGCGCTCCGGGCTCAGCCCAAGCCTGGGCTGGGGCCGGGCCGGGGGTGCCGTGCCCAGGGACCCCCTCCCTGAGCCCCCCCTGCCAGCAGACCCCGAGCTCGTCTGTCCTGGGGCTGCGGGCACGTCCAGGGCGGGGGTCCCTGGCTGGGAGCCTGCCTGGCTGAGCCGAAGCGTGAACCCGTCCCCTCCCGTGCAAGATGAAGCATCAATCGTGTCTTGTAAGTTGATAGGAGAGGCCCAGAGATCCCTCTGTGCCTCCCAGCAGGAGCTCTGGACAGTGACCAGGCCGAGTTTACTCCATCAGTTCCCTCTGGAGAGCCATGGAGGGGACAGGTTGGCATCAGACAGGACCTGCTGAGCCCGAATTCTGCTCAGGGGATCATCCCCATCAGATCACATTCTGCAGGAGCTCTCACCCCAAGTGTGGACACGGGGAGCTGAGCTCTGTTGCTGATCCTGTCACCTCGTTACTGCAGGAGTTTGGCTCAGTTAGAGCAGCTCTTCTGGCAGACACGTCCTTGCTGCTCCTGCCTGTTGCTCTCAAGACCAGGGGTGTTGTTTTTCACAGACATCCAAACCTGGCATCTCTCACAACTCCTGTGAGTGCTGCGGGGAATTGCTGCAGATCCAGAGCCAGGGGCTGCTGCTGCTGCTGAGCACCTCTGAAGCTCCTGTTGATTCCCTTGTCAGGGATTCCAACCCCTGGAGAAGCTGTCAGGACCAGCTTCTCTTATTTTAAGGCAGTGATAAATCCTGCTCTGGAGGGTGCTGGCTGAAGTGCTCTGTCTCTGTGCTGGGTTAATGCGAGCCACATGCTGCTGCATTCCTGAGCGGGCAA
This sequence comes from Camarhynchus parvulus, assembly GCF_901933205.1. NCBI lineage: Eukaryota > Metazoa > Chordata > Aves > Passeriformes > Thraupidae > Camarhynchus > Camarhynchus parvulus. Next base: position 10,068,146 of record NC_044588.1, read on the forward strand.
ACACCCTCCAACACACTTCCAACCAAGAGCTGTGGAAAATTTATACTGCCAGGAGAAAGAGCAGGAGGCGTCCTGGGTGTTGGCAGTAATCAAGGGCGCTGTGACAGCTGGAAATGTAACACCTAAGCACCCCGTGTCACCCTATTAGCAGCTCCCAGTGGCCAGTTTCTCTCAGTCTCACCCAAAATTCCTCTTTGTGCCCCAAACTGACAGTCCACGTGAGCACAGCAGCAAGGACCCAGACCCTGGAACTTCCCCACCCTGGTTCTCTGGCCATGAGCCATTTCCAGGGCTCAGAGGGAGCCTCTGAAAGCAAGAGAGGCCCTGGACTCGGGATGGTGCCTTCATAGCTCCTGGGATTAGGGCAAGTAGGGGGCAGAGGGGACCAAACACACATGGAAAAGCTGCTGAACCAAAGCTGCCAATCTCCGGGTGATTTGGCTGAGCTCTAGAGCAGCTCTGACGATCGAGACCCAGGAAATGCAAAGCTCTGCGGGAGAAGGGGAGCTAAGTACCGTGCTTGGTTGTTGCTAAGAATACAATTATCCATACTAACGATTGCCTGCCTGATAGGATTACCAATAAAGACAAACGCAGTGAGGATCATGGCTTCACTTCCTTCCTCCCACCCGGGGATTTAATCCCGTCTTTGTTTGAATTTTGTCTTTGATCAGTCAATAAAAAACCTCTGCTCCGGGTGGTATCTCCGGAGCCTTTTCCCTAGGAGAAACTTTCCGGGGTGAATTCCATGTCTGCTCCCCTCGTGTGCATCCTGCTCCGTGCTGGTTTCACCCTGGCAGGAATAGTTTAGGCCTTCTAATTTCAGCCTGCTTTGTAAAAGGTTGGCTAATCCTCCCAGCAGTCTCGAGAGGCAGGAAATCCTCAGTGGCAGATCCTGGAGGAACCTGACAACTCCTCGGCCACTCTGCTTGCCAGTTTGTGATGGCTTTTGGACACATCCTGGTTTTTGAGTCTCCTGTTTTTCAGACCTCACAGAAGAAAAATGCTCGAGGGGAGGCTCTGGCAGCACAGCTGCTCTCGGCACCAACTTTACCTGGTGGATATCAGAGCAGTTTATGGCACCGATATCCCCTACAGCTCCTGGGGAAGGTGGAGTGATGCTCTGGAGCTTGGCATGGATGTGCTGCCAGATGCTGCTCACCCAGGGGAGTCAGGACAGCCTTCCTGGCCCTGCCAGCCCCTCCGCTACCCAGCCAAGGGCTAACAAGGTGCAAATGCTCATTAAACATTTCCCGGAGGCCAGGCGACACCCCAGCGTGTCCGAGCTCAGCGAGCCCTGGGCGCCAGCTCAGGGAGCATCCCGGGAGACTGAAACCTTCCCATTGTTGGAATGGGATCCGTTGACGAGTGACAGGACAAGAGGAAATGTCCTCAAGATGCGCCAGGGGAGGTTTAGATTGAGTATTAAGAACAATCTCTTCACTGACAGGAGTTATCATCTTAGAGTGTAAATGATTCTTGGATTGGACGATGCAAGGCACTGCCGAGCAGTTTGGGAATGATTTTGTGGATGTAAGGCAGTGTCTAATGAAAGATCCCCTTGTCCCAAGCCGGACTCTCGCATCAAGCAGAGCAGCCCAAGCCTTCCTCTCGCGGTCGCCCCTTCCCAAATCCCACCCTGGCTGCGGGTGGGTGCGGGTGGATGCGGGCGCGCATCCCGGGCGGGCGGGGAGCGGGGCCGGGCTGCGGCTGCCGGCTCGGAGGGGGCGGTGGGTGCCGGGCCGGGGGGCCGGGGCGGTGGGCAGGGCCGGCGGATGACGCCGGTAAAGCCGGCCGAGAGCCGGCCCAGCCCCGCCGCCGGCCGAGCGCTGCCCGCGCACCCCCGCGGCCGCGCACTCGGCTCGGGCGGGCTCCGGCGGCAGCGCAGCATGGACCTGCCCGTGGACTTGTACCTGGCCGTGCCGCTGCTCTTCACCGTCCTGGCCCTCGTCCTCGCCTCCGTCTTCCTCCGGCTGCGGGGAGGCGGCGGCGAGCGGGCGGCGGAGCGGCCGCGGGAGCCCGCGGCGGAGCCGGCTCGGGAGGGCGGCCCCGGCGGCGAAGCGGCGGCAGCGGCACCGGCCGAGGGGCCGGAGGACGAAGGGAGCCGGGTGCCGGTGGAGGAGGTCGGAGTGGGCGGCGAGGGAAGGAAGCGGTCACCGAGCAGCGGGTGGCGGCGGCGGAGCCGGGCCCCGCTGCCGAGCCCGGCCCCGCGGCGGCCGAGAGCATCCCCAGGCAGCCGCCCGAGGAGCCCCGGCAGCCGCCCGAGGAGCCCCGGCAGCCCCCGGAGGAGCCCCGGCAGCCGCCCGAGGAGCCCCGGCAGCCCCCGGAGGAGCCCCGGCAGCCGCCCGAGGAGCCCCGGCAGCCGCCCGAGGAGCCCCGGCAGCCCGGACACCGGGAGGATGCGGAGAGCAAGGTAAGGCCGGCTCCCCTGGGTCCCCACAGCCGAGGTCCCCCCGTGGTGTCCCTTCTCCATCCCTCTGTCCCTGCGCGTGGCGCGGAGGGAGCAGCGCTTCGGGTTTTTCTCTAAAATAAGAGAGGTCCCGGCAAAGCCCGTGTTTTGTCTTCGGGTGGGAACAAGCTCATTGTCCCAGGGGAGGCAGCGGTTTGGGGGTGTTTCTGGCTCCTTCCCTCCCCGGTCCGCCAAGGAATGCTCCTAGAAATAATCAAGAAAGTGAAGATTTAAGGGAAGAGAAGCGTGTGTCAGTGTGAGCCTCTCCTGTGTGCACATCTAACCCCCGGGAGTCTTTTCCTTTCTCCAAGAGCTTATCCAGGTGCTGGGGTATGTGCTTGTGTTTATTCTTCCCGTCCGCATCCCTTTTCTGTGGATTACAGAAACTGTGCCCGGATTCCTTGCGCTGTCCCTGCCTGCCCCGGGGAAGGGACCGCCCCACTCCTCAGCCCCAGCAGGATGCTGGCCCCAAGCTCTGACCCCTGGCTGAACTGGGGGGGCTGGGGGCGGCAGCGATGCCAATAAACGCCCGGTAAATCCTCCTCCTCCACCGGATCTTGTTTAAAAATACAAGAGCGACCCAGTGCCCACGGGAAGATCTTGTTCTGCTCTTGCCCAGCCTGGATGGGACTCGGTGACAGCCTGAGGCACCCGAACTCCCTGTCTCGGTGGCTTTCTCCCATGTGGCTCCTTGTCCAAAGGGCGGGAAGGGAGCGCTGGGGCGGCTCGGGAATGCGGGAGCGTCGCCGTGTGCCGGCAGCGTGTTTGGGCCGGGGCACAGGGCTGGGGCCCAGTCGCCTCCTGGCTATTATTAGCAGCATTTGTAATCCTCAGCAACTGTTTCCAGGCTGCCGGGCAGTGCACACTCAGCCCTCGCCTTGGAAAGCATCTCCAGTGACTCACCGGATAGCCTTGGGCAGGTCCCGGGGGCTCGCACACCCTGCTCTGTGCCGCGATGCTCTGCAACACCCACGGGGCACCTGCTCGGGGCTGGGCTGTGGCTCTGCCTCCCTGTGCTCCTCGCACCTCCCTTGGTGGTTTTTGAGCCCCAGAGCTCTCCCTGTCCCCTTCCCAGTGCCCCTTGCCCTTGGATACAGCACTTGAGCAACCCCGTGCCTTGTACAGCATCCTGGAAACCACATCTGTTTCTCCCTCGTGTGATTTATCAGTGCCTGTGAGTACCAGGATCTCTGGAGAGCTCCTGGGCCACCGTTGGCCAGCTGGGTCCTGGCTGGGCCGGCTCAGCACCAAAGTTGGCCACTTGGCTGGAGCTGCTCTCTGGTGAGGTGCGTTGGGGCAGATGGACAGATCCAGGGCTGCCAGAGCCCACAGGTTCCTCTGCTGCTAGCTCACATCTTGGGAATGTTTTCCTCCCCTCTGGCAGCTCTTCAGCCCTGATTTCTTTGATCAGGCACTGCTGCAATGCTTGTTGCCTTCAGAGAAGGGTTCAGCTCCTTTGTCCCCACTCAGCACGGGTGCAGTACCAGGGTTTTGTGTGCCTGGAATGAGTTCTTACTCAAGAAATGGGGGGTTCTGTGTCCTCCAGGAGCCTGGCTGGGCTCTGTGGGACTGGGGCTCCTCACTGCCCTCAGCCCCTCTTACAGCAAAGGAGCAGCACAGGGTCCTGCCCAGCTTTTCCTCCTGGGAATTGTTCCCTCACTGTGTAAGCAGGGCAGGACAAGGATGCTGCTCACCCTGGGCCTGAGCAGCATCCCTTTGGGAGGGTCAGGGAGCAGGCCTGCGTGGTGTGGGTGGTGTGGGGAGCAGTGGGAGGGGGAGCAGTCCTGACTGTGTGTTTGGGAGCCGTGGCCAGCACATGATCCCACAGCTGCCAGCGCTGCCGGCCCCGGGGCCGGGTGGCACAGCTGGCCAAGGGACCACGAGGGACTACATGCCCTTCCAGCAGGCACCACACACGTGTGGCAGTGCCCAGCCTGCTGATCCAAGAGTGGGAGAGACCATCCACAGCTCTGCAGGATCTCCCTGATTCCCTGGTTTTGCTCCCTATGAACATCCTCAAAGTTGCTTCATCCTTCCCCTCCTCCAGCACCACCCAGACCCAAGCCCTGAAGATGTTACAGGCAGCGATGGGACAGGCTCTGAGCAGAGCAGGGAGTGCTTGGCAGGAGGCTGCTGATGGAATCGTTCCCTTTGCAGCCTGTCTTGGCTCGGTGAGGGCTGCAGTCCCCTGATGTGACTCAGCAGAGGCTCCCAGACCCTGTCCGGCTGCTGGCTCCTGCAGGCTCAGGGCTCCTCAGTACATCAGCAGGCACTCAGAGAGCTTTCTCTCCTTATTTATTTTCTCTCCTTATTTATTTTCTTTCCTTATTTTCTTTCCCCCGTTTGCTTAGCACGCACTGTGCCAGGCTGGCTCGCATTGCCTGCAGCCATTAACCACTCGACCAAAATGCTGATGGATGAACCCGCCCAGGGAGAGCAGCCTCGGTGTGTTAATGACGGGCTGGAGCCGTGCATCCCTCTGCCTCCTCCCTCCCTGCTCCCTGCCTGTGCAAACTGGGATCTGCTGGGGCAGCTGCGTGTCTCAGCCTCCCTCCTGTTTCCATCTCCTGCAAGGCTGGTAAAATCGCACACTGAAGGCTCCCTGCCCCTGTCTGCAGTGACCAGTTCATTGCAGCATCATGCTCAGGGCTATAAAATGACCCAGTGGCAGAGCAGGGAAAGGAGCCCAGGAGTCCTTGTTTCCCTTAACTGCTGGTAGTGCTTCCCCTTGTCTCTGTTGGCTCCCATCACTGAAAAAAAAACAAAACTTAATTAGTCTGTCATTGTCTGTTCTCATCCCCATCCCCAGCTCGTTAATGGATGAGGCAGTGCTGTCAAAGCAATCCCATAATGAAAAGCTGCTGGGTGGGAACTGGGTGGGAACAGCAGCGAATCTGGGGCTGTGGAGCGTGGTTCTTGTGAGAAACGGTCAGAAACTTCAACTCCCTAATGAGCCATTCTGTCCTGAAGTGACAGGTGGCAGGGACCGGGCAGGGTTTTCAGTGTTGGACCAGAGCCACCTCCGGGATGCCATCCTGGCCAAAATGTTCTGGAGATGGGGAGGGTGAGTGGGCAGTGCCAGTGCCAGTTTGCCAAGGGTTAATTGCAGCTGAGAGCTTCAAACAGAGCAGGGGTGAGTGGGTGACAGGGGGAGAGGGGACACACAAACCCTGCCTGGGCAGGGCAGCCTGGACAGCAGGGGCACAAAGGCTTCATCTGTCCCTTCTGCCAAGCTCCTGGTGCATTTTCCCGGTGCCTCCCACCCCAGGCTGTGCCTCCCTGGGGGCTCCTGGCACCTCTGGACACACCAGGCAGCCCAAACCACCCAGCTCCCCCCAGGAGCCCTGTTCACATTTACAAAGTCATCATTTCCCCCTCTGATGCCTCCTGCCTGCCCTCCCCGTGCCGCAGGGGAGAGGGTGTCTAATTAAGTCTGGCTGTAATTGGCAGCTGTTCAGGCCGTGTCTGCACTGCCAGAGGGCTGGGACAGGAGCTCCAGTGTCCCACAGGGCACTGGGGGGGATGTGGTGATGTGCTCCTCCCGTCACAGCCCTGGCAGCAGCACAGCCAGGGAATGCAGGGCTCCCCACCCAGATCCCCGAGTGCTCAGCTGTGCCCAGCTCTCACCAGAGCAGCCTGTGCCAGGGACAAATTCATCATCTCCTGCAGAGAATGGAAACTGGGAAGTGACACAGGACGTGTGTGACCCCCAGGGACCTGTGCACGTGTCCTGCCCACCTTGAATCCCACCATGGGGCTCTGCTGGGACGTGGTGAGGGACAGGAGGCATTGGGGTCTGTGTTGTGTCCCCTACATGGGTCGAGGAGGTTGGGCTCCCACAGGTCCTTGTGGGCTGGGTGAAGCAGAGGCCACTGGATTCTCTGCCTCCTGAAGTGCCCACTTTTGTGAAGCTGCCAGGTGAGGGCCAGCTTTGCCTGCTGCCAAGGATGCCATGCAGCTCACCTGGGCAGCAAGGACATCCTGGTGTGGGGTGTTTGCTGTAGCAAACAGGGAAGGAGCTGGATGTGGTGGTGCCTGCAGGGATGGGAGATGCCCAGCTGGGCTCCTCACCCTGCTGTGGGACACACCAGAGCTCTCCTGGCACTGCCTGGTCCTCATCAAGGGCTGGGTGGTCCTGGAGCTTCAGAAATGCTCTGCCCACTCTGTGGCCTGTCCTTGCCTGTAGCAGTGACAGGGGAAGTGGCAGGAGCAGATGGTCCCACGCTTTGGGGGGCTCAGACCTGCAAAACTCCATCTCCACATGAGGGACATCCTCTCCAGGCACCCCAGAGCTGGCAGGACATCACCAGGGCTGGAAAACTGCTCTTGCTGTGCAGCTGCTCCTCTGGGCAGGGCGAGGACGGAGAGCCCCAGTGGTGGGTGAAGGGGAGCTGCTGACGCAGCAGCTGCTTTGCTCTGCTAAACTCTGCCCAACATTTTTATTAGTATTTTTTTTTTTAAGGTTTCTTCCTTCCCCTTTTCTCCTGGCTTTTCTCTTTCTGGCTAGCGCTCTCCTGTCTGCTTTTCTTCCCTCTTGCAATGTCTTGCATCAGGCTTGGAGCAGAAAGTGCAGCCATAAATGGCAACACACAGGACCCAGGAGTTTAATCCAAGATAATTTTCTCCTCTTGCTTTGCAGCCTGGGATCTTGCCTTTTCCTGAAGCTGGAGCAGGGCACTTATTTGTCCCCAGCCTGCCCATAAGGGCCAGGGCTGTCCCTGAAGAAAGGGTGAGGGACACACCACCCCCAAAGTGTCCTCTTGTCCTTTCTGAGAAAGAAGCCCAGGTTTGCAGCAGGGATGGAGGAAGTGGGGAGGAAATGGCCAGAAATGAGCTGAAAACCAGATGATGCTGCAGGGGGAAGCCTGGCTCCCATCTCCCATAGGCTGGGAGAGGGTTCAGTGCTGGCAGAGCCTTGAGGGGGCATTTTGGGGTCATGATGGTCATGATGCCAAGCTCCTCTGTCTGAGCCATCCTCCCCAGGGAGACCCAGGTTGTCCATGCTCAGTGCTGGTTGTGTCCAAGATGTCCCTGTCCTCGCCCTGCTTTGCTCCAAACCCCTCTGCCAGAGTCAGCTCCACGCACGACTGTCGTGGCCATGGAGCTGAAGGGCAGCAGCACGTTTGTGATGATCCAACAAATGCTTGGCTCTGCAGCCAGGAGCCGCCGAGGCAGATGGATCAGATGGATCGCTGCCTTGTTATTGGAGGTGGATGACTTGCTGCATTTTAACCCTGGCCTTTCCGGAGCCCATTGAGCTGTGCCCAGGTGTGATTCAGAGGTACCAGGGCACGGGCTGTGCTGTGCCTGGGCTGGCTCGGTGATGCCCGCGGGCAGGAGTGGGCACGGAGCTTTCCTGGAGCGTTCCAGAGCATTCCCGAGCGTCCCCGAGCATTCCCCGAGTGTTCCCGAGCATTTCTGTTGCTTTCCCGGAGCGTTCCTGGAGCATTCCCGGAGCGTTCCCAGAGCATTCCCGGAGCGTTCCCGGAGCATTCCCGGAGCGTTCCCAGAGCGTTCCCGGTGTTCCGAGCGTTCCCGGCGCATTCCCAGAATCACAGAATTTCTGGGTTGGAAGAGACCTTTAAGATCATCGAGTCCAACCCATCTTCTAACACCTCAACTAGATCATGGCACCAAGTGCCAGATCCAGTCTTTTTTTAAACACATCGAGGGATGGTGACTCCACCACCTCCCTGGGTAGATGATTCCAGTACTTGAATTCCTGGAGCTTTCCCGGAGCGCTCCCAGAGCATTCCCCGAGTGTTCCCGTTGCGTTCCCTGAGCATTCCCGCTGCAGCATTCCCCGAGGGTTCCCGTTTCTTGAGCATTCCCTGTTCCTGAGCATTCCCGTTGCGTTCCCGGAGCGTTCCCGCAGCATTCCCCGAGGGTTCCCGTTGTGTTCCTGGGGCGCTCCCAGCCCCGGGCCCGGCAGCTGCCGCCCAGCGCGTCCCTGGCTCGGCAATGAGATCTTTGTTTGCCGCAGCAGCTGCTGGGGCGGCCCGTGTCAAGTCTCCTCCAGATGCTCCCGGATAATGACGTGCACGGCTCCCTGCAGTGCTGCTTCTCGCCTTTTTTTGTTGTTTTTTTTTTTTTTTTTTTTTTTTTTTCCTACGGGGAAGTTTTCATGGCACCAGAGAGACGCTGATTTGTGGGCTCTTGGACAGAGCACTCCACTCCTTTCTTCTCCAGTTGTTCCTTCCTCACTCCCAGCAGCTCCAAACTCTCCCTGCATTCTCCCTGGGCTGTGCTTCCTACAGAAGAGCAGCATCTGGCTTCCTTGGTGTCCTCCAAGTCTCCCAGTGCTGTCCCAACATCTTCCCCCTCCCTGCTTTGCAGGATGCTTTGCAGGTGCTGGTTTTCACCTTGTCATTCACAAAGGAGCAGGTGTGCATGTGGAGCAGGTTAAGGTTCCTAAATGGGACCTGTTTTTCCTCTGAAGTGGTTCCCCCTTGGAGAAGCGTTCGGCATGGAAAGGCTTTGGTCCAGGGTTGTTCCTGGGGCAGAGTCACTTCATTTGTGGATTGACTGGAGTGAGAAGAGATTCTGGTAAAAGAGAAGGCTCCCTTTAGAGTTCTAGGACAGTTTGGGAAGTTGAGATTTAATTTTTAAGAATTGTTTGTGACTTACAATAGTGCTACATCAGGTCTTAGTTGGAGGAATAATGTTGGCCTGTGAATTCAGGTCTTTTGCCAGCAAAGTTACAGAGAACTTTTTGATAGTTACAAAAACTGTAATCAAAGCATCTTCATAGTGTTCTGCTATTCTACTGTGTTTTATGTAAAGATCAGGATTTACTCTGACTGGGTTTTCAGTATTTCAGTATTTCAGGACAGCAGCACGCACTGGCCTGGGCAGAGCTGAAATTCTGAAATTTGGGGCTGCTCCAGGCAGAGAGGGCTCTCCCCTCTCCCTGGCTCCCAGGGGCTGTGGGCACAGCCACGCTCCAGGTGGGGCTTTGTCCCTGCTGGCATTTCCAGCCAGCCCAGAGCTGCTGTCAGCCCCACGCTGGGATTTCACTGCAAGGCCAAGGGACACGGTGTCCCTGCTCCCTGCCCACACAAATCCTCCTCCACAGCCCTCCAGGCTCAGCAGGGAAACCTCCACATGAAGGTTTTGGGCAGGGAAAGCTGGCTGTGCATGGGGGTCCAGGCCCCCCAGCTGCTGTGGGGCTGAGAGCTGGGAAAGCCCAGCCCCAGGAGGGCAGGGTGGGATGGGGAGGTCTCCAGGGGGTGTTTGCCTGTGATGGAGAAGGCAGCTGGCAGAGCATTAACAAACCAAACATGTCCCCTCCCTTCTGCTGCATCAGCATCCCAGGCAGCTGCCTGAGCCCTGCCAGGACACACGGACAGCCCAGCCCAGACACACAGTGTGCCCCTCACTGGTGGCTCCTTGCCCTGGTCCCACCCCACGGGCTGGGGCTGCCACAGGGAGCAGCTCCACAGGGAGAGCTCCTGAGCTCCACAGGGAGCAGCTCCTGAGCTCCACAGGGAGCAGCTCCTGAGCTCCACAGGGAGCAGCTCCACAGGGAGCAGCTCCACAGGGAGAGCTCCTGAGCTCCACAGGGAGCAGCTCCTGAGCTCCACAGGGAGAGCTCCTGAGCTCCACATGGAGCAGCTCCTGAGCTCCACAGGGAGCAGCTCCTGAGCTCCACAGGGAGAGCTCCTGAGCTCCACAGGGAGCAGCTCCTGAGCTCCACAGGGAGCAGCTCCACAGGGGGAGCTCCTGAGCTCCACAGGAGCAGCTCCTGAGCTCCACATGGAGCAGCTCCTGAGCTCCACAGGAGAGATCTGAGCTCCACATGGAGCAGCTCCTGAGCTCCACAGGGAGCATCTCCTGAGCTCCACAGGGAGCAGCTCCACAGGGAGCAGCTCCACAGGGAGCATCTCCTGAGCTCCACAGGGAGCAGCTCCTGAGCTCCACAGGGAGCATCTCCTGAGCTCCACAGGGAGCAGCTCCACAGGGAGAGCTCCTGAGCTCCACAGGGAGCAGCTCCACAGGAGAGATCTGAGCTCCACATGGAGCAGCTCCTGAGCTCCAACCCTGGCTACAAGGCCGGGCACTGGAGGTCTCTGGGGTTCCCCACTCCAGCAGCCATTCCTGGCTTGGCACACAGCCCAGGCATGGGGCAAGGTGAGCTATTGGCCACCTTCAGCATTTGTCCACGTGTGCAGGAGCTGCCAGGGCTGGTTGGTTGAGCACAGGGAGGGCTCAGGGGTGTTTGTGCTCAAAGCTTTTGTCCTTTTCCAGATACCACCACTGGGTGCCTCGCCTGGATCCGGCCTCGGGCACACAGGACAAGCAGAGGACACAAGGGGCCACGAAGCACTTTCCAGCCATGCAGAGGTGTGTGGGAGGCAGGGCCAGCCTGGGGAGGGTGGCACAGCCCACAGTGTGCCAGTGTCCCTGCACGGGTGGGACATTGTCCAGGGTGGCCGTGGCCTGGGGAGGGGGGCAAAGCTTCCCTGCTGTTCTCCCCTGGTGAGGCTGGGTGGCCTCTTGGCTCAGCCCATTTAAAACAGAAAGAAATGGTGTTCCAGGTGCAGGTTTGCCATGCCCCAGGGATGGGGTCAGGTGGGTCCCTCTGAGGCAGCAGGAGAGGGAGCAGCCCCAGGAGGGCAGAGGGACAGAGGGACAGAGGGACAGGGATGTGGAGGAAGGGGGAAGGGAGGTGCTGGCATCTTCCTCCAAGCCATCCAAGCAGAAAAGTGCTGTGCTGTAGGGAGCTCCTGGCTGGCACGAGCAGGGCTGCCCAGCCAGCCCTGGCACGCTGCTGCCGCCTGCCAGCCTGGCATCCCTGCCTGCTCCCTCTCTGCTCCTGTCAAGTGTCTCTTCCTCTGTGTTGGAGCAGATCTATTTTCCTTCCTTGGAGGTTTGCCACCCAAGTTTCCTGCTCGCTCTCATTGTTAAAAGCTCAGTTCCTCATGCCCAGGCGAGGAAGAGGCTGAAATCTCCCTCCTTGTGGCTGCTCCTGGAGGGCTGGGTCTCCCAGGGGAGATGGATGTGATGGGGAGCTGCTGCCCTGGGCTTGTGCCCTCCCTTTGGGTGCCTCCCCAGCCATCCTGGGTGTCCAGCGGGAAGTGCCCATGTTTGGAAGCGTGGCCCAAAATAGCCGTGGCTGCAGCGCGTGGGGGTCCTGGTGGCATCTCCTTCTGGGGAGCAGGGTGGCCAGGGGAGGCCAAGTGGCTGTGAATAATGCACATTCCTGCCCCATGACAAACTCACCCAGCCCTGGGCCGGGGCTGTGCTCCTCCCAGCTCTGCCCTGCACAGCCAGCACTCAGCTCTGCCTTGGCTCAGTGTCCTTCCCCCTGGGTCTCCTTCCCCCCAGCTTTTCCCTTGATAATGAGGGGCTTGGCAGCCTCCCCCATGCTGCTCCCTCTCTCAGCAGCTCTGTCCTTTTGCCAGGAGGCTGCAGGAGACACCCCTGGGTGCTGGTGACCCCTGGGCTCGGCTCACAGGGGTTTGCAGCTGGAGCACAGGGCTGTGCACGAGGAACTCTCTCATGCAGGGGCTCTGCCACGTGTCCTTGTCTTATCTCCAGAGCTGGGGTGCTCCCCTGTCTCCCTGCTTGGAGTTTCTGCACAGGACAAGGATTCTGGGCTTGATGAAATTTGTTGTATCTTGTAGAAGGGAGCCCCAAAACTTCCAAAATTGCTTTGCCTTAAAAAAAAAAAACCCAAAATGTGATATTGCTGCTCCCACCTCTGCTTAGCTCCTGGAGGGGTCCCAGCACAGCCCCCCAGTGCTGCCTTTGACTCCCATGACTGCTGAATGTCCCTGTGCTTTAGAGCAGCTCCTTGGCCCATGGCTGCCAGGTGGCTCTGGCTGGGGATCCACCTTTTCCTCCTGCCAGGACAGCCTGTCCAAGCCTGGCCTGGGGCACACAGAAGTCCCTGTGGCTCTTGGCTCAGTCCCCTGCCTGGCCCTGGGCAGGAGGGGTGGCAGGGGTGCAGCTGGGAGGAAAGTGCTCAGGCACAAAGTTCTTCTTAAAAACCTCAATATCTCTTTGATTATAAACCTTAGTATCTATTTGATTATAAACCTCAATATCTCTTTGATTATAAACCTCAGTATCTCTTTGATTATAAACCTTAATATCTCTTTGATTATAAACCTTAGTTAGTATCCATTTGATTATAAACCTTAATATCTCTTTGATTATAAACCTCAGTATCTCTTTGATTATAAACCTTAATATCTCTCTGATTTCTTGCATTTCACAGCCTTTGGGTGGGCCAGATCACTGGGACTGACAAGTGAGAGGGAAGCAGACTAATGAACCTCACTCATTAGCGAGCATCCCTTTGTCCTGTGCCTTGGAGGAGGCAGGGAAGGGGTGCCCAGCCCTGTCACTGGGGCTCCTGCTCTGCACCCCAGCCCTGCCCCAGCCAAAGGTGGGTTATTCAGCACAGCACCTTCTCCTCATGGCTGTTCTGTTTCTCACTCCTCCAGGAGGAAGAGGTGGACTCAGAAAACGAGAAGCTGGTGGTGAGAGAGCCGGAGGATGAGGATGGTGAGTGCCAAGCAAGCCACAACTCTGCAGGGAGATCATGGACAGCTCTGGAGCCCTGAGTGCTTGGGGATGCTCTCCTTCCTCCAGGAAACTCCCACCCCTTGCCCAGATGCCCTTGGGCTGTTTGCCATGGGGCAGCTTTGTGATGCAGCTGCTCCCAAAGCTCCTTGCTCATCCAGGACAATCTCCAGGGGCTTTAGTCAGGGCCACGTTTAACTGATTAGCCAATTAGTTGATTGGAAAATGATTAATTGACTAATTGGGGTGACAACTGCTGCAGTCCTAAGCAAATGGAACAGATGGTGCCTGAATGTGTGTCTGAAGGGGTCTCTGCTCTGCTGAGCAGCCCTGGAGATGCTGGGATGTGCCCAGGAGTCCTGGCTTGGGGTGGCTGGGGACAGCTGGGGCAGCAGGAGGCCTTGGGGGCTTCCCCCTTCCCTGCCCCACTTTCTGCCTGGCTCTTTGAAGGGGCTGTGTGGCAATCCCCAGCTCGGGAGGATTATGCCTAATGCCACAGAGAATCAAATTTTAATCCTGGTGCCATTCCTGCGAGGCAGGGGAAGCTCCTTTGGAGACAGGGCTCCCAAAATACACTCCTTCCACCCTGCTGGGCTTCCTCACAGCACTGGTGGCTGGGGATGTCACTGTGGGGGGCTGTGGGAGGTCTGGTTTGAGGATTGATGGGTATATCCTGCTCAGCATTGCTGCTCTGCCTCTGTGTCTGTTTCTGCAGGTCCAGCTCTGTTTCAGGGCTGCCCTGGCACCTTACAAATTGGGGGGGAAGGTGATGTCCCCTGGCTGTGAGTCCTCCCTAAGCACCTCCTGCAGGCAGCCCCTGGCTCCTCTCCTGAATTATTCCCATTGTTTCTGAACTATTTTCCAATGGGGCTGGGCAAATCCGTGGCCTGGGCTGAGGGATGGAGCTGGGAGCACCAGCAGTGCCCTGGGACCAGCCCTGCTCCTCCTCCACTGCCTCCTGTGGGTCCTGGCCCCACTCAGCCCACAGAGATTCCCCTGGGGCATGTGGAGAGCCCCCAGCCCTGTGACCAAAGCCACCAGAGCAGCCTTGCCCCCACTGTGGGCAGGGAGAACATGGGGATCACACCAGAGCCTGTTCAGGGGAGAGCTGCTCTCACCCTGCCAGCTCAGGGTCACAGCACTGGCAATGTGAGGGCAGAGAGATGAAGGACAAATGTTTTCTTTAATGTGAACTCATGGAGGCTCTCAGTAAGTAGGTCACCTCCTATTGCTGTAGTGTTTTCCCTGTCTACATGAAAACCCAGCCTCCCCTTTTCTGGTGTTTCCTGAAGTTTGTTTTCCATCTGCAGAGAAAGTTCCTGAGCTTAAAAAGCAGCCAGAGGTTTCCAAAGCCACACACTGCCTCCTTTTTATAATCTCACAGTGTGGGCAGGGAGATGGGGACCTTCCTTGCCTCCCTCCTCCCTTATTATTTGCTGGGGAAGTGGCAACCAAACTGCTCCTTTTGGGGCAGTCTAAATCCCAAATCTCACTTGATTTGGCAGAAAACCATGTGAGGGAAACAATCTTGATTGTCCTTGAAATCACTGGAGCTTTACAAAGGTAATGAGCAGCTCCTGCTCTGCACCAGCATAAGGAACAGGATGTTACACCCTTTTACTTTTTTTTTTTTTCTCCTAATATCTCCCAAAGCAGCAGCCAGCTGAATTTTCTTTCCATGCACTTTTATGGTCGCCCAAGGTGCTGATAAGCTGCAGCATTGCTGCTTGTTTCCAGCTAGCCAGGTTTTGTTTGTTTGCTTGCCCATGGGGAGGGTTTCCCTCCCTGGGAAGTGGAATATGGCCCAGCTGAATGTTTGGGGCTGCTTGTGTTCAGGCATTTGTGACCAAGCTGGATAAAGGGTTTGCATCCCCTGGGAGCCCCAATGGCATTTAGGGATTAGAGAAACACCCCAGTAATGGAGAAGTAATCCACCAGGACTGCCCAGGGAAGCTCCCCAAGACCAGGAGATGTAAAGAAGTAAGGAAATGTGGGCATTAGCAGGGGGAAGGTCTCTGGGAAATTCCTATTCCTATTGCTCCAGGCACTGTGTCCTGGTTTAGGGCAAATTTGGGAGAGAATATCTGAAGTGGTTCTTCCAGAAAGTAGATTCAAGTGGAGTTTTTATTGTTTTGCGGTGTTTTTTTTTTTACAATAACTCACCAAATTTTATTCGTAAATAACACTTTTGGCATGGAAATTGGTAAAAGTTATTTTTTATTATTATTGTATTTATAGTTATATTGTATTTTATTATATTGTATTTATAGTTATTTTATTATATTGTTTATTATATTCATTATATAAATATTATTTATTATTATTTATTATATTTATTATATATAGTTATTGTATTTATTATTATTGAAACAAGCCTTGCACTGCTTGTTTCTGAGATCTGTGGTTTCCCCACCTACAAAATCAGGCTCTGACTTTTTACATGGAGGTCCCCAAGGTCTGGCAGCAGCTGAATGTGGGCACGAGCTTGGGGTTGGAGCAATCCCAAAATCAAGGTACTGGAGGACACAAGGAGAGAAATCCTTAAGGGCAGTATTGATCAGAAAATAGAAGGAAGCTGGTGCTGAATCCTGTGTGTGAGGAAGGGAGGGGCAGTGAGGGGTTTTGCATTTGGGCAGGTGGAGGAGGACACACAATCATGGATATGGCCACAATTGCAGTGGAGAGTATGGGAAGGGGCTCCCTGTGTTCTGGGAGCAGAGGATGCATCCATGAGCTGTGCACAAGTTGGGGTTTCTCTCCTGCCCGGGGAGTTTCACCCCTTTAGGGTGCAGGAGCCCTTTAGGGGTCCTGCTGCTGTCATCCTGGATACTGATTTGTGGATAATGTGCAGTTTTTTCAGGACCAT
This sequence comes from Camarhynchus parvulus, assembly GCF_901933205.1. Classification (NCBI taxonomy): domain Eukaryota; kingdom Metazoa; phylum Chordata; class Aves; order Passeriformes; family Thraupidae; genus Camarhynchus; species Camarhynchus parvulus. The sequence continues at coordinate 10,083,991 of NC_044588.1, forward strand.
GCAGATAATGAAGGGACATCTTCCCTTTGTGCCCCCCTTGGAAGCATCCCCAGGGCTCCGGGGGTCGGGGGAAGCAGCAAATATTTCTGGGAATGTGCAAAGCCCAGTGCTGGATGGTTGGACTGAAGCAGCCCAGTCCTGCAGTCCTTGGGAGATAAAGGCTCTCAGATAAGCAGCCCACAGATAACACATATGCACAGCAGCAGCTCCTCCTGGAGTGACCTCCCCTCCTGTTGTTTTCTGCTCTCTGGAGGGAGATGAAGCACGGGAGAGGTTTTTAAGAGCAAATAGTGCTCGAACAAAATCCGATTGGAAAAGGATCGGCTTTGGCTCAGAGTCTGAGCTTTGGTGCTCTAATTAGCACAGGCTGAGGCTGGAGAGAGCACCCAGAGAAGGAACCTTGGCTTCCTCCTCAGGGCTGGTGACAGAGGGGCTGTGCTGGTGCTCCTGGGGCTGTTTGCAGCCCTGGCATTTGCCATGTGGCATCTTCTTTTCACAAGCTTTGGCAAGGGCTGCAGGTGAGCTGGGACAGCTCTGCCTGTGGCACCATCCATGAGCCCCAAGCTGGGGAAAGGGCCCCTGGATGAGGAGAGGGAGGGAGGAGGAGGAATGCAAGTCTGGAGAGGAGCAGCGGAAAATGCTGCGAGTTAATCAGGGCAGGATTAGCATGTCTTGATAAGCCAAGATGGGCCTGCAAGGCTTTGAATCCAGGGAGAACAATGGCATATGGTTCCTGGGCTGTAGGATTTCCTTGGATCTGCTTCCAGCAGGCTGCTCACTCACAGCAGTCCTCACTGTTTGCAGTGCTGGCTTTGCACAGGCTCCTGCCATCCTCTGGCCAGCAGCACCTTGGCTCTGCTCTGGGATCCACACTGCCTCCCTGGCAGTGCCCAGGCTCCTGCCATCCCCTGGCTCTGCTCTGGGATCCTGCTTGGCAATGCCCAGGCTCCTGCCATCCCCTGGCTCTGCTCTGGGATCCTCCCTGGCAGTGCCCAGCCTTCCTGCAGATTGGAGCTGACTCAGGGAAGGTGCTGGAGTGGCCAGAGCATTTGGGGTGCAGGAGCAGAGCAGAGAGCACCCAAAGGAACAACCCCTCTGCTGTGGGTTGTGGCTCTCAGGAGGTCTCTGGTTCACAGATTTCTTGCTCTTTTTTTGTCTCCCCTCTCCAGCTGCAGAGGAGACGTTTTCTTTTAAATACAGTCCTGGGAAGCTAAGGGGAAACCAGTACAAGTCAATGATGTCCAAAGAAGAACTAGAGGAAGAACAAAGGTAAGTTGAGCTTCCTTTTTCTTCTTGCCCAAGCCCAGCTGGCTGATGTGCCCTTGGAGCAGGCTGGGTGTGCTCAGGCTCTCTCCCCACACTGCCCTCAGTGTCTCACTGCTTTGGAGCTCCAGACCTCTCCCACATAGGAACATATGAGAACAAATAAAGCCACACTGATTTAGGAGATGGAGCCACTGTGACCCTAAATACCTTTGGAGCTCCTCTGGATGCTTAGACCAAATTTTCCTGGTGTATTTCCCTGATCCCATTAGTTCTGTGCTGACAGGTATCTCCTGAGGACCTGATCTTTGGTTCCTTCCCCTCCCTTGGGGCTGGGGATGGCATCCCAGCCAAGGGCATGGGCACAGCTCAGAAACACTGGGGCAAAGTGAAGCAGTGTGGGGTTCTAGAGCTCACTGAGATGGGGCTGACACTGCAAGTGTCCATCCCCAGGGCTGTCTCCTCAGCTGGATGTGGTGGGGATTTACCAAGAATTGGGCCTGGTGGAGATGAAGAATTGTCCATCTTGCACTTTTTGCTGAAGTATCCCCTGAGCCCTGCATGAAGAGAGGTCAGACCTGTCCTGTCACTTCAAACAAGCTTTCTGGCTCGAGATTGCCCAGCCTGTAGAAGGAATAACCCACAGCTGAGGGCTCTGTGGCAGGCTGCTCCCTCACAGGTGTCTGCAGCTCACACCCCTTACCGGAGGATGAGCTCCAAGGAACTGATTTCCCAGGGGTGGCTCAACAAGCCTGGGAGGTGGTGCTGTCCCCACTGCTGTCCCAAGGGCTGTGGGACCCAATTCTCCACCCAGAGGTCTGCAGAGGGTGATTTAGGGGCATTTTTCACCCCTTGCCTCTCAAATCATGGTCTAAATACCACCACAGCTGGCCTGGTGTGAAGAACCAAGCAGAAACTTGAGCACAGCAAGGAAGGCAGGGATGGGGGATCACAGCTCACCCCCAGCTCAGGCATCTCCTGCTGGCAAACCCTGCCTTGGGGCTCTTGGCAGCATCTTTGTGATGCTGGCTGAGGTTTATCTGTGTGAGGCAAGCAGGGCACTGTGATAGGCAGAGTAAATCCAGAGACCTGCCCTGCTCTGGGGTCAGCAACAGAAATGAGCTCTGGTTTCCTCTGGCACGGGGTTGATTCTGCATTGGCAAAAATGTTTGCTTTCTTCTCTTCCATGTGTCTGTTGTGCCTGAGGCCCCCACCCTGTAACTGCTGAGCAGGGCTGTGAGTGTCACTGTGTTTCTCACCTGGGGAGGGTGGTGGGGGGATGAGCCAGGTGAATGTCAGGGACACCCATGGGGCTAGATGGGATTTGCTTTTCAGGATTCTGCAAAAATCTACCTGCAGCTGGCAAATTCCAACCCTTTGCACCAGCAGCTCCATCCAAACCAGCTGAGCAATCACTGCTCAGCTTTGCAGGGCCAGGAGTCCTGCAGGGCCTTGCAGGTTCCTGTGTGGCATAAAAATGCCTTGTTGTCACCTGGGCACACTGAGGGGACATTGCCTAAGGACAGCAGCGGGATGGGAGTTTTGTCAGGACTCAGAACAGGCTCCAGGGGTGATGGAGCTGTCCTGGGCACATGGCACAGCTCAGGCACCTCAGGCTGCTCTTGTCTGTGTGGAGCAGTCCCAGGGCAGCACAGTGCACCTAGAACTGATGGGTTTCATGTCCCTTGGAGGCTCTGAGCAGCTCTCCCCACTGAGGGCCACTGCCAGACTTGTTTTTCCTACTGCTCCTTTATTTTCTTCTCTTCCATATTTGTGTTGTTCATTTCTTTAAGGCAGCTTGGTGAATTTTTTTTTTTTTTGTCTTGCTTTGTTGCTGGCTTACTTTCCCCCCCCTCAAATCTTCACCGCGGCATCAGCAGCTTTTCATTGCAGGCCTCGCAGGTGGTGCAAGGGGGCAGGGCTGCTGCCAGGTAAGCTGGGAGAGCTGAGCACAGCAGCTCAGCCTTGTCCTGCATCCTTCTCCTTGCCCTTCCACCCCTCTCCCCCTGTCCACGAGCCCTGACAGTGCTGCTGACCTGCTGTGACCCGGGTTTGCCACCTTTATGTTGCAGGATTGAGCTGACCTCTGATCTCACATCTCTGTAGCAAGTACCTTAGGTCCTCGGCCACAAACATTCTTGCAAATCTTTTTGGTAAGGACACGCTGCTGCTTAGAGGTAGTGGTACCACTGGTAACACCTGCTCGTGTCTTGGGTGATTTTGCTTTGATTTTCCAGGGGAGGGGTTGTTTGGAGCTGCAGTTGGTTGCCTGTCCCACCTCCCTCCCCACCTCCTTCCCCTTCCCTCCTCATAACAGATTAATGAGTCCACCCCCTCTGCCTCCATCTCACTTTCCATGAGCACTCCAGGGCAAATGGGGGCTCTCACATTTGGATGCTCACCTCTTCCAGCTTGGATGCCTGAAGCTGGACATCCCACAGCCACTTTGTACTGATTTGGGAAACTGGGGCTGCTGCAGAGTCCTAGGGTGTGTTATCAAAGACAGCTTTAGTGTGCACTTTTAGCCCTGTCACTCCTCCAGCTTTCCTGTGAACCAACAGGTTCCCATGTGAAGCAGCAGAAAGAAGAAACATCCCAAAAATGCTTTTTTGGGAGGACCCAAAAGTGGGTTCTCAGAGGCTGCTTGCTGTGTAGTTCACAACTTTGAATTTTGGGACTCCTTGATTTTGGAGATGCCATTGAAAATATTCCTTGCCTGTTCCAGGAGGAGCTGTAGGACTTCAAACAGGAGAGTACAGGCATGCAATAGATTTGGTTATTGAAGCAAAAACTCACTTCTGTTCTAACCTGCATCCCTGCAGAAGCTGTGGTTGTCCTGCCTACAATTCACTTGAGTCTTGTGGCTTCCAACTGGTGCTAAATCTGGACTAAAAGGGGAAGGAATGTGACCTTCACTGAGTGATGCAACTTCCTGCTTTTGGTGACTTCAGCCTTAAATATTAGAGTGCTCACTGAGGGAGGAGGACAGTAAATCCTTTTGGCAAAGACTTCTGCTGGGGTGGTGGCTGTGCCTGATCACACCTGGTGGGTCACCAGTCCTTCTGGAACAGCAGCACGTAGCCTTTGCCCCCCTGGGGGAGAAAAACAGTCTGGGCAGGAAGGGGAAGAGTGCAGGGGAAGGATGCAGCCCTCGGTCCAGCCAGCACAGCTTATTCCCAAATCCTTGTCCTCTGCACCTGAGGCTTTTGGCCATCTGTTGCCAGCTGGAGCTCAGGAAATGTGAGTCCTGCTGGTGCAGCTGCCCCTGCTCAGGCAGGGCTGAGCTGTGTGGGTGTGACACACAGTCAGGCTGCCTGAGAGGTGCTGCTGTCCCTCTCCTGTGCAGGAGGGAGGAAGAGCTCCCCAGTGCCTGCAGGGCCTGGCTGTCATGGAGTGGTCTCTGCCAGATGTGCTTCAAACCTCCCTTAAGGCTGAAAGAGGTTAGTGGGGATTTTTTCTGTTAGAAATGAGTATGGTCAGGACTCTGCTGAGTGTTGGCAGCTGCAGCAAGGCTCCACTCCTTATAAAAGAGAAAACAATGGGAGAAATGGCCCCCTTGGGTCTCTGCTTTCAGTTCTCTCTTTCCATGAGGCAAAGCAGGTCCCAGCCAAGCCTTGGTTGGCCTCAGTGCTGTCAAGGGGTGGAGCTCTCTGTGCTCTCTCCTTGTCACTCTTGGCTAGGAGTGTTGGTGGGACAAAGGAGAGCAGATCCCATCTGACAGGCTCTAGAAAGGTCTCTCCTCTCTGTCCTCTGGGATTGAGGAAGAGGTGGGGGTGAAGAGCCAGAAGCTGCCCCATGGCAGACCCATTGAACAGGGTCTGATGAATGGCACCAATCTGCTCCTGGCACGGGCACTCCTGGATGGAGCAGGAGATCCCCCAGACCACTGCAGGGAACATGGGGATGGCTGCCCAGTTTCCCTGGCTAATGGGCTCAGTTCCCACATCCAGGGGACCCATCCAAGGAGCAAACTCTCCTCCTGACTCTCAATCCTCTCCTCTCACCTGCTGGCCAGCCACAGATGGGTTGAGGTGACACTGTTTGAATGCTGGGTTTAAGCCTCGGGCTCAACTGCAAATTGGAATTCATGCAAGGGGAATTGGATGGCTGTAAATATCAAGCTCAGCCCTTTTCTTAGTGGTGATTGAGCACTGGAAACCTGCCACCTCCCCAGCTGGGTTCAGAGTGCCTCTTGGTTATGGGGCACTGAAAAAAACTGGGCTTGGACCCTGGAATTTCAGCAAGGCAGGGTAGACCCTGGTTCTAGGGAATGTCAGAGAGGAGAGACCTTTCTGTGCTCTACAAGGCATCCTGAATGAAAGTGAGATGCAGCTGTGGCTTGAGGGCCAACTGTGCTGAAGTTTGAAATTTGAATGAGACAATGCTGGTGATGACAACCCTGGGGCACACAAGGGCAGGAAGCAGCTGCAGAGGTTTAATGGCTGTGTTGACAGACCTTGACCTATTCCAAACATCTCCACTAGTAGCCCTCCAGAAACAGGTGGGTGGACAGGGCTAGGGGAGGTTGCATTTTGGGAGAGCTGTCCATTGGCATCTGTCCCTGCCCACCCCCTGCATTGCCATCACATAACCCTGGCCTGCCTGCTCGCTCCCCTCTCTGTACAGCATGGGGACTGGGCTTTTCTCCTCCCTCTCTTTTGCTAACCTTCCCCCCACCCAGTGGCTTTGCTGTCTGTCCTGTCCTGTCCTGTCCTGTCCAGCATGGTGCTTCTTTTGGATGAGGGAAGCTGGTAAGTTTGGGCTTTTGGGGGGGCTGAGGGTTATTATTTGTTTGCTTCTCATCTTCTGCAGCACGATAGTCGCCCTGGGCTGAGGGAGGAGGAGGAGCAGCAGGGGAGGCAGAGCCCAGGGCCATGGCACTCTGCAGGGCAGGGTGGGCACAGCTTTACTGCAGCCACCAGCCACAGGGATGGCACCAGCCATGGGCAAGGTTGCTTTCAGCTGCCCAACACCCAGGGCATGAGGAGTGTTTGCTTCCCAGCCTCTTGTAGAAAAGGGCAAGAGTTTAGGTTTCCCTGCTGAGCTGCCCCTCATGCTCACTCTGTAGGTGCCCAAGTCCACTTGGATGAGGAGGAAGTCTGCTGGTGGCCTGGTGCTGTTCCCTGCCTCCATATCCCCAGGGAAAACCTCCTCTGACCTATGAGATGTCAGTGGACTGGAGCCCTGGCCCTATTTATAGTCATGATTGAGTCATGAATCCCCAAAAGCTTTAAAAACAGTAACTCAGGATGCCTCCCTCAGAAAGCCAGGGAACGGGAGGCCAGGAAGCCCCTTCCCATCTCCTCCTCTCCCATCCCAGAGAGGAAACCCTTGCAAACTCCCCCGTAGCCTTTGCAGGGTGTGAGTCTCTGACCCTGCCTTGGCATGAGACTTTAGTTCAGACAGCAACTCTGCTTGAGCTCCTGGTTTTTTTGGTTTTTTGGCTCAGGTCCTGAATTGTCCTGGCTTGTCGCTGCTTCTCTGTGTCTCCCTCACCCAGCGCTCATGACTTGTCTTCATCTGCTTCTGCTTAACCTTGTGCAGCATGGGCAGCTGGCTGTTGTCTGCCTGCTAACTCCCTGGGAGCCCTGCTCTGCCTGTCCCGGGCTCCCCTGCAGCTGGGACAGACCCAGGGATGCAGGAATTGGGATATCTTGCCAGGCTGGGAGCAAACTGGTGTCCAGTGAGCTGGAGAACAAACACTGAGTGATGGAGGAAAGCACAGCCCAGCCTGCCCCTGGCTTTTCCCACTGCTGTGGTGTTGGATGGGGAGGTCAGGAGTGTGGCAAGGGAATGGGCACACAGGTGATGGATGAGCTGATCAGGAGCCCAAGCCACCTCCCTGGCTGTGCTCTGGCCTTTTCAGCTGTTGCTGCTCTGGCTGGGCAATGTGGGCAAGGTCTGCTGGGGGTGATAGAGCCCCTGATCCCACTGGCTCCTCACCAGCCCCTGTCCTAAAGCCAGTGAGACCTGTGCTCCCTGCTCACAGTGCTCGTGGCAGCCTTGAGGCACAGCAGGTGTTTCCCAAAGCCCAGAGCACCTTTCAGCTTCTCTGTCCCAGTGGAGGAATTTCAGATCTGTGTTGATGAAGCTCCTTTTGGTACCTCTCACTCAATCCCTTCTCTCTTTTCTAAGCACTGTCTCCCTGTTCTGCATTTAAGTCCTCTCTGTATTTTGCTGATTGGCTGAAGCAACTGGCTCACATTTTTGGGACCACCAGGAAAGCTTAATTCAGTGTGTCATTCCTTATAATCTTCCTGCAATACCTCAAAACTTGGTTATCCACCAGAGATGGTAGCTGCCCCCATGGTAAAGAACTGGGGACAATGGTGATGGGACCATGCCCAGCAGTGAGATGGGAGGTGACTCCCTGGGGAGACCTCAACCACCCATTGCAGGTCTGCCCAGCACTAAGGGCTTTTATTCCCTGCTCTTCCTCCTCAAGGGTTAATCCTGGTTTGGAGTGAGAAGACCCTGGAGCCAGGTTGCTGTTCACCTTCCTTGCCAGGATTTCAGAGCAGAGGACTGATGGTCCTGACAAGGTCCTGAGCCAGGGAAAGGAGCTGGGAATGCTCCGTGCTTCTGAAAATAATCTTTTTTGCGTGAAACTATTCCTTAAAAGGGCACAAGCAATTACCAGACATGGTTACAGAGGGCTCTCCTTAGAGTGAGTCAGGACTCCTTTGGAAAGCTGAAGTCTATGAATGTGCTACAGATCTCCTGACCTGCTGTGGGTTTTTGCACACATGATGATGCACATGGCAATGCCACCAGTAACCCCTGTTTTTCAGAGCTGAGGTGCTGTCTTCTCTCAAAAGCAAGAAGCCTTGTGTCAGTGCTGTGGGTGAGCTGGAGTGAAGGGAATGCTCCTGAGGCCACCAGGACATGCAGTTTCCATGCTTCTCTGAGACCTGCAGTCCCTGAGCTGCCCTCCTATTCCAGGACCTGCTTTTGTCTGGGCTCCTTGTCTCCAGCTTTTCCTTGCACAGAACCATATCCAGCTGACAAATCATATGATTCAGTGACTTGGCCGTTGGCTTGGGCAAGAGCAGAGATATCTGGATATTCTTTATATGAAGAAAGGATACAGCTTCTGGCAAAAGATGACCCTAACCTGGTTTGATTGATGAGCTGCTAGGGGCAAGCATGCTGATCCAAGGAGAATGGAAAGGAGGGAAGAGCCAAGGATAGGCAGTGGCTCAAATCTCTGGGCCTCCATCCCAAGCTAATTAACATTTCCAGTTTCCATGGCTGAAATGGCAGAGCTTCTCAGCCTGGGGGGTTACATGGCCCCAGTGTCCCAGAGAGAGACTGCCTCCTGCTCTTTAGTCCAACTCCCTTCACAGCTTGCTCCAGGACTAGGAAGGAGTATCCCTGTTGTGCAGATGGGAATTTCTGGCTCTGATGTTCATCCTCCATTAGGGCCATGCTTGTTTTGAGATTTTCTCAGCCCAGCTGTCAGCCTGGCCCTGTGGAGATGAGTATCCTTGTGAGGGACTCATCCACCCTCTCTGATGTCCCCCATCCCTCCCTGCTCCACCTGTGGCACTCTGGAGGGGACCTCCCCTCCTGGGCCCCCGTGGCAACGAGCTTGTGTCCTGCCACGTGAAATCTGATTATGCTTGCGTGACTTGGGCGGGATGATCCATCCCCAGTGCCACGGATCCCGCAGAGCGATTATCCACCCCGGGAAATTTCCTTTCTTTGTCCTGACGGGATGGCCACCGAGCCTTGGCAACGGCGCTCCAGTACCCCCAGTGCCAGGGGATGATCTCCCATTGGGGCTCCAGTAACCCCAGTGCCACGGGATGATCTATCCAGGCTCCAGTACCCCCAGTGCCACAGGATGATCTCCCATCAGGGCTCCAGTACCCCCAGTGCCAGGGGATAATCTCCCATCTGGGCTCCAGTACCCCCAGTGCCATGGGATGATCTCCCACCCAGGTTCCAGTAACCCCAGTGCACAGGATGATCTCCCATCGAGGATCCAGTAACCCCAGAGCCATGGGATGATCTCCCACCCAGGCTCCAGTACCCCCAGTGCCAGGGGATGATCTCCCACCCAGGTTCCAGTAACCCCAGTGCACAGGATGATCTCCCATCCAGGATCCAGTAACCCCAGAGCCATGGGATGATCTCCCACCCAGGCTCCAGTACCCCCAGTGCCAGGGGATGATCTCCCATCTGGAATTCAGTACCCCCAGTGCCACAGGATGATCTCCCATCCAGGCTCCAGTAACCCCAGTGCCCCAGGGTGATCTCCCATCCAGGATCCAGTAACCCCAGTGCCAGGGGATGATCTCCCATCAGGGCTCCAGTACCGCCAGTGCCAGGGGATGATCTCCCACCAGGATCCAGTACCCCCAGTGCCAGGGGATGATCTCCCATCAGGGCTGCAGTACCCCCAGTGCCAGGGGATGATCTCCCATCCAGGATCCAGTACCCCCAGTGCCATGGGATGATCTCCCACCCAGGCTCCAGTAACCCCAGTGCCCCAGGGTGATCTCCCATCCAGGATCCAGTAACCCCAGTGCCAGGGGATGATCTCCCATCCAGGATCCAGGTCACTGGCCATGTCACAAGGCTGCTGGACAAGCAAGATTTTGCAGAAGAGTGAGGAAGGAATGAGGCTGTTCCTCACCCTCACACCATGGCTGGCAGGAGTAGGAGACTTCCAAACATGGCTCAGGTGTTACGGACCATGAACCCGATTGAATCCAGGAATAATGAGGCTGGGGTGTGTCTGAATGTGTTTGTAGGGTAGGTGATGTGTGTTGTAGCTCCCGTCTACCCCAGTGCAGGTGTCTGTGTCCATGGGCTGCTCTCCAGCCTTGGGCCAGCTGTTTCCTGATGTGGATAGTTCACCCATGAGAGTAAGGCCAGAGTGTCTGGAAGATTCTGGCTGAGAGCAAGGGACCACATTTTTCAGACCCTGGCTCTGCTACATGAAGGGAGTGCCTGGATGTCCCCACACATTAAACACATCTCACCCTCCTTCCCCAGGACAGTGGGAGAGCTTCCCATCAAAAGGAAGTGACCTGCAGGGACTCTGGGGATTTTACCTCCTTCTCTTGAACAGACTTATCTGTATAAAGACTGAGAAAGGTCGAGCAGTTCAGGCACACCATCCTGTGAAATCAGCACTTGTTCCTGGCTCATCTGGCTACAGGTGGGAAGAGGAATCTGGGCTGGTCAAGGGTGCCAGCAGCCCCAGGAGGCTCTGCACAGGATAGCGAGGCAATAACCCCTGGAGTTAATTAGTTTGGCTTCTCCAGTTCTTATTAGTAGCTCAGAAGGGTTGTAACTTAGCTTGGTGCCAGACAAGAGGATTTGCATTTCCGATTGGGTTTCGACTATCCTGCTGCAGTTGATGAAGCAAAGTCCTTCTTAGAGGCATGAGGTTTGCAAACAGCAGCTTGTCCTGCCCTGAGGGGGAAGCTGCCTTTGCCTTCCCCCCAACACACACACCAAGGGCTCTCCCTGCTCGTTTGTGTGAATAATAATGAACCAACCTGAGGAGTGAAATGACTGAAATGATTTCTCTCCCTGTTTCTCTTTGCAGACCTGAAGACTATATGAAGTTGTCCCTAGCCTCCTCCTAAAGGCATCCCTTGGCATCATTAAAGGCTTGAGAGAAATACCAAAACCAACAAAACACACCCATAAGAGAAACCCATAAACCCTCAAAACTTGGGATCCCCTCTTGGTCTGAAGTTGAGTTCTTCAAAAACTCCTGTCAAGTTTGAGGATATCCTATTGTGTGGCTCCACGGGCTGGGGCTGGGCCCAAGCAGTGACCTGAGTTATGTTTGTGGGACTGGGAAGAACCTTCCTCCCTCTCCCCCAAGCAAAACCCAAAGTGAACACTAAATATGCAACAAGTCTATTAGTTGCGTTGGCTTCATATATTAGGCCACGAAATCCATGTTGTTCCTTTCCTGGGGTGGGCAAACCATAGCTCTGCTCTCAGACCAGCTGGGACCTTGTACCACAATCCCAAGTTGTTTTGTCCTGGGGTCAAACTCCTCTTTGTTGCTGGGGGCTGGTAACTGCCTGTGATTTCCAGTGTTGTACAAAGCTGCTTTACTCTGAGGGCTGGAGGGACAAAGTGGGGTCCATGTGAGGGATGGCAGACGATGGCTGGGCTGACTCAAATCTTGCTTCTGTAGTTATTTTAGCAGAGAGCTGATTCTGTAGCTACACAGGATACTCAAGAAGTGATGAAGTTTGATCGTTTAGCTGTTCTGCTTGTGGTGGAGAGGCCACACTTTGGCTGCTGTTATTTGCATCCTCATTTCCCCTACTCCAGCTCCCAAGAGGAGAGACCCAAGGAGGCAGCCATGGCATCAGGGGCTCCCTCTGGCTCGGGATGAGATAGTGGAGGTCCTGGGAGAGGCCCACTCCCCTTCCTCTGCCTGCTGGCTGTTCCAGTGCCCTCTTCTCTTGCTGCTCCATGGGAGCCAGAGCTCAGCGTTGCCCCTCAGCTCTGTCACACAGAGCAGATGAATTTGGCTGGGCACATACTCGGTTTTCAATCAAACCCAGCTGGTTTTTGAGAGAGAGAAGAGGGTCCAAGTCCTTTAGTGATGTTGTAGAAACACCAGGCTGGGTGGGGATGTGTCCTCCAAAGCTCCACTGTCACTGCCTCGTGGCTAACACTGCAAACATATCAGGAACCCAACAGGCTGCTTTTTTTTTTTTTTCTTTTTAATTCCTATGCAGACAATACTTGAAACCTTGTACACAGTTGTCCTTTCCAGCACCTGGGGTTGGCAAACTCTTCCTAAACGGGCTCGTTTAAAGAACAGCAGGAGGCTTCAGCTTTAGAAGAGGCTGGGCTGCTCCCCTCCCAGCCGACAACTGCAAGCGTGTTCAGTGGTTTGCATATGAATTTAGGCACATCTGGACCCTCTGTTTCAACATCCCGCTGGTGCAGCCGCTGTCTCTCCTCGGTACTGGCTGGCTGACTGTGTCCCAAGCACCCAACTATGCAAAGAATGCCTTATATCCGTTGTGTTTAAGTTACATGGCAATATGTGCATCCAGCAAAGTCGGTAGTTCAGTCCAGATTTTTGCTAGTGGCAGCAAGTCAAACTCTTTCTTCAACTCAAATGGCTGTCTGGGTATTTTTTACTTTTGTTTGGTTTTGTTTGTTTTGTATCTGATGGTGGCTCTTATACAAAGGACTGTAATTCTAGTGGCTTGAATCTGTAAAAATTGCCTTTGTTTGGTCCAATAAACCTTTGAATAGTTTATTTGGTTTGTGCTTGTTCTCCCTACCTCCAGCAGCTTGTAACTTCTTCCTCAAGAGATTTGTGTTGGAAATCTGGATTTTAGGTTAGAAGTACATTCTGCCCTACTATGACTTTTATCCCAGAAATTTACATTTCCATAAATGATCAGAGGGAAAATCAGGGATATCCCCCTTTTTCTGCTGAAGCAATGCAGTGTTCCATTCCTGCTCTTGTTTGGCTGCAGAGCCATGAACAACATTCCCAATGCAGAGCTCTGCCCAGGATTTCAGCTGCTGTGGACACGGGTGCTTTGCAGTTCCTAAACCCCAGATCTCTTACATACCTATGGCTCACTGCCCCAAACCTCCAGCTAACTGTAAAAGTCTTGGACTGAAATGTCTAAAAAGAGCCTAAGGGAGCTAAGTATGCAAATGTAATTGCCTATGAAGAAGAATTAGGCTGCTTCAAAACCCTTAATTAATCTGTTTTGTTAGCAATGAGTAAAATCCTGTTTGACCTCCTGAATCCAAGTCGTTTTGAGGACAGCATTTATGAGAAGAGAGAATGATTTTATTTGTGAATGGGGTATGTTTGATCTGAACTCATCCAAAAAAATATCCAAAAGCAAACCAAGCTGGATCACTACAAGGCTGTTTTTCAAGGTCACCTCTGATAGGAGAAGCTCCTCTTCAAAGACACTTTCATGTTTGTGGTGCTTTACTCTTCCTTCCCAGGCTCTCTTCTTTCTTTATCTTTGTTTTTCTGTCCCTTTGTAGTAGATTGTGTAGTGCAGAGAAGTAACAGCAGTAACAGCTCTTTTTTCTAGTTTTCAAATGCACAGTCATGATATTTAAAGTTGAGGGGTGAGCCAAAATGCATTGATGTTGTGCTTCAAAAAAAGAGAGTGAATATTAGTCTGTGATCCTGATTTTGGAGACAAGGAAATGAGCCTTTGGAGAGGTTTCAGCAGCACTGGTGTCTGTGAAATAAGGAGTGAGGGATGCAGACCTGTGTGAGCATTCCCAGCTGGGATGCACTGCAGACACAGGAGGCCAAGCTGTGTATTGAATTTCTCCACACCAGACTGGCAACGTGCCCTGTGGTGCCCAGTGGTGATCTAAAATAAAATATTGATTACTCATGACCCTGCTTCCCTTCCTCTCATCTGGAAAGGGCAGCTGGATGCTCTTCCTGTGAGCACAAAACATTACAGAAGAGGCAAACAAATCCAGGCTTCCATAAACAAAAGATCCCACACCATTATCAGCATTTGTTTGGCCACGGGATCGTTGTATTTTAATTGCAATGGAAAAGAACTGGCAAATGAGCTTGCTTTAACCAGGATCTGCTTTTTTCCTACCCTGTTTGCTTCAGCAGCGCTGAGAGGACAGGCTGCTGTTCCTGCTGCTGCTGGGGCTTAGCCCAGGAGAGGGGAAAATGCGGAGCAGGAGCTCAGGAACACATGTAGAAAGTTCCTCTGCTCATTCCTGTCTTCCTCTGATCTTATTCCTGGTGTGGTGGCTGCTGGTGTGTTGATGCTGTCCTTTCAAGCAAAGATTGTGCCCTGGTTTTGCCTGTCAATAGTTATTACTGCCCCTCCTGTTGCTGGGACAGATGACAGCTTGTCCACACAGGCCTTGCAGGAAGACTACCCCAGGTTATCCAGTGGCGTGCATTTAAATGGATTAATTAAATGGTTTCAAGTCCTGTGTGGGAAGCTGGTTGTGGCACGAAAGAGGACTCTTGACAGGGTGACTACGTGGGAGTAAAAGGCAGATTCTGTGTTTTTAGCCCATGGGAGGTGCTGAGCAAGCAGGAGGAGCTGGGATTGTGGCAGGTCTGTGCTCTGAGCTGTCACTGAGTTCTGGCCTCACGCTCATGCAGGGACAAAATGAGCCTTGAAGTAACAGGAACTTCATCTGCCTTGTCACAGCCATAAAGCACCACATCCTCATTAGTTCTTTCTATCTGCCACAGGAGAGTCAGGAATGAGATGTGCTAGGCAATGGAGCAGCCTGATCCCCAGCAGGTAGGAGTCTGGCAGTGGGAACATTCCATCCCTCAGCCAGCCCTGCCCAGAGCCATGTGCACATTAATCTTGCATCAGAAGGGAATTTTGTGCAGTTACATCAGTTCATGAGCTACCTGCCAACAAATGGCACTCCTGTGCTGCCCACCTCCTGTACCCCCCAGAGATGAGCAGTATAAATCCTCCTACAAATAAAGCCCTGTCACAGATACCAATCTTCATGGGATGTGCAATGGTTAACTGGTGCAGGGTAGGGAAAAATCAAGAGATTTTCTGTCAGGGGAGAAGGATGTTAATCATCTACTATGGGACTGCCTGGGGATTAAAAAGTCTGAGCTAGGTGTTCCACTGGTCAGCCTCTGCCTACACAGGGACCACTTCACTGCTGGACTGGCTACCTGGGTCCATCTCACCATTGGACATTGGCAGACAACCTTGAATCAAAGCAAATTCCTATCTCTGATCTTATCTTCCAGTGGCTGATTAAAATCATGTCCACACTGGGAGGTAGTCTGCTGTCTAGGTTTAAGTTAGGCTATGCATCTAAAATTTAATTATTCTGTATCTACATCCTCTCATTACAGAAGGAAAGCACACTGGGCTGTTGAATCTTAATCCAGGTTTGTTATGGAGTCTGCTAAACTGGGACATGTTGGTCTTATAAAATTCCATATGTCAAGTTATCTTGAAAGTTTGAGCGTAGATAAACCCTAAGGAGCTCCAAAGCCAGTGTTATAGCAGACTGGTTTATCTCCACGTTTAGGGAGCTGCAGAGAGAAGTGCAGGATGATGGGATAGATGGGAAGGGGGAGGAAGGAGAACCAGAGGCTATCTCTGCCTTATCTCACACAGACAGATTTCCTGCAGCCAGTAAGGTTTGCACAGTGACCTGCCTTTGGCTCTTGTTTTTCATTTGACAGTGATGTCCTTGCTCCTGGACTGGCTATTCCTACTTCTCCTTTCTTCTCAACAGGGTTCAGAGAGAGCAGCTGGCTGCCATCTTCAGACTGATGAAGGAAAAAAGTGACACCTTTGGAGAGATGTCAGAAGGGGACATGAAGGAGCAGCTCAGACTGTACGATATCTAACCCTGCAGCCAGGGGAGGTTGTGCCCAAAAGCCATCTTGGCCCTTGTTCTGCAGGACACTGGAGGCTGTAGTGCTTTAAAAATGTCTCAGTAGTAATTTTGCAGTTCCAGATTGTTTTGCAAACACATATAGGCCTGTGATATGTATTTCAAAAGACTTGTAATTCCTCAGCCTTTTAATAATTTTTCTTTGTAGAGCTATCATCTCGTACAGAGATTTTTTTACCTCTTTCTGGCTGGATCACATGTCTCAGTCCTACAAAGCAGTTAAACTCACTTTTTTTCTGGCTGTGCTTTGTGCAAATGAACTTTCAAGCCTAATCTTTCTCAGTTTGACATCTGAAGAAAGCCAAAGATGATAGGTGTAAAATGGATTAAAATAATAGAATAACTCAGGTTGAAGGGTCCTGTAGTCCAACTTCCTGCTAAAAGTTGTAAGACCAAGGTGGGTTACTCAGGGCTTTATCCTGTTGGGTCTTGAAAAGCTCCAAAGATGGAGACTGCCTCCCTCTCTTGGCCGGGAGGCTTCCAGCCCTACAGTTAGAAAACAAACACCAAAACCAAACAAACATCAGTGCTCCGATAGGGGCATGCTGCCCCTCATCTCCCTGGAAGGAACACTTCATCCTCCTTCAGGCTGGCTTTTGAAACCAACCCAAGCTGGTTCTGGCTGACCTCACTGAGATCATCCTCACGCCTGAGGAAGCAGCAGCAAACTCCAACCTGGAAACACAAACATCTCCTGACACTGGTGCAAGGAGCACAGAAAGGCTGCTGGGTTTATCACAAGGATGGTTGTGTCCACCTCAGATCCTGCTCTTCTCATACAAAATTATGTGGGAAACTACAATCTTAGGAAATTTCTGTGATTTTACCAAGTATTTTGAACAGTCTTGAGCAGCCCTTGGTGGTTTGAATAGAGTAAATCAATGAGCTAAATGTCTTCTGGTGTGCTTATCTCTCCTATGAAATCCTGTTAAATACTTTCTTATCAGGAAGGATTTTCTTGGTTTTAGTAACTGCTCACAAAGGGAGGCAACATTTTCTGCCCCAGTTTTAGGGAATGATCATCTAAAAAATGAGTTTTGTTTTATTTTGTGTAATCCTCTTCAGTCCAAGAAACCTAATATCTCATTATCTGGTTGCTGTCTCCCAGTACTATGTGTTCTAGAACATCAGACACTTAGACTTTTAAGAACCATTTTATCTTCTAATTGTTTTCACTTAGGCCAAGGCATATTTATAATGAGATCAAGCTGGTTTTACTACTTTTTTAATCATGACTTAATTTAAATGTAATGTCTGAAACTTACCTCTTCCTATTCAACATGAATGAATTAAGTGGGAAAAGTAGTCCCATGATGTGAAATATCACTCTAGCTTGCTGTGTCCCTAGGACACAGTTTCAAGCTGTGCAAAGGGAGAAATGTAGAAAAATTGTATTTGGGACATGTCCCTAGCTCAAAACTGAAATCAGGATCTTTTCCAAAATCTCTTCATGAAAGCAAGCAAGGGAGAGATAAGGTGTAGTTGATTTTTAGTCTTTGTCTTGCAGACTTCACAGTTTATTTCCAAGATATTTTTATATTCCCTATGTTATGGTTGGTTCTTCTCTGAATAGGAACACTTCTGGGGCAGAAAAAAAAATCCTCAAACCCTTCAGCTTCAGAGAATGGCAGCAATGATAACACAAGGGACAGCAGCTGGAAGTAACCCTGTCCTGTCCACACCAGCTCCCAGCACATCACCAAAATGTTCAGATGCTGCTGATAACAGGACAGTGGTGAAAAACCTGCTATTTACTAGGCTCAGATTTAAGAAAGAAATGAAGAGAAATAGAAAAAGATAAATAAAAAAGCCTCTCTTTGCCCAAGACATGAAAGGAAGGGGTGTCAAGATGTGAAACCCACAAGTTTTGAGCAGAGCATTTCTCCATGAGCATTGGCAAGGCTGTAATGAAGAGAATCCTGCTGGACCCATCCTTGTGGGCCCATCGAGGTGGTGGGGAGGGATCTGCAGCCATGGGGTGTGTCCTGCTTTGGCTGGGCAGCTTCTGAGGCACTTCTCCTGCTGGACTCATCAATATTTACACAGGAAATGTCACCAGTGGCTGTTGCAGGGTTTCCCTTCATACAGGAAATGTCACCAGTGGCTGTGGCAGGGTTTCCCTTCATACAGGGAATGTCATCAGTGGCTGTTGCAGGGTTTCCCTTCATACAGGGAATGTCACCAGTGGCTATGGCAGGGTTTCCCTTCATACAGGAAATGTCACCAGTGGCTGTGGTGGGGTTTCCCTTCATACAGGGAATGTCATCAGTGGCTGTTGCAGGGTTTCCCTTCATACAGGAAATGTCACCAGCTGCTGCAGCAGCACCTCCCCTTCTGGGATCATCCTCTAAATAACTGCAGAATCACAGAACCCATTGCAGACTCATCTGTGTTGAAGTGACCTTAGAGGTCACCTAATTCCACCCCAAAAGGGGATGGTGGCACTGGGGGATCCTTGTCAGGGGCAAAGGCACTGGGGGTCCCCAGGACAGGATGGCAGCACTCGGGGTCCCTCATGAGGGGACAGCAACACTGGGGGTCCCCATGACAGGATAATGGCAGTGAGGGGTCCTCATGAGGGGACAGGGACACTTGGGGTCCCTCATGAGGGGATGGCAGTACTGGGGGCCCCCATGACAGGATATGGCAGTGAGGGGTCCTCATGAAGGGATAATGACACTGGGGTCCCCATGACAGGATATGGCAGTGAGGGGTCCTTATGAAGGGATAATGACACTGGGGGTCCCCATGACAGGACAATGGCAATGAGGGGTCTTCATGAGGGAACAGCGACACTGGGGGTCCCTCATGAGGGGACAGTGGCACTGGGGGTCCCCATGACAGGATAATGGCAGCAAGGTGCCCTCATGAGGGGGTGGTGGTACTGGAGGGTCCCCATGACAGAATAATGGCAGTGAGGGGTCCTCACGAGGGGTCCTCATGAGGGGACAGTGACACTAGGGATCCCCATGATGTGGTGGCTGCACTCAGTGTCCCCATGAGGGGATGGCAGCACTGTCATCTGTCATCAACTCCAGAAAAAACAAAAACTCTCCAACAACATTTTTAAAGCTAGACAGTCAAGGCGTTGCTTTATTTTCTGGCCAGGATGTTGTTCTGGTCAGGATGTACCACAGAAATCATCTCAGCCACACATAGCCCGGGTGTACAGAGAATCATTTCATGGCACGTGGCTTTAACTAGATTTTTCAGATCTTTTATACAGTCAAAACTCATAGAAACGAATTGGGTCAGTGTTCATTGGTCCCAGGTAGTTGTTGGTATTTGATCTCCTATTGGATCTGGATTTCTTTGCTTCTGATGTGAATTAGATCTTCATTCCTTGATTTTCTTACCAGTTTTTCTGGAGATGTCTCCAACTCTGCCAGGTCTGGGGCAGATGTTGTAGATGGCGCTGATGTCCCTTTATCTTTTGGGCGTTCCCAGGCTGTTGGTGTGCTGAGTTCATCACACCCCACCTGGTGGAACAATGCCCTGGAAAGAAACTTAAAATTCTTTTTTCCCGGGGCAAAGGCGAACAAAACCCCTTGATTAAAGTTATACATAAATTTTTAAACTGGTGTGATTTCCAACAGTACTGCGGGGTCCCCTTGAGAGGGGTGAGGGGACAGCGACAATGCGGGCTCCCCACGGCTGCGGGCCGCGCTGCCATGGCAACAAGTGACGATCGCCATTGGACTGACATGTCCCCACTGGGCTCCCGTACAGCAACGCGGAGCGGGCTTGGATTGTCCCTGCACGCACTTCGTATCACGCCACGCCAGGGGCGGGGCTGACTAGAGACGCGCTCTGACGGTCGTTACCGGCAGCGCGCGTGCGCAGCGAGTGACGTCAGGCGCTGCGGGTGACGTCAGGCCTCTCCGGTGACGTCACGCAAGTGCTGCCTGAGGCGAGGCCGCTCCGCCCTCACGGCGATGGCGGCGGAGTCCGGAGCGCGAGTGTTAGAAATAAGAAGCTTGACTAGGCCAATATTCAAACAGCAATCAATTTATTAATTAATATGGTAAAGTATGAGCAATACTGCGTACAGTGGGGGAAGATTTCCCTCCAACTGCACACCCATAGTTGAGGCTCACAGGTATTTATAGGGGTACTCATCAGCTTTCTGAGCAGTTTCTGTTCCCAGTTTTTACATCACAATTCTATACACCGTTGTGGTTTAGTTTCTCTCAGGATGTATCCCAAAAGGAGTATCCCCAGATGGAGGTGGTCTGGTTTCCAAAAGAAGGAAGAAGAATCCCATCTGGTGAAGTCCAGCTCCCCAGGCGTGGGCCCACCTTTTAATTGCAAGGACTATAAATCTCATAACAGTGATGTCCAGCTTGGTCGAAACTATAAATCCTTGAGGTGATGTTCGTCTTCCTTTCTCAAGCTGCTTTTCTCTGTTTTGTTAAGGTGTGAGATAAGCATGATTCCTTTATATACATTCCAAAGCTATAGTTTCAAGGATACAAGCAACATTCTAAAATTATACTTCAAAAGGTTATTACTGCAAAACTCTTTAAGGCTTAACTACAAGCAAAGAGCAACATCCTTAATGCTTTAATTCAAATGCTCCTAAATCAACTAAGGTTATTGTGAACGAAAGATAGCTTCTTCCATGCTTTACTTTCCTCAGTTCTTATTAGAATTCGTTTTTATAACTGTGCCATGGTCGGTTTCCACACATATCACAATCACAAAAGCACACATTGCCTGTATGTAACTGGCACTAAACACAGCTTTGGATTTCACACGAGGAACTCTCAGAACTTTGGGCCTGTGAGCCAAAGCTCAGAACTGAGAGCAGCGATGGGTTTGTCCTCACAAACAACTGTGGGTCTGCTGGTACGTAAAACTGACACTGAGGGATAAAAGAAATAATGGGGAGGATTCCACTGAGTGATGGATGGAAAAAGATATTTGCTTTTACAACTGTGAAAAATGCCAACCACTTTTTTTTTAAATTTTAAAAGTGTAATAGTAATAAAATGGTTATAAAAAGAGCGATATAATTAGAGCAATAAAAATTTGGACAATTAGGATTAGGACTGTGAAAAATGCCAATTACTTGTTTTTAAAATTTTAAAAGTTTAATAGTAATAAAATGGTTATAAAAAGAGCAATATAATTAGAGTAATAAAAATGTGGACAATTAGGATTAGGACAATATGAGACAATAGAAACAAAGAGTTACAGAGGTCCAGGTACCTCTTTCTGGATAAATAAGCCCGAAAAAGGACACATGTTAACAGAGTTAACATGTTAACTGAATTTTAAATTTGGGTGGTTGATTGTGGAACACAAAAGTTCTTTTGTTCATTCTGTTGTAGAATTTGTCTGATGGCATCAGTCAGATTTACAAAAAGTGAGAAAATCCAGCCTGGGGACAGATAATCCAATTTGAATATCAAGGAGACACTGTTTATTGTGCACAGGGTGTGAGGTGGGGATCTCCACAAACTGAGGGGCAAAAAGTTCCCTCTTTGCAGTAAAATTCATGTGAACCACCCACCTAATTAATATTTGCTTCCTACCTAATCCTTGTTTATTTGTGTGATGGAATTTTACTCAATGCTTGCTTTCTTTGGGTGAATCTTAGAGGACAAGAAGCAAAAGTTTGGCTTTTCCTCACTGAGCATCTTCTGTTGTAGAAATTATCAGAGGTTACCTGATGACATCAGTTATGTTTACAAAAGGTGAGAAAATTCAGCCTGGGCACAGATAATTCAGCTTGAAGACATCATCCACATCCATCAGAGATCCAGATTTAAAAACAATCTGGAATGAGTTGATAAAGGAACTTTAATAGGTGAGGGAGGTGAAGGAAGGGGAAGATAAAAATGAGCAGAATTCCCTTCTGGCTGTGCAGGTAGCTTTGATGGAGATCTGAGATTTCTTTACAGATTGTTAAAATGAGGTTTTTGCAGGGGTTGCTGCTGGAATTGGTGACCCCTGTGCTCCATGATGTGCCTGCAGGTGTTTCCCCCTCTGGAGCTGGTGTCAGTTCAGGGAGTTGGGCTTGTCCCAGCACATCCTTGCTGTTAAAGTCTCTGCAAGACAAGAGTTGGATTTGCTCTGTCCTTTTCTTGGAAAAAAATGAGAATAGTTATAGATGAGAAAGAGTCTGCCCTCCCCCACACCATGAACCCTGTGCTTTTTCCATCTATAAAATTATTTTCCACCTGTATTGCCTCCTGTGCTGTTCAGGGGAATTCTGGGATTCTTTGCAAACTATGTCAAATATTTCAAATAAATTCCTCAGGGGTATTTCTCAGAATGAACCAAAGGCAAAATTCTTCACTAATACCTGCCAGAGGAGAGCAAGCAGGAGTTTCCAGAGGAGCTTTGAAGTCAGAACACTAACAAACACCCCACTAGTTCCTTCCTGCCTCACCCTTCCAGTCCCTCATGTCTCTTAACCACTGTTGCCAGGCAGGGAATTAATTTAAAATAGTTGGGCTTTAGCCCAATAAGAGCAAAGGAGCAAAGTTCAAAAATCATGTGGGTAACAATCTGGTTTAGATGATATAATTTCCCCTGGAAGGTGAAATAACTTGTCCTGAAGGTTTTTTTACCTGCTGCCTATGGGGAATTTGGGCAGTAATTCAGTGAGTGTGGGGCACACAAGCAGCTCCTATTTTAAAAAAGCAGTTTCACCTTTCCTGCCTTTGCTTTTGGTGAATCACATTTTGATATAAGGGCTGTATAAAAAGTAACCCCCTCAGCACTGAAGCCTTTTCTGCCTGCATTTCTCTGGAAGTTTTCTGACCAACACAACCTCAGAGGTGGTGAAAAATGTACAGTGGTGCCTTCTACCTTCTGCTTGTGGCAACTGAGTGGTATTTTGGTTTTTTAATTCTTTCTCCATAATATGACCAAAATTTTTCTCATAAAATTGAATGTTCATAGGAATAATTTTTCTTGTGAGTCCTCTCAAAATGTCAAATGAAGCAGCAGAGGTTACAAGTTCTGGAAGAAGCAGTAGATGATAAGAATTCCTAAAGATAAGCTCAGGAGATGGGGATGCAGTGCCAGTGCCATGGATTTGAATCTGACTTTGTGCTAGGACAGGGACAGAGCAAAACATGGAAGACCCTCTGTTTTGTTTTGTTGTTTCTTTTTTTATTTTTTAATTTTGAATAAATCTTATTCAGCTCATCCAGTCACTGGATCCCAGCCAACACTTCTGGAATAGCTGTAAGATAGTTTTTTTTTTCTTCTTCTTTTTAACCTAAAGGGGAAATTCTCCTGTCTGAAATTCTTTCTTAATTCCCAAGGTAGGTCAGGAATGCAGCCATTGAGGTTTGTGCTGTCCTGAGTCACGGTGTGCTCAGCTGTTGGGAATGCTAAATTGCACTGGGAACAATAAACACAAAGTGGAAGTATTTTATAGTTTGTTTCATCTTAATTTGTCTCAAAGGAAAGGGATAATTGATTTTGTTTTCCATGAAAAGCTGCTGCCAGACCTGCTGTGGGGATTGTGATTTTTCAGGCGTTGAAGCAGGTCGTTAGGGATGCTGCTGCAGGAGAGAGGAGCCAGGCAGCTGACATCACCCTGGGGAAGCACAAACAGCCCCAGCACATGGCCAAAATCGGCAGTGGGACTGGGCCAGGGGGCAGGGAGGCTATGAGCCTCTCCCAGGGCACCCTGGGGACACACAACTGTGCAGCCTGCACA
Organism: Camarhynchus parvulus; assembly: GCF_901933205.1. Classification (NCBI taxonomy): domain Eukaryota; kingdom Metazoa; phylum Chordata; class Aves; order Passeriformes; family Thraupidae; genus Camarhynchus; species Camarhynchus parvulus. The sequence goes on from NC_044588.1 coordinate 10,107,332, forward strand.
CATTTATGGGATCATCCCCAATGGATGCATGAGAACAGTGGGTTCTTCACCTTCCCAAGGCATCTTCTGAACCTCAGGAATCAGACATCCTTGGCTCTATGTACATGACCTACTGTGTCTAATTTAATTATGCAGGGAAATTCCCTGGGGACTCACTGCACCACCACGGGCTGTGCCTGTGAGAAATCAAAGTGAGGGATGATGAGTCCTCACAGGGCAGGCAGTTTTTCCTCCTTTACACTGCTGAAGAGATTGCAGCCCTGCAGGAACGAGAGAAGAGGTGCTGCCTGGCTATGGAAAGTGGGTTTTTTCTGGAGATCCCCGTCACTGCCCTGCTGCAATGGCTCACGTTTGCTTACCCAAAGATAACTTGAACGCAGCCCTGCAGTGCTCCCAGTCGGAATAAAGCTGACATCCTGCAAATGTGGGCAAAGGGAAGGTGGAGCCAGCAGAGTTTATCCTCTGGATGGTGCTGTTGTGTTGTACGAACAGCAGAGAGGGTGTGAAGAACTCCGGCTGAATTGTTCAGGTGCTGTTTGCTCCCGGGAGGGTAAAGGATGTGCTCAGTCCTTTTCTATTCACAAAGCTCTCACAAATCCCTTATGTTGTGATCCACCTGTTCTCTAGCTTTCCTGAGACTTGCTAAACTTAGCTAATGACCACTGATGAGAAAACTCATCTTTTCTGAGCAATTCCTCCTGATCAGGACCAGGAGGTTTTTTTAGCATCTTATTTAAAACTTCTCCCATTCTCCCAGCCGCCGAGAGTTAAGCTCTGCTTCACCTGTGGGATGAGTATTTGTTGGCTTGAGGGAGTGCACTGAGCTGGCCTGGAGTTACAGGGGGGAAAAAAAAGCTTTCAGTCTTGATTAAACTTCTCTGTGGGGGTAGGGAAGGCACATGCCTGTGAGGAAGCCAAAGTTCCAGAGGCCAGAACTCTGATGTTTGAACGTTGTTTGTCTTCACAGCTCCAGATAAGATCTGAAATAGGTATTTCCTACTGTAATGTGTGTGACCTTTTTCTAATGGTCTCGGAACTTTATTGTTTTGTTTTATAACTGTGTCATAAAGATATAACTGCAATCCTTTTGGAGGAAAGGATGTTGTGGATCATTGCCTCTGTCATTTGTCTTCCTTGTCAACGCTGCTATAACCCTTTTATCAGAGAGAAAACCAGCAGCCTGTGTGGTGTAAGATATTGTTTTGTGACTGCCTGTGACTCACTTCTACTCCTGATAACTGATGGAGGTAGAAATTTACTCAGAATGCTTTTTTTATGGAAATGGGAGGGTGGTAAAGGAGTGGTGGGAAGTGTTTAGATTGTGGTGAGTAAGGAAGGTCTCACTGGCTCAGTAACTCCCCTGAAAGGTGGTGCTTTGACTGTAGTGCCTTCCAAAATCAGAGAACTGCCTGTCAGCTTCTTCCTTTGCAGGTACCCCAAACTGTGGTAGCAGAGCACTGCAGAGAAAGCTGCACTCTGCTGGCTGTAGCTGTTACTGATGACCACTGCAAGTCCATGGGGTACAGGGAGAACCCCCTGTGTGACAGCTCAGAGCTGTGTCTGGTGTCCCTGGCCAGGTTTGTGTCCTTGCCAGGTCCCTGCAGCAGCTGTGGTGAGCTGGGCAAGAACTGGTGTGCAGGATGTGTGCAGGGTGTGCCTAACCAGAGACTGGCAAAGCAGAGGTCAGCAGAGGGAGTGCCTGACTCTGAGATGCCAGTGGTTCATACCTGAAGAAAGTCCTGACTTCAGGTGAAAAACAGGATCAGACTCATGCTTTAAATTCTCATTTTACTGTAACCTGTCTGACCACAGTAGTGGCTCCCCACTGAAGCACAGAATCTTTTAAATCCCTCCTGTCACCCTGAATTCCCTTTAGCTGCCACTCTGTTTATGTGGAGCATGTCCTTTCATGCCAGCAAGGGCCACTGAAAAATCCAGCAGTTCAACTTTGGAGGAGAAACAGCCCAGCAGCTCGTGGAGATGGCTGTGACCTTTGGTGGGAAGAGGCACATAGTGAAGATAGGACTGGAGGGATAAACCAGACTGCCTGGGAAAACAGATTTGCAAGGAGATGGAATGACTGACTGCTCAGGTTTGTCCCAGCATCTGACTCTTCACCAAAAGTTAGAGCTAAAATGGAAGACTTATAGTTTCTGGATACTTCCAAGATGTGGTCAGAATGGCTGGGAAGGAGACTCACACCTGCTGATTTCTGAACTTTCTGGTTGTTTTGTCTTTTTGTCAGAGGCTCTCCTCTCTGTGTGCTTACATACTTCAGGTTCGAAGGGTCTGACCAGATATTGTCCATTCCTCTTCCATTCTTTGTCCTGTTTGTTTTCCCACTGTGATGTGAAGCCAGCAGATGAGTTACTGCATGGCAGCAGTAGAAACACCAGAATAAACCAAATGGAGAAAATAGAAACCCCAGCTTTCCTCTGTACAGACTACGCTGAAATTTTCACACCCACACACTTTAAATCAACTTTGCAGTGGTGAAGTTTGACTTCTGGCATGAGCAAGAAAACTTCTATTTCAGGCAGCACAACATGAAAATTTTAGGTTGGGTTTGCCAGTTCTTTCTCCCCTGTGGGCTGTGTTTGTCCTGTAGTAAAGGATTCCTGTGCCTCATGTGCTGTTCTTGTGCTGTATGACCTTAGTGAAGAAGGGGAGTGCCACTGTGTCTGAACCCAGTGACCTTGAGATAGGAGCAGAGGCATTCTGAAAACTTGTTTTTAGGGGGAAGGTTATCTTCTCCCTGTTTTCAAGCTGCCCATGAACAGCCAAGAGTGTTGGGCCTCATTTTGTGTGTAGACCATGACGGTTTCAGTAGCCCTACAGTGGCACTCTTAAATTGGCAGTGCTCTGAGTGGGTTGATGGGATGGTTCCCTAAATTTCCTGAGGAAATGGCACTCTATCCTACACATCTCCTTTACTTTTTAAAAACTGCTGGCAGCACAGCTGAGATGGGAAAAGGCTCCTGGGGGAAGTGGTCACAGCCCCAAGGCTGCCAGAGCTCAAGCAGTGTTTGGACAATGATTTCAGGCACAGGCTGGGATTTCTGGAGCTGTCCTGTCCAGTTGCACTTGATGATCCTTTTGGGTTTGCATGGCCAGGTTTTGGTAGCAGGGTGGCTGCAGGGATGGCTGCTGTGAGGAGCTGCCAGAAGTTTCTTCCATGTCCAGCAGAGCCAACTTCAGCTGGCTTCAGGGTGGACCTGCCACTGTCCAGTGCCAACCAGTCAGTGATGGCAGTAACACCTCTGTGATGAAATATTTAAGAAGGAATAAAAAGTTATTGCACAGAGGTAATTGCACTCAGAGAGAAGAGAGGAGTCAGAATATGTGAGAGAAACAAGCCTGCAAACAGCAAGGTCAGTGGGGAAGGAGGGGGAGGATGCACTCCAGGCACCAGGGTGAGGTTCCCCTGCAGCATGTGGTGCAGAGCATGGTGAAGCAGCTGTGCCCCTGCAGCCCATGGAGGTTCCTGTGGGTGCAGATCCACCTGCAGGAGGTTCCTGTGGGTGCAGATCCATCTGCAGGAGGTTCCTGTGGGTGCAGATCCACCAGCCCATGGAGGTTCATGTGGGTGCAGATCCACCAGCCCATGGAGGTTCCTGTGGGTGCAGATCCACCAGCCATGGGGGTTCCTGTGGGTGCAGATCCACCAGCCCATGGAGGTTCCTGTGGGTGCAGATCCACCAGCCCATGGAGGTTCCTGCGGGTGCAGATCCACCAGCCCATGGAGGTTCCTGTGGGTGCAGATCCACCAGCCATGGAGGTTCCTGTGGGTGCAGATCCACCTGCAGCTCCTGCAGGAGCCCACGCTGGAGCAGGGGGATGCCTGAAAGAGGCTGTGAACCCCTGGCAAGGCTGAGCTGGAGCAGGGACCTGTGGTGAGAGGAGCCCATGGGGGAGCAGGTGACCTTGTGGGGGATCCACTCTAGAGCAGCCTGTTTGTAAAACGTCTGAGTGCCCAGGCAGAGATGTTGGGCCTGCATGCAGTGCCTGTATTCTTTATGTAGGTGTCCAGCAGCAGTGCTGTCTTGGCTGGTCCCTCCATTCTCAGGCTGTTTCATAACAAAAGCCTGTCCTTGCCAGCCAGCTCCTCCTGTGGCCTTTTGTGGCAAATGGTTTCTTCCTAAAGGGTGGATTACCCTTGTTTGTACATGGATATACTGCACCCAGGAGTGATCTCCATCGTGCATGACAGTTTGGTGATATTTGTACTGACAAGCCTGTGATGGTGGGGCTGATGTCCCTGCTCACCTTTCTGCAACAAGAAATGAGGCAGAGAGCCTCAGAATAGTGTGAGCTTTTTCCTGCTCTCTGCACTCACGGAGGCTAACTCAGCTGATGAAAAGTGATTGTTGCAATGTCTTTGGGGGTACAGACATGCAGACCCTTGGGGCTGGGATCTGGGGGTCCAGAACTCAGCCAGCATGTTGTTGTGAGGTAGTGTGGGAAATGGATTTGTAAGGAATTCTCAAAATCTGACAGAAAGCTCACACAGTCTTGTACATCTGTATGCAGACTCTGACATAAGGTGTGCTGACTTAGGAAGGCCATGGAATAGACATTGTTGAGAGAGAGATTGAACTAGAAATAAATTTTAATAAATTTCAAAATATGGCTTTGCAAAAAGACCAGATCTTTTAGAGAATTAGAACTGTGAGAGATGCATTGTACCAGGACCATGTGGGGAAAAAATAGAGGTGGTTGGTGTTAGAGGTAACAGCAGCATTGTGGGGCAAAAGCTAATGGGCTGAAAAATATTTGTAAGGTATTGTAAGCAGGAAATAGGTTGGCTTCTGATGGAATGACACTGAGTTTTACATCTCTTATGTCTCAGCCTTCATCAAGACTGATAATGGAATAAAATCTTTTAAAACATCTCTCAGTTGCCCCATCTCTGTAAAAGCTGGGAAAACCAGCAAGGTAGGAGAGCATGGGGTGATGGAATGGCAGGGCTCTGTCCCAGCAACCTTGGGGTCATCAGCAGGTGGAGTTATCCAAGACCCCTTGTACAAACCTTTCTTTAAACAAGCCTACCAGAAGACAGGAGATCTTTTTCTTTCTTTGTGAGTGCAAAATAGGACAAAATTATCCATATGTACATACTTGTGGAGAAAAAGTTGGCTGGGGTGCTGAGTATCCACAGTCACTTACTTACCATGGTTATTTACAGCACATGTAGGAAGGGATGGTGTAAGGGTGATCTCTTCTCTCTTCTCTTCTCTCTTCTCTTCTCTCTTCTCTCTTCTCTTCTCTCTTCTCTTCTCTCTTCTCTTCTCTCCTCTTCTCTCCTCTCCTCTCCTCTCCTCTTCTCTCCTCTCCTCTCCTCTCCTCTCCTCTCCTCTCCTCTCCTCTCCTCTTCTCTTCTCTTCTCTTCTCTTCTCTTCTCTTCTCTTCTCTTCTCTTCTCTTCTCTTCTCTTCTCTTCTCTTCTCTTCTCTTCTCTTCTCTTCTCTTCTCTTCTCTTCTCTTCTCTTCTCTTCTCTTCTCTTCTCTTCTCTTCTCTTCTCTTCTCTTCTCTCCTCTCCTCTCCTCTCCTCTCCTCTCCTCTCCTCTCCTCTCCTCTCCTCTCCTCTCCTCCCTCTCCTCTCCTCTCCTCTCCTCTCCTCTCCCTCTCCTCTCTCTCCTCTCCTCTCCTCTCCTCTCCTCTCCTCTCCTCTCCTCTCCTCTCCTCTCCTCTCCTCTCCTCTCCTCTCCTCTCCTCTCCTCTCCTCTCCTCTCCTCTCCTCTCCTCTCCTCTCCTCTCCTCTCCTCTCCTCTCCTCTCCTCTCCTCTCCTCTCCTCTCCTCTCCTCTCCTCTCCTCTTTTCATGGATTCCATCTGCCAGCTGCAGCGTTGAAACAAAATTTGATCACCTTGGCTCTGCTCTGACTCAAACCAGGTTAATAAAACTGGGGCCCAAGTGTCTGCAGGCATGAATGTGTCTCAGTTTGGCCTGCAGGCAGCCCTGACAGTGTTGGTGCACGGATAAATGGATCCATGGATCCATTTACAATAGATGGATAAATAGAGCTGCAGGCTTCTGGGTTACTTGAAGTTGTAAGGTCAGACCTAATCAAATTGTGGTGTTAACAGAAGCACAAAGCTGGCTTGAATACAGTATTGTACAGGGAACACTAAACAACTCAAGAAAGTGGCCTTGTGGGAAAACTGACCTTCAATTCAGCTGCAATCCCCAGACAAGGAATTGTTTCACAGGATAACACAAAACCCAAAGACTTACCACGTGACAGGACAGGAAGTTTTTATTTCTGGTTAGATGAGATAGCAAACCACGTGAAATTCCACAAGTAAGATGCCACCTATTTATCCTCAAGGAGGAAGAGGCAAATGTGCATTTTGTAGATCTCAGGTAAAGCTAATTCTCAAATAAAATTGTATATTAACTTCCATCCATCAAACTGTGCAGTTATTTTAATGTGTTTGTGGGGTGCTTGACATATCAACATGTTTTTAATAGATTGGTCTCCTGAACAATGGTGAGATGTTTTGACTGTGGCAAAACAGATAACCAACTTTGACTTGGGCTGCTGGAGCCTGGGGGCTTCAGCCATCAGGGCTCCAAGGATGTTGTGGTGGAGCCATGAAAGATAAAAGCTGACAGATAAAGCTGAAAGCAAAAAGATACCCATGTAGTTTTGGGTAGAACAGAACTGTTGGCACTATCCTGGTTAAATTCTGATGTGATTAACTGCCTTTACTGCTCTGTCTCATTTCTATTTATTTCAGAGATCTTCTGTCTGGAGAAGTGTGGGGTGCTATGGGATGGCTCCTTATCCTCCTGGCAGCCAGGAGTGCCTTTCAACATCAGCTGAAGGACCCACAGTAAGGTAATTTGCAAGTGCTTTAGGGTAAATGACACAAAGTTTGTCAACCCAAGGGCTTGTTATTTCTCAGTGATTCTCAGAGCACTTTACCATATGGTTTCACAGACAGCACACACAGTTAACCAACCAGCAAAATAACTTTTCATAGTTCTCATTTTAATACAGAGCAATGTGTCTTCTTGCTCTCGATTGTTTTATGCATTTAAGATGTTATTTTAGTTAATTGAGCTTGTTTTTACTTATGGTTACAATACCAGAGGGTGAATATGAACTTAGATACTGAGCAAGCTTCCATGTGGGGTGGAGCAAAGGGGATCAGCTGAGTGTGATGCAGTGGTGGGGATTGCTTAGGGAGAGGGAGGGAAAGCTCAGGAGGCACTGAAGGATAGACAGGACCCAGCTAACATCTGCTTGGAAGCACGGGGTTGGTAATTTTGGAGATTAACACAAGGGCCGGACAGCACCCACATTTGCCATGGTGTGTAAACAGCAATATTTCTGTTGTAGGCCTGATCATTCTCAGTTGGTAACTGCAAATGGAGACCCAAGGCTTGAGGTGCAAGCTGACTTCTCCATGGCAGGTTTTGGAAGTGCAGCTCATGGAGGAGATGATGAATGTCACTGTACATCATCAGTCAAACAGGCTGGCTCGTGCTCTTGGCTCTGGCTGAGACTGCCACAGAAGTGTCCTTCTTGGAATCTTTGAGACAAACCTGGATTGAACAGATACTAAAGAGCTCCTGGGGAATCAGGAGAGGATGTGTGGCCCTTCCTGAGCATCAGGATCTCACATTTCCACTACAACAGCATGGTGCTGCTCTCCTGCCCAGCAATTCCTTTGCCTGGGCATTTCCAAGTAGGAGGTTGGTAGGTGCTGTGTATCTGCTATGGCAAAGGTTTCCCTTTTCTCCATGGCTAACAAAAGGCTCTGTCAAGTTAACAGGAGAAGGATGGAGATAAGTAGCACCAGGTATGTACCTAAATAAAGCAGGAGAAGAACTGTTACACAGGAGACAATACACAGAAGGGAGAGAAGGGAAGAGAAGCACATGATTTTCAGCAGCTCTTCTCAGGACCCTGTGGTTGTCCCACTCCTGCAGCTAAAAATGGGACTGCACTTCTCTGATCTCCTCTGACTTCACTCTCCAGTCAGTCAGGAGCAGAGAGGAAAACACTATGAGGCCACATTTTCCCAAGTGTAAGACAGGAACAGGATGATTTATACCAATCAAGAAGCAGGCTTATGTCTTGCATTCCCTGCAGCACTTTTCACCCCAAAGGATGCCAAATGGCACATTTGTCCTGCCAGAAATGTCAAGAGCAATGGTTTCTGATGTTAAGGCAGTGGGAAGAGTATGGGAAAGACCTCTACCAAGAAATATTTCACTCCTGGCTCTAAAATTAGTGGATCCCCATGGAGATGTGATTCTGTAATTCATTTCTCTGCAGGGCCTGAGTTTTGCTGCCAGATGTGACGTGCTGAGATAATATGCCTGCAACTTTTTTTTTGCCAGGGGTATGGAGAGGAATTTGGGCTTTATGATTCTTGTGTTTCTTCCTCTGGAGCAGTGGAGAGTCCTTGAATGCTCCTATTCCTGGCAGCTGTCAGAGACAGGAGCTGGAGAAGCTGCTTTTCTGATGGGAGGTCAACCAGTTTAATAAATTACCTCTTCACCTGTCTGCAGTGCTGCCCTGCTCCTTGGAGGACCAGCTCTCTGAGAGATTCCCAGCCAAGGAACAGAATTTTTTCTTCCTTTCCATCAAACAGATTTTAAAAGGGGGGAAAAATTCCTCAACACATCTTAGCCCAGAAGTGGTGTCAGTTTGTCCCTCTGTCTGTCAGCTCTGGGGTGATGTGCTAGGCTTCCTGCTGGGATGGCACAGACAAAAGGCTGCTGAGGGAGGCATTTGGATAAAGGATTCCTGCTTCTTTCCAGCCTGTGTAACTCCAGATGATGTTTCCAGCCATTGTTGCTGGGAGTGTATTTTTCTGTGTTTTTTTTAAAATTCTCACAAATGAAGAGGCTCATCAGTCTTCTCAGCATTGTGTGTCTGAGGAAGGAATGCTGGGAGCAGAGCATTTCAGTGGGATAGGGTGAATGTGAAGAGCTTGGGGAGCAGAAAAGGCTGTGTGATGGCAGACTTGGTCTGCTCCTCTCTGTTCAAGGAGGTTAATTATCACTCACAGCTGTGGCCATAGGGAACAGTTCAAAAGCCAAGTCCTCACTGTGCTTACAGAAAGAACTAAAACAGATTCCAGCATCCAGAGCCTGTAACAGGGCCAGATCCAGAGCACTTTCCCCCCACCTCCCAGTGATTGCTCCAGGCAAGGACATTCCATGGGGTGTGGGCAGGAGGGGGGTGTGCTGGAGGAACCTGCCCCTGGCCCCATCACCAAGTGGGAGAGGGGGAAATAATCTGGTTTGGACCTGTGTCATCTGCTGGCCCTACACACATCCAAGGCAGTTTCTTTATAGGGGCATGAGCTGACTGGGCTGGACACCAAGCACACAAATCAGCACTAATGAAAAGCTGACAAGGTTTGCAATCTCTACAGCTCTGCTCTGTGGGCACTGAGCAGCCACTTGCTCATTCCACCATGAAAACCACAGTGTCTTTCCCTGCTGGAGCATTTCACCCCATGGAGAGGACAGACCAGTTGGCTCACAAAGCTGCTCCCTCACTCCTGGCACAATTCACTGGGGCTTTGCTCTGTGACAGAACTCTGGGCATTCTTGAAAGTGCCACTGTATAAGATGTGGGGGCATTTGCTTCAACAAATGCTGTTGTCTCTGGCTGCTTGTTTAGTTTTTGAGAGAAGGTTTGATGCAGAAGGGAAGGAACTAGCTGGAAAATGGCCAGTGAGTGTGGAATTATGGCAAGCTTGGGAGTTTTTGGGCTATCAATTTCATTTGGTAAAAGCAAGACAAACAGCTGTGCAGAGTTTGCTCTTGTAATTTCTTCCCCTCCAGATTCCCAGCCTGAAAGCATTTGGTTCTGAAGATGACTGCTGAACAGGGAGGGAAAAACAAGAACCTAAGGTTGCCAAGCCTTTGCTAGCCCCAAGGCATGACCACTGAGCAGCTGCATGCTGCAGACAATGTCGTTCTTTTTCTCCCCCACTTATAACTCAGTTCTTATATCATCAAATAATGCTGTGAACATATCCAAACACCCCCAGCTTCTTTAGCAGCTTTATTCCACTGGCTTCCAATCAAACATTGGTTTTGGTAGGTTATAGACATCACTGAAAGACAAGTTTATCCTGCAGCTAAGAGTCATTGATCTTGAACAATGATCTTGATCATTGAACAGTTCTGTTCTTGAGCACATCTCGTGATGTTCTGTTCTGTAGACCAGAGACATGGGAGAGTGGAAAGCACACAAGGCACAGGCAAGTAAACAAGGTTTGGTGCACAGCCCGGTGAAGAACGTGCACACAGAAAAGTTTATGGCACAGTTCAAATGCCAGCTTGCCAGCTGACACCCTCAACACACACAGTGTAGGATTTAATGACAATCAGGTTTGTTTATGAATTAAAAAAAAAAAACCAAACAAAAAAAACAGAAAAAACCCCAAACACCACTCCCAACAAATCTGCCTTTTATATGTCCAGGATGTAATTAAGGATTAGGGCTTAAGGTTAGGAATTAAATGTGGAATTAAATGGATATTGGAGATGAAAAGGGCTGACAGAAAACCATCTTCACTCAATGATCCCAGGTGGAGTTTGTTTAAATAAAGAAGTCATCTTGTTTTTACAGTACTGAAGGATGGAAGAAATTCTGCTATGGGCATTGATGTTGAGACTGGACACACCAGTCCAGTCCACACCATAAATGAAGCAGCATCTCCTGAGACTGCAGCTGGGACTGCAGGTAGGACTGCAGAGAAACATGCATTTGGAAAAGGATGCTGTGGCCCTTGAGAGGCCAGGCCCTGTGCACTTGCACTGTCTGCTTTGTACTTTCCTGCCCATGGGCTGGGAGCCCTGTGTATCCCAAGAATCTCACTTCTTACAGAGCTGTTTAAGAGACTAGCTCTGCTCTTGACCTCAGTTTTCACCAGGTCATCCCTGGAGAGTTCCAGTACATCCCCATTTCCCAGTCTGACCACATGTTTGAGCAAACCAGCCTGATGCCTCTGTTCTGACTGACTGATGTCAGCAGTGGGGGTGGATGGTGAGGAAATGATGCTCCGAGAAAGTCTGTACTCTGACAAGGAGGGGGTTAGGTTTTCTTACACCAAGAAGGTGAAAAGCCCTATTTTGCAAATACCAAGCCTGCTTTTGGCTAATGTGCTTGCCAGAGATTTGGATATTCCCACAAGCACAATCACAATCCCTCCTGAACAGACAGTGCTACAGACAAGTTCTCCACAATCACCAGCACAGATCCTTAAAACCAAAGAAATCTGTATTTTTCTGCTTGTAGGAATTTTTCTATCCCTTGTGGCTCTTGGTTTTGCAGTAATGTTACATGGAGGAGATTGAAGGAAAACGATTCCTGCCTCCAGAACTTCCCCTGGGGACCCCTGTTAACAAAAAAAGTCTTGTAGTTCTGAAACCTGTTGACTGGCTTTGCTGTGATATAAAACAGGCACCTTCAGTTCTCTGGGTATTCAGTAACAGTGTGAGTGCTTCTGAGATTTGAGATACTCTCAGCAAAAGCTTTTTTTATATCTGAGCTTCATTTTTTTATAAGAGCTGTGCAAAAGCAGCCCATGCATAAGAAGCAATATGGCTATCTCCCCTTGAAATTTCAGGGTTAATGTTTAACAACTTAAAAAGTTAAAATAGCCCTTTGTGTAAAACTACATCCCTGGTAGAAATAAACATTTCTCTGGCTGTGGTGTCCATCTTTGCAAATCTTTCCCTCTGCTGGTGGGGTGATGTACCCTGGACTGCCAAAGATTGATTTCACACTGACTGGAGATTTTCATAACACAAACTCTTTTCTGTGCTGGATTTGCACCAAGCCTTACTTTGATTTGTTGGGTTGCTTCCCAGCCACAAGGTAAAATGGATGTGTATCTAGCCATCAGCATTTGTGGGGCAGGGATTGCTTCTGGATTGGAGCTGCAAGCAATTACTGCATGAAGAATATTTGTTTATGGCCATGTCTAAAACCTTGGGCAGGTGGTGCTCCGAAAGCTTCCTGGATTGTAACTATGGTCACTTCCACACTTTGCATGCATTCCCAGTGATGCCTTTTCCAGGTTAGAGATAAAAGGTTTCCTTTTTTGGGCAGAACAATGCCATTAAGAAAAACACAAGAAACTTCCACTGTCTGCAGTAAAACGCTTTCCTTTCCCCGCTCTTTGTTAAATAAGCTTCTGGTGATAAACAGGAACAGTACAAAACTGATGCCTTCCTGAGAAATTGGATCTGTGTGCAGTGTCTGGGAATGCTGGGAGACAGGGTGTGCACATTATTGTGGGAAATCCAGAGGGAAAACCAGCCCAGTCCTTCCACACCCCTTGGTGAGGCAGTGCCTGCGAGCGCCTCTGCCACTCAGGTGTTCCTCACCATGCGCTGCTCCAGGATAAGGCTCCCAAAAATTGCCAAAGCCCTGATTTGCCTTGTTGTTGTAATACAGTTCTGCCTCTTCCTTGGCAATTCCAGCTCCTTGTTTGACTTGGCAAAGATTTTCAGGTAAGGGACCTGTTCCTTCATGGCATGCACTGCCTGGTGTGGGTGCTTGTGCTCACTTTCTGTCTGTCTGTCTTTTTACCCTGAAACTTGCACTTCTGATCTGAGTTGGGTGACCACTTTACTTTAGCAGAGCATGGTGTTGAAAGATCCACAGTCAAAAACCTGCCTCTCTTGGTTTACTATTTTCCAGGGCTTCCTTTTGTAGATGTCTAAAGCAGCTTTTGTTTCACTAATGCTACGTGTTTTCATACTTTGGCACTACATAGTATTTGCTTTTCCTGTTGGCTCCCAGAAGGACCTTGTTCAGCTCTAATCCAGATTGCATTGGTGGACAGTGAATTTGGTGGGATGGCTTTGAATTTATGGCAAGTTCAGCAGCTGATTCCTAACACAAAATATGGTGCATCCTGGCACACCAATGTCATGTAGATATGATATCTTGATATCTATTTTATATAAATGGTCAAGCAAATCCTACAGGGATGAGTGTGAAGGGAATTGCAGTGAAATGTCTCCAGCATCACTGGCAGGGAGCACTGCTCCTTGCATGAGCCCTTGCAGACACCTGAGCCTTTCCCAGCGCAGGTATGGCTCGTGGATGTGTTGGTGCTGTGTACAGCAAGCACCACTCCCCAGCCTCCCCACCACCCTCACCTGGTCCCAGCTCTCCAAGAAAGCTCAAATGGTTTGGCTGGGTTGGGTTGGCTCTCAGCTGAATGTTTGGGCTGGTGCTATGGGTGCAGGCAGGAGAAGTGAGGCTGGGAACATCTGCAGCTCTTCTGGAGGTGACTTGAGTTCAGCTCAGCTCTAGCAGCTTGAGACCATGCTTTGAGGACAGCTGTCAAATGTGGAGAGGTTGGAACCTGCACAAAGGAGGTGGGAGGGAAAGGAGAGAAGGAGGAGGCATAGAGGAGTGAGTTCTCCTTGATCCCAGAGCCCATCAGTGGCAGAGCTGGAACAAGAAGTGGCTCTCCATATTTAGCTGCTTGAAGCCATTTCCTTCTCCTGTAGTTTCAGAGAATGGAAATGCCTGTATTTATACAACTTAAGTAAAACACAACAAGATATGAGCTGTGTGTGGTTGTCTGTGTGGCAGTTCTATTTCTGTACCTTGCATGTCACGCAGAATACACAAAGCAGCATTTTCATGGCTTTATCCTCTATTTGTCCTTGGGCTTTGTAAAAGGGGAGGAAAATGACAGGAAATGTCATTGAGCTTCTGCAGTTGTTTGCCAGCTGGACTCTGGAGCCTGAAATCCACCGTGCTGCTTTGACAATTTGTCTGCGTTTAAAATGCTGGTCAGGAGAGCAGGGTCCTGTGTAAGCACCAGTGCCTGGCCATGTGGGCCTGACTGCAGGGAGCAAGGCTGGGGATGTGAAGAGTCCTTGCTTTTATATTTTGGTCTCTGGCACAGGATTTGAAGTGGAACAGACTGAGGTGGAATCTGCCCTGCAAGACAGCAATAGGGAAAGCCTGGAGTGGGGGATGGTTTCTCATATTGAAACTCCTTTTCATTTGTTCTCTGCACTTTATTTCAAAGTTTTAAACATAATCTTAAAAATACAACAGAAATTCACCAAGAGATTTAAGATCTGCCTGAGCTATCTTACCAAATTTCTCTTTATTTAGAGTGTCCATATAAAATCTTTCCTCCTGTTGGGCAGTAAACAGTGACAGTAAGTTTATACATGAAAGCCTGTGACAGAAAGCACATGCTGCACACTTGGTTGAAACTGGCTAATGATTATGAGAGAGGCAGAGCTGATAGGCCATGTGCTACAAGCTCTCTTTTCTAGCCTTGCAAAGGTTCACACATTTATCTGATACAAAACGATTTTTAAAAGCCTCCTTAGCTGATAATTTCCTGAGCACTTTCAGAGTGGTATAACACCCATCAAATTTCAGCAGTAACTGAGCTGCTATCTGCAGCCTGTTATCTGCAGAAGTGCTTTTTGTCCCATTTTTCACTTCGGAAGCAATCCACAGCGTTCCCAAACGAGTGTGTCATGCAACGGCTGAACACGAGGGTGGGATCAGAGTGCCACAGCCATGGTTTGTCCTGAACAGCTTTGCTGCACACAAAAGCTCAGCTGTGGATACTGTTCACCTTCCTTTTTCCTGTTCTACCCTCCAGCCATGTGCAGAGAAGAGAGAATGTTTAGGACAAAACTCTGCCACTTCTGCCTTGATTTTTTTTCTGGGTTTCAGCACGGTTGTGTTGCAGGTGGCTCTTCTGCTGTCAGCAGATGTGTCCTCCTGTGAGGACCTTGTACCTGCCTGTGCCTCTGAATCAGGCAACAGGGCAGCTGCAATATTAGAGGCAAGTGCTAAAAATGTAGAGATTTTGTATTTTAACAGCTTCACAGTGTCTGCCTCCAGACACAAATGCCTGGGGAGTGCTGTGTGATGCCCTTGCATTACCTGACCAGGCAGAGGAGGGGAGAAGGAAGTGCCCTGTGGCCCCAAAAGCTCAAGAGGTGATGTAGGGTAAAGAAGTGAGTTTCACTGTGGCATTCACATTCCCTGAACACGATTCCTTCACCCAGGGTTTTTCTCCTGGGAAGCTGAAAGGCAGCGAGAGGCCTCAGAGAAAAGAAAAACAATTCTTATCTCATTTGCTTCTCCTGTGTTGTGCTCATGTGGAATGTGTTTGGAGATTGTTTACCCACGGGTGATTGTTTCATTGGATTCTGCTGTGAATTGTTTTCACTCAATGGCCAAGCTGTGTCAGGACTCTGGAAAGAGTCACGAGTTTTCATTACTATATTTTTAGCATTCAGGAAGTATCTTTTCTCTATTCTTTAGTATAGTTTAGTGTTCTTTAATATAATATAGTACAATAAAGTAATAAATCATCCTTCTGATATCAATGGAGTCAGATGCATCATCTCCCCCCTCATCAGGGTTGCCTGAATTTACAATATTTCGCTTCTTCTCAGACTTCCCTTCCTGAATTCTGGAAGATCTTCATGCACTGCTGCTGAGGCACAGGGCTCTGCTGGCAGAGGGGAGAGGCAGATGGCTGCCTCCATGGTGGGGCCATGTCCTGAGCCCAGGATCTCCAAACCAACCCTGCAGTGCTCTGGGGACAGTGCCAGGGGACCTGCCCAGTGCCCAGTGCGTGGCAGAGCTGGGCTGTACTGGTTGGCAGCTACTGCCAGAGTGAATGTTTCATGTGCCAAGAGCTGAGGAGAGAATTGTGCCTCTGGGATTTGCCTAGTGGGGAGATAAGCAATATACAGGCTAGAATGGTGCAGGAAGTTGAATAACATTTTGGCAACGTTTAAAATGAAATTGCTCTAAAGCACAGAGAGAGGCTCAGAGTCAAGAGCACTAGAAATGAGCTGAAGAGTGTTCAGTGTTAAGTGTGTGTGATGTATCTGCTTTTCGTTTGATTGTATTCAGGAAATTGAACATTTTCCAACATGCCCTAGAGACACAACAAGTGGACCCCGAGGAGCAACAGGGTTTAAACTATTCTGATAATGGGAGCTCCAGGAGCATTTTAAAGGTGACTTTGGGAGGACACATCACAAGACTCAATGATGTGATGGAGAAGACACCAAGATGGAAAGGAAAGGAGGAGCAGAAGGAAACAATGAAACCAGTTATGAGTGTTAAGGAAGCAAAGGGGAACATGGCTGTGACACCAACACCCCATTTGGAGGGAATCAAGGAGACAACAGTGAAAACAACCCCTGCGGTGCAGGAAAACAAGGGGAAAACAACAGTGAGACCAGCTCCATGGGTGGAAGAAGCCAAGGAAAAGACAACAGTGGAACCACTTCCCTGGGAGAAGGGAGGCAAGGAGAAGGCAACAGTGAAACCATCCTCTGTGGTGAAGGGAGCACATGAGAACAACACATCCCCAGAGCAAGCAAAACCTCCTGCATCAATGAAAACTGTACCACCTACTCCTCAGGCTGCTGCTGTGACACAGAAGAGGA
Organism: Camarhynchus parvulus; assembly: GCF_901933205.1. Lineage (NCBI taxonomy): Eukaryota > Metazoa > Chordata > Aves > Passeriformes > Thraupidae > Camarhynchus > Camarhynchus parvulus. The sequence continues at coordinate 10,123,772 of NC_044588.1, forward strand.
AACTGAGCTCTGCTAACTTCACATCTGAGCCATGGTGGGATTTTGAGGACGAGTACCTGCTGGATAGCTCATCCCCAGCCTCGGTAGGTGGATGGTGCAGATGGTCACCAAGAATGGTGCCTCCCCACTGAGCTCCTTGTCTGCTGCCCATGGGGGTGTGACGGTGTTCACAGGGGTCTGAGGATGAGGGAAGGGACGAGGATCTGACTCCATGTTTCAGAAGGCTTGATTTATTATTTTATGATATATATTATATTAAAACTATACTAAAAGAACAGAAGAAAGGATTTCATCAGAAGGCTAGCTAAGAATAGAAAAAGAAGGAATGATAACAAAGGCTTGTGGCTCAGACTCTCTGTCCAAGAGAGCTGACTGTGATTGGCCATTAATTAGAAACAACCACATGAGACCAATCACAGATCCACTTGTTGCATTCCACAGCAGCAGATAATAATTGTTTACATTTTGTTCCTGAGGCCTCTCAGCTTCTCAGGAGGAAAAATCCTAAGGAAAGGATTTTTCATAAAAGATGTCTGTGACAGCTGGGGATGATTTCAGAGCTGGTAGGTCACTCACTGGTATATGCAGATGCTGGTGGGACCCAGACAGGAAGACCTCTATATACAACATCTGCATTTACAGGAAGACTCGGGTTAATTAAATTTAAGCATCTCTTAATTACTAATGCCCAGGAACAGGACCTTTAGGAAAGTAGTAAACTCCAGCAAAGTTCTCAGCAAGCAGCAGGGACAGGTTGTGGTGTCTCAAGCTGTCTCTGTCCCCCATCCTGTGCTGGTAAGTCTCTGTAAAGCTTACCCAGAGCAGTTTTCTCTGGCACTCCTGTTTCTGGAAGGCTTGGAACAGGTGGGTCACCTTCTCACATGTTGTGTCTCACTCCCAGACCTGATCTGTAATTCTGCAGAGAGAGGGAGTCATTAGGAGCACTCTCCCCTTCTTAAATTTCCTGCATGATCTGAGTTTTCCCTTGTTCCTCTGGTACTGATCCAGTCTGGCTCTGGAGGCACAAGGAGAACCAAACCTTGGACAGTACCTGCTTGAGCAGGATGGGAATGTCCCGGTTTCTGGACGTGACATATGCTGTGAGTGAAATGATGCCACCATGAAACCCCTGACAGTGTTGTCCTCAGTGCGCTCCTGTGGTGACAGGAATGAGGGCTGTCTCCTCAGGCTGTGACAGGGCTCTCATCCTCATCCTCTGCAGAGAGCCCAGCCCAGCCACGGAGCACTCAGCAAAGCTTTCGCAATGCAGGGGATTTGAGCTGGGCATGAGGGTCCATTTGGTCTCTATTTTGTCCTTCAGTAGGTGTCTGGGGAAGGTGTCTAAGAAAGTAGAGCCCAAATTGACTCAACAGAAAATTCAGTGTAGTGGAGCTGTTCGCTTTCCATCTGCACACACAGCCTCACTCTTGCCAGCTGCAGTGAGACCTCCCTTGTAGGGTAAGCTGGCTTGGATTCCCTTCTCAGCTGCACATTTCACTGATTTATTTATGACATTGAGCAAATTGTTTCACATTTTTTCTTACCCTTAAAGGGAGTGGCAATGCTGATCTGATTTCATTTGTTCATCAGTGTTTCCTTGGGTGGACTCTTAGGACCTTGTGAGGTGCATTGCCAACAGGGACTGCTCATTTTAGCATGCATCTATTATTGCAGCATATTCCTAGTGCTTACAGCTTTATTTGATGCATTTAGGTTAGACCTAAATGTACATTAACATTACAAATGTTAATTTGCTTCAGCTAATGAGGCCCAAAGCCAGTAAAACATTTTAAACAGTGAAACATTAAAAATATTTAAAACAGTAAGAGACTTACTCTCATAGACTTGGAGTCATCCTGGCTCCCTTGTAGGTGACTTTTCACCAGCTGGGTATGGATGTAGTGCTAAAATTGTGCTTCATGTTCTTGGTGATGGGGATCACAAGGGAAATGGTACCACTGGAGTTTCTGTGTTTCCCTTTGGTCCTGCCACAGACGGGCACGCAAGCACTGGCACTCAGTTAGGTTTATCACCTCTGCTCATCATCAGTCGTTACTGTTTCCTTTTTGTTTTTCAAGACCTGCTCTGAATCAGTGAGGGCCAGGGCTGCCAAGTCTGCCTGGCTGAGGGATCTTTTCCTGCCCAACATCACACTCTTCATGGACAGGAGATACTTCAATGAGAGTGAATGGAACCGCCTGGAGCATTTTATACCCCCCTTTGGCTTCATGGACCTGAATTATTCACGTGAGTCCCTCAGGGCTTGTCAGGATGGGACTTTCAGACTCCTAACAGGAACCTGGAGGTTTGCAGCATCTCCCCATCAAAGGCATCAGTCTAGGAGGATCTCATGGTGGAAACTCTGGTGGTTTCACTGTGTCCATCCCAAAGGCTCTTGATAACTCACCACTGTGTTTGCTTCACAGTGGTAAAGGAGGTCATATCCCTGCTGCCCCCAAAGCCCCACCAGCAGCTGCTCCTGGCCAACCATGACAGCAGCATGCCCACATGCATCAGCTGTGCTGTCGTGGGGAATGGAGGAATTCTGAATAACTCTGGGATGGGCCAGGAGATTGACTCCCATGACTATGTCTTCAGGTAAGGCTGCCTTCCTTCTCAGAAGATGCACAGCTAGCTCACTGTGGCTAGCCCCTGACTGTGGCTGGATCACTTCATCTCCTCTAGTGTCCCACTCATTCCCAAGTGCCAAAATGATGGATGGCAGGAGATAAAAAGTCCAAAAATAATTGGAAAGTTACTCAATATCCAAAGCCTGTGGTCACAAATGAGCCATAAAGAGCCATCCCCACAGCAGGGGCTCTCCTGCAGATCAGGGTGCCACTCAGAATGGGGCTAGTCTACCCCTCCTCCAGGCTAACACTCTCTCTCCCTATCAGGAATGTGCATGGGAGGGGTTTCAGTGGTCACCTAACCCTGCTCCTCTTTGATTTCCTTTGCCAGGCTGAGCGGGGCTGTAATCAAGGGTTATGAAAAAGATGTGGGAACAAAAACCTCCTTTTATGGATTCACAGCCTACTCCCTGGTTTCCTCTCTTCAGATCTTGGGACACAGAGGGTTCAGCAACATCCCACGGGATAAAGTGAGTGCACACTGCTGTGTGCATGCACAGCTTTAACAGGATGCTGTTTGCCTGTGTGCTTCAGTTCTGCTCCTGCCACGAGGAGCAGAGGGGCTGAGGCAGCCCTTTAGCTTTACCCTCAGGGAGGGAACCTGCTCTGCCTTGGCTCAGAGTGAGTGTTTGCAGGGGCAAGTTGTGTCAATGCCACCCCAGCCTTGTGCCACCTTTGAGTCAGGAATGAGAGTGAAGGCAGCACATTAATTCTCTTCAGCAGGCTAATTCAAACTTATTAGAAACCCATTCTTTTTATACAACGTTCTGATACAGGTGGACTTGATTGGTCACTTAATTAACACCCCTTCACACCATTAGCTAATTAGGCAGACACCCTTTGGTAAACATCTTATGAGAAAACAACTGTTCAAAACACTAGCTGCAAGATTTTAATTTTTTCTCTCAGCCTTCTCAAAACTCCCCAGAACAATTCCTGGGAAAGTTTATCTGGCTTTTTCTCTGTCACATCCACAGCCTTGTGGCATGCAGAAGGAGCTGCACATCAGATGTTTTCTCCATTCTGCTACTGTGGCTGGTTGAGAGCTGCAGACTGAAGATGTGTGCCCAAGAAACTCAGTGAGCCAAGATGTCTGCTTGCATTTTTTTGGAAGTTCTGTTCACTAATGCTCACTTGTTTTCTTAGCATGTCAGATACATTCACTTCATGGAGGGAGCAAGAGACTATGAGTGGCTGGAGGCTCTGCTGTTCAACAAGGACATCAGGAAAGGATTCCTGAACCTCAGCGGGTAAAGCCAACTCCAGCCCCCTGTGCCCCCCAGTGATGAGCTCTCTGTTGGGCTCTTTGCCTCTGCCAGGGCTCAGCCCTGTGGAGGACCAGGCCAGGGTAAAGCCTGCCTCCCCTGGCAGACTTGCAGGCAGAAATCTCTCATTTCCTGCACAGCTCTGAGCACTGCTGTAGCCAATACACCTCCTTTGCAGAGGAAGCTTGTAGGAGTGTTGGGGGGTGGGACAGATGGAGACCAGAGATCTCTGCAGCCAGGTCTGGAACTTGGGGTTTATTGCAAAGGGCCTGGGTGCAGGGCCCTGCTGGGAGCTGCCAGCCACAGCTCAGAGCAGGCTGAGAGAAGAGAGGGGGAGAGAGGATGAGGGGGTGAGAGAGTAAGAGAGGCAAGAGAGCAAAAGTGTAAGAGAGTAGAAGGGGTAAGAGAGCGAAGTTTCCATTACAATACAATAAATCTTCTCTGTTGAATATTCTAATTCTCACTAACCAATCTAGTACAAGATACAAATCCTACAGCATTTACATACAGCCTATAAGAATCACTACATTACCATACTGTGTTACATTTTAAACCCTAAAAACTCCTCTTTGGGCCCCTTCTGCCAAGCTGTAGGGTCTGCTCTGACCCTTGGAGCTGTCTGCAAGCAGAGGGTGTTGTTCCATCAAAAGGGGATCACCTTCAGCTAGCCACACCACTGTTTTCCAGTTGTTCAGTAACCAAGGGATCTCAAAGCTTGCTTTCATTTCAATCTCACTTATAGTTTCTATATTCTCAAAATCTTTTGCCAGGCAATCATATTTATAAGGCTTTCCTGTTTCATCTTCCCCAACATCAGCTGATTTCAATGATGTGTGGCCAGAGCTTAGGGAAAGCTTTGTGGCTTTTGGGGATGAACACTTGCTGCTGGTTGATCTGGTGTGGCTTGCTCATGGATAAAGGCCTGGTTTCACTAATTTTTGCCTATACAAACACATGCTTTTGCTATTCCTGTCTCCTTTTGTTGCCTTTCCTCCCTGCTCTCTTCCTCTGCAATGCACACAGGCTATGGAGGCTTTGTCATAATGTGGGAAACGTTACAGAATATCTTCACAGTGCTTGTGGTTCTTCTCTGACCACCAAGTGCATCAGGGCTGATCCTTTCCAGCTGTGATGAGGTGTAGGAGCTTGTTTGAGTCTCCCCATTCCTGTCCTTAGGCAGAAGCCCCGGCAGAAATTCGATAAAGATTTCACAATGGACAAATACCTGGTGACTCACCCTGATTTCCTCAGATACATGAAAAACAGGTGAGCTGCAGGTTGTGTGCTCTAACAGGCTCGTTTTTCCTGGCCAGCACAATCTCTCTCTGTCTCTGGCCTTTCCTCCCAGCTCCCTCCCTTGTAAGCACAGCTCAGCCACACCAGCAGCCTGAGCTCTCCTGATGTTGTAGTGTGCTTTTTAGTTTTATTAATATGTTTGCTGTTTAATTTGTAATTTTGTAATTTCCTTATGCTGTCCTTTTCCCTGCCTTTAGAATAGCACAGGTTACCCATTTTGTATTTTATGTTTTTAAAACTAGACTTGTTCCTTTATTGTTATTTAGTTTAGCGAAGTGTTGGTTTTTTGTTACCTAGGTGTTCCCTGCCAAGTCCTACACCCCTCCTATCGATATCCTTTCCCCAGAACTTTCTTCATTCCTTTCATGAAATGCCAGCCTCTCAAGCTGAAACTCTCTGTGGTGCTGCAGTGGGATGCTTGTGGTGGGTGAACATCCAGAACCTGTGAGCTGGAGAAGCAACAGCCATCAGACTGTTTGGTTTTCTGCATCCAAAAGAGACCCAGGGCCAGTTGCAACTTTAGGTGTAGGAAGAATGTTGCTGCAGTGCCAGAGTAGTTGATCTCTAGTTCAGGACCAGCCTTTCACATTCCCCATTGCTTGGCAACTTGGAGGAAGGCTCTGTGACAGATTTTCTCTCCAGAGATTCCTTCTGGACTCAGGAGGTTGGTTGTGCCCTCAAGCATGACAGGCTCTTCTTCAGCATCCCCTTTGCCTGGCCTGGCTGCTGCTCTTCTGTGCCTCTCCAGCCCTTTCCACAGCCTGGTGGCCACGGCCACCATGAGATCTGCCCATCATGGGCCACACATGGCTGAGAGATGGAGCACAGGGGCTCCTGTAGGGCCCTGCTTTGGCTGTCTGTACCCTTCAGTGTCCTTGAGAGCTGCTGCCTTCCCTGGAGCAGATGGCCAGCACTCCCTGCCTGCTCTGCCTTGGGGCCCCCTCTGACTTGGGGCCTTTCCAACACCAAGAGGACTCCATGCTATTTTTTCCCAGTGTTTACTCCTACTTTCCTAACAACTCCTGGCATGACACTGTGCAGCTCCTGGCAGGTTTTGTGACTCCTCTGCACCTTCCCTGTGTCTCCTTTCACTCCTAGATGTGGGTGGGGAGCAGGATATACCAGGGAGCCCCAAAGCCACCTCTGCACTGCAAAGCAGAGGGCAGATTTAAGAGAAGTGGGCTTTAACCTTGAGATCCTTTCATCCATCCCCTCTTTACCCCCACTGCCTCAAGACCCACCACTTCCACAGAGCTGGGGCAGAGCTGGGCTTAGGTTGCAGTGCAGGTGGTGGAGAGGTCTGGGCACATTTGTGGCTTCTCTGAAATGCCCTATGTGGCCCCAAACTGCTGCAAGGAGGGGAGATGCCTCATGAGCCACAAGGTGTGCCCTGCTTGAAACAGCACAGCCAGCAACTCCTCAGTGCTTTCCTCTCTCCTGCTGCAGGTTTTTAAAGTCTAAAAATTTGGAAAAGCCCTACTGGAGGCTGTACAGACCCACAACAGGGGCCTTCCTGCTGCTGACTGCCCTCCATCTCTGTGACCAGGTAAGGGCACAGTGATTCTTGCACCCAGAGCTGTCTGGAAGTGGGAACAGGGGACACAGGAGAGTATATGGGCTCATGTCAGCTGTGGGGGAGCAGACTGAAGATGAGAAACAGCCCCAAAATAGCTCCCATAGAGGTGGTGAAGCCTGCTGTGACCTGGAGCACATCATCTCCCAGGGAGGCAGTGAGGGCACAGCAGGATCTCTGGAGCCAGTGCTCACAGTCTGGTCCCTCTGGACCCCACACAGGGTCACCAGAGAAACCCCAGCTGGCATCTCTGTCCTGTATTTCCCCTGCTCCCTCCATCCCATGCCCAGTGAGCCCTGCATCTTCCCCAGGTCAGTGCCTATGGCTACATCACAGAGGGGTACAAGAAGTACTCAGATCACTACTATGACAAGGACTGGAAAAAGCTGATTTTCTACATTAACCATGACTTCAACCTGGAGAAGCAGCTGTGGAAAAGGCTTCATGATGAGAATATAATGAAACTTTACCTGAGAACCTGACTGCAGCAAGGGCCATTGCCTGGGAAATCTCAACACCACCTCAGTGGGAACAGAAGAGGATCACCAGAGCCAAGGTCAGCTCTGCCCTGCCAGGCACGTTTCATCCCCACAAAGACATTTTCCTCCTTCAGCACCTCTGTTATTTCACAACACTTCAACAAATGTGTGAATGCTGCAGGCCCAAAGACCAACAGGAAATGAAGCCTGCAAACAAAGTCCCACCTGGCTGTGCTGCAGGGCTCTTGCTGGTTGTTGTAGGCATGGGTATTATGAGAGCAGAATCCAGGATGGATATGGTCCTGTGTGTAATTTCTTTGTTTGCAAGGAGATGCTCCTCAGGCTGGGGCCACTTCTCTTCTGGGTGGATCCTCTCCTTTAGCAATGCCCATTTTAGAGCTGGGTATTGTCTAAACAAACTCCCTGAGGAGCTGGAATGGATGGAGATGGAAACACAGATTCTGTTTCAGATTGACTTTATTTCTTGGGAGGAGGGGGCTGCACTCACTCTACTCCCTGGAGATAAAAGGGATGGACTGGACACTTCCAGGTGACCAATTTGAGAGAGAATGAGTTTCACTTCTGCTACCCCATGTGGCCTTGCTCTGACACTTCCAGAGGAGCAGTGCCATCAACTCCAGGGCAGGTAGCTGCTCTCCATGGTGCAGCACACCTCCTGTACCTGCTGCCTCTTGCCCCAGGGCTCCCCTGGCTGCACAAAATGTGAATTTTGTGGCACGGACCTGATGTGCCAAGTCCTTGCACAGCTGGACTTGGTCATGCTTGGCTCCCAGCTGTGTTTGTCCTGTTGGGAGGAGAGGTGGAAGCTCTCCAAGCCCAGGGATGGATGCCATGTGTCCTTGCTGCTGGCTGAAGGGCCTGTCCCCCACGGTGCTGAGAGGGGCCCAGCTGCAGCCAGCACACCTGGGGTGTGTTGGCCTCCTGGAAGGGGTTTTGTGAGCAAAATAAATGGCACTGCTTTGGCCAAGCTGATCTTTCAGCAGCCCTGTGAGTTGTGGTTATTTAGTGCATCCAGAACTGATGCTTTAAAGGCTGAGATACAGCAGATGGCAAAGCCAGGAAAGCAGAGGACTGAGGGATGATGAGATAACCTCCACCTGGAGAAGCTCTGCAGCTTGTGTGGACACACCTGAGCATCCCTGTGAAAAATGCCAATCACTTGTTTTTAAAATTTTAAAAGTTTAATAGTAATAAAATGGTTATTAAAAATAGTAATACAATTACAGTAATAACAATTTGGACAAATTGAATTAGGACAATATGAGACAATAAAGACAAAGAGTTACAGACAGTCCGGGTGCCTTTTCTGGGCAGCATGAGCCTGAGAAAGGACCCACGTTAACAAAGGATTAACCCTTAAAAACAATAGCCTGTTGCATATTCATACATTTCATACATGATGCATAAATTCCAGTCAAACACAGGATTCTGTCTGGTCAGTGTCAACTTCTTCCTCTGAATCCTAACAGTACCTTCAAGGCAGGAAGAAGTTCGTTTCTTCTGATAAGAGGGCAATAAATTCTCTTTCTCTGAAAGATTCAGGTGTCCTGTGGCTGCTATCTCACTGCGAGTCCTTTCTTTTTAAAAAAGTATCCTACGTAGCATAATTTCTATTTTAACATTTTGTTATAACCTAAAACTATATTTAACACACTACTTAAGAGAATTAATACAGCATCACTTTCTAACACAACACATATAATATCCATTTTCATATTTGCAAAAAGCCAATCATAAAATAGGCATTTTTCACAATCCCCCACCTGTTCACCTTGCAGGGCAGGGAGCAGCACCAGCCCAACACCTCCCTGAGGAAGTGGGTGAACACCAGGTGAATCTGCCCTTGTCCCAGCAGCTGCTCTCCAAGTGTATCAGATATTCAAGAAAAATGCAGGAAGGGCTGGATGTTTCCCCCACGACACTGTGCAGGCAGAAAGCCACCTCCAGTGTCCCTGGGCTTAACCATCTGCACACTCACCAGACCTGCTGTGGTTGGGAGTGTTTTTCCATTTCTGCAGCATTTTTATTGGGGGCAGCAGTGTCGCCAGGGACTCTCTGGGCTCCAAGGAAGGAATTTCAGCCAGGATTGTCAGCAGGGTTGGTCAGGCTTGATTCCCTTTCCCCCTTTTTTCTTGTGCTGCAGAGAGGCCGGGCAGTTTCTCATGTCTCACTGAGCTTGTTTGTGAAGGACAACCACCCACACTGAGGATCCAAATGCAGAGCTCAGCTTCTCTGGAGAGGGTGTAGCTGTGCCTGGCTGCTGTGGCCGTAGGAGCCCACGGTGCCTGTGGGAGCAGGGAGCTGTCCCCAATGTCTGTGGGAGCAGGGAGATGTCCCCAATGTCAGTGGGAGCAGGAGCTGTCCCCAAATGCCTGTGGGAGCAGGGAGCTGTCCCCAATGTCTGTGGGAGCAGGAGATGTCCCCAATGTCAGTGGGAGCAGGAGCTGTCCCCAAATGCCTGTGGGAGCAGGGAGCTGTCCCCAATGTCTGTGGGAGCAGGGAGCTGTCCCCAAATGCCTGTGGGAGCAGGGAGCTGTCCCCAATGTCTGTGGGAGCAGGGAGATGTCCCCAGTGTCAGTGGGAGCAGGAGCTGTCCCCAAATGCCTGTGGGAGCAGGGAGCTGTCCCCAAATGTCTGTGGGAGCAGGGAGATGTCCCCAATGTCTGTGGGATTGGGAGCTGTCCCCAATGTCTGTGGGAGCAGGAGCTGCCCCAAATCCTCGGTGCCTCTCTTGGGAATGGTGCAGCCCTGTGGGAATGCCAGGCCCAGAGGGAGCCACGGGCTTTGCAGCAGAGCAGAAATCCTTCCTGAGCAGCAAACAGAGAAGCCTGAGTGAGGCTGGGCACCATCCAGAGCTGCCAGAGGAGCAACTCCTGCACCCAGGAGCTCTGGACCTGCTGGAGGCTGGTCACTCTGTCCCCAGGTGGTGTCCCCTGTCCCCAGGCCCTGCAGGCTGTCCCTGCTGGGCTGTGGGTGGGCAGTGAGGCAGCTCTGTTCCTTGCCTGTCCCTCAGGCCATACCACATTGCTGGGGGTTGCTTAGTGACCAGCTCCACCGGGCATTCTTCCTGCCTGAATGGGGCTTTTCTCTCCCCGACAACTTGGAAGAAGTTTCTCTCAGACCTTTCCCTTCCCCCTCCTCCTCTTTTGTTCCTCTGTCCTTTGGGAAGCAGGAAGGGGCCGAGTCCCACTGAGCAAGGGTTCCCCAGTGGGTGAGGGGGCTTTGGGATGGGCTGGGGGCTGCTTTTCCCTGGTGTTGAGGCTTCCCAGAGGCAAGGGAAGGAAACTTCCCTGGAAGCTTTCCCCAGAGCCTGTTCCCTCCAGGCTTTTCTCTCAGCACAGCTGAGTTTGATGTTATCAGGGATAATCTTGGTGTGGCCTGAAGTTTCCCAGAGCTCAAAGCCACATCCTTCCTGATCCCAGGAAAGAAACTCTGACCTGATGGTGCCCCCCACCTCCTCACTCTGCTCCTGTCCCCCTGCACCAAGGCATCCTGTCCCTGTCACAGACATCTCTTATGAAAAATCCTGTCCTTAGGATTTTTTCTCCTGAGAAGCTGAGAGGCCTCAGGAACAAAATGTAAACAATGATTATCTGCTGCTGTGGAATGCAACAGGTGCATCTGTGATTGGTCTCATGTGGTTGTTTCTAATTAATGGCCAATCACAGCCCAGCTGGCTCAGACAGAGAGTCTGAGTCACAAACCTTTGTTATCATTCTTTCTTATTCTGTTCTTAGCTAGCCTTCTGAGGAAACCTTTTCTTCTATTCTTTAGTATAGTTTTAATGTAATGTATATCATAAAATAATAAATCAGCCTTCTGAAACATGGAGTCAGATCCTCGTCTCTTCCCTCAACCTGAGACCCCTGTGAACATGGTCACACTGTCCCACTGTGTGTGGCACACACTGGGACACATCCCCTGGGGCACAAGTCCGGGTGTGCCTCACCAGAGCCACCTGATCTTGGTGGCCACAGGAAGCTGAGCAAGGTTGGAGGTGGCATTTCCCTGCCAGCTTCCAGCCTGGCACAAACACATGGAACAAAGCCTGTGGAGAGCAGCTACAGCTGGAGCACCCTTGGCAAGAGCCAGGATTGAGGGCTGGGCAAGCTCCCAGCAGGGTGAGTGTCCCAGGGTGAAAGCAGCACTGCTGGAGCAGCCCCAGCCAGTGCCACAGTGCAGGGACACCCCAAAATCCAGGTCTCCGTGGTTGGCACGACACCAAGATTGTCCCCGAGCCAGCAGGTGGCAGCTGCTGTTCAGGGATCTGTCCTTGTGCCGGGGCTGGCACACGCTGGAGTGGCACCGTGTCGGTGCTGGGCACAGCCCTGCAGCTCCCTGGGCTCTCAGGGGACACACAGAGCAGAGCTTGGGTACCCTGCAGTCACAAGGTATTGCAAAGGTGTGGCCTCTGCTCCTGCAGCACGGCGGGGAGCTGCTGTGGGATCAGGTCTGACATCCCCAGGGATGCTCAGGTACAGCCACTCCTATAACACACAGGAGTTATTACACATTTAAATATGGACTGGGACTTGGGGTTTCTTAGCTCTGTATTATAGTGCAGATTACTGCATCACTTTTGATTTCTAGTATATCTTCTGATGAAGTGTATCTGAGTTAATGCATTCACTGTTTAAGATGGATATTTTGAGTATTTCATCAGCCATGGTTGAAAATGACCCATGTAGAACATCAAAGAAGTGCTATTCAAGGAGCACAACAGAAGTGAGCTGTAAATTCTTTGAATTGGTGGTTGATTTTCAACTTAGATGCACAACGAAATAGTTTCTTGAACCAAAGTTTAAACATTTTAATTTTTAATAGAGCTGAAATTTTTAAACTTTTGATTAGAGGACAAAGATGTCTTTTGTAATGATTAGCATTTACAATGTCATTATTTGGACACAATACCCAGTGCCAGCGACCAGTGGATTCCCCACTGCCAGCCAGGAGCTCTGGGGGCTGCAGGATTTAAACAGAGATATTTGATTTGGGGCATAAATAAACCATGTGCCTCAGCATGTCCAGAAGTAGCTGTTCTGTCAGCCCTGCTTTTTTCAAAAGCTCTTGGTGATCACCATGAACTTTATTACAGCTGTGCCAGACTCCTCCTGGGGTTCCTCAAGAGTTAATAGCATTTAAATATTCCCCACCAGATTGTAGAAACCAAAACCAGTTGTCACCCAGAAGCTCTCGTGGTGTCACCTTCCTGGCAGGGCTTCAAATGTGTTGCTTCATTTCCACCTCTTCCCTCTTTCAGTGTAGAGCAGGAGCAGAGACCAACCTGTCCTGCTGAGCGTTCACAGCTCCTTGACCGTGGATGAAGCAGGAGGAAGCAGACATGGGACAGGGATGCATCCTGGGGACAAGTGAGTGGTGCAAAGCCCATCAGGTGCCTGCTCCTGTCAGTGCAGCCCTGCTCTCTGGGTCCTCTCTGGGTCTGGCCTTACCAGGAGCAGGGACAAGGGGGGCTCTGGGGTTTGAGGGACCTTCTGAAGGTGGCAGCCAGCCCCAAACCCAACCAGGTGATGGAGGGAGCCACTGGGTGAGCCACACACAGCTCCAAGGCAGCCTCATGGTAGCACAGCCACATTGTCACTCTGTCTCAGGGAGGGAGCAGAGCAGCCAGAGCTGGACAACAGCACCCAGCATTCCAGCATGGACTTGCTCCCTCTGGATGTGTCACTCTGCAGCCTCTGTGGCTGTGGGATGCTGTGGGAGTGTGCAGAGCTGTGTGCCTGCTCCAGGTCAGCACAAAAAGCTCTGTGCAGGTGCTGTTAATGCTGCTGAGTTGCTGAGAGGTTTGGGGCAGGCCTTGGGGGCAGAGGGTGAGAGGTTTCCTCTCCTCTCCTCCTCTGTGTGGACATTCTCCCTTTCTTGGGGATGTGGTAGCAGGTAAATCCAGTTGGACCAGAAAAGCTATTGATAATAGGGGAGGGAGAACAAGATAAAGGAGCAGCCCATGGCTTTGTTGTGCAAAAAGCACCGGCTGATCTGCCAGGAGCCCTCAGCTCCAGGTGCTGGAGCAGGGCCCTGCAGGTAAACAGCTCCAGGGGGTGCAGCAGGGCTCCTCTGCCAGGCTGAGCAACAGGACCTTGGGTGCTGCAGGGCTCTCCCAGCTTGGCCTGGCCAGCCCTTGGGGTGGTCAGTTCTGGAAAGGCTCTTCCTGAGTCCTGGGGACATCCCAAGGCTCCCTCCATCCCTGCAGTGTCAGATGGGACCACACAGGTGGCTGGACAAGGGGCTGGCTCACCCACCCACGCTCACACATGGTGTCCCCTCTCCCCAGCTTTGGGGACAGAGCCTGGCCTGACCCCAGGGACATGTGGCTTTGAGCAGACCTCAAACCTTTGGTTGCTCTGCTAAGAGCAGGGCAGGATCAGCCAACATCTGCTCTGCTTGGTCCAGAGATGACATTTTGGTCCAAGATATAGTCTTGGTCCCCCAGGAAGGGGGAAGGAGTGGTTTGCATCATCACCCTAATTTCTCAGAGGTGTTTCCCAGCTCTGCACCCCTCCTGGCACAGCTCAGAGCCTCCCAGGTTGCCCCATGCCAGTGGGGAGGGGATGGCCTTTGAGCTGTGTGTTTGGCTGATCTGGGCCCTGGTCGGGACTCTCAAGGGCTCTGCCATGCTCAGGCCCCTGAGATCAGAGCCAGGCTGGGCCAGCAGGGCCAAGGGCAGTGAGCCAACATGAGCCAGCCTAAGCCACATCCTGCCCCTGCTCGTGAGGCCTGACCTGCCACCTCAGCCCGTGGCTCACCCCAAGAGCCTTCCTGCTTTGGGGAAGGACAGGAGGGGACTATAGAGTGCCACATTGTTACAGTGTGAAGCAATGTCCTGTCTTAGCTTTCCCACTTCCTCCCAGGTGTAGTAATATCTTCCCCCATCCCCTCTCCCTGCCTCCTGCTGAGAGCTGTCCATCAATCTCAGAAGGTCAGCAAGGCCGTGGTCTGATAGGTGAAGTTCAAAAGATGCCTCTCAGCCCTGGGGACAATTGGGTCATCCAGGTGTCATTTGTCTCCTGAGCTTCCCCCCCTCCTACCTGGTTGGTAGCTCACCTACCCCTTCCCCTCCCCCTTTCCCTGAGCTTAAAAACACACAGGACCATGCGGTCGGCACTCGGTTGGAGCTGTCGCAATACTCAGAGGCCTGCGTGCCCAGGAATAAACTCTGGATTATGTCCCCCCCCAGCCGGATCCGTCTCCTCTTCCTCTTTGCCTCGCCTAAAGCTTCTCTATCAGAGGTTAAGCCAGAATTCCTGTTGCCTGGACTTGTTCCAAGAGCCCAGCTGCAGCATACAGCTAACCAAAGGTATCTCTGGGGTGAAACACCACGGCTGCCGCCTTTGGTCAGGCAGCGAGGGCCAGACAAGGCCAGGCACGTTCAACCCGGTAATATTGGGATTTTATTGCAATACCACATCCTGCCTCACTGGCACAAAGATCACAGAGTCACAGAGTCCCTTTGGTGGGAAAAGGCCTCTGACATCGATTCCAACCTTTGACTGAACACCCCCTGTCAGCTTGTGGCACTGAGTGCCACATCCAGCCTTTCCTTAAACCCCTTCAGGGACAGTGACTCCACTGGGCAGCCCAATCCAATGCCTGACAACGCCATCTGAGAAGAAATTCCTCCTAATGTCCAACCTAGACCTCCCCTGGCACAGGAATATGTCCTCTCATCCTGTCACTGGTGGCCAGGGAGAAGAGACGGATCCCCAGCTGACCTATGTAGCCATGATATTTTCTGAAAAATCCTTTCCTTAGGATTTTTCCTCCTGAGAAGCTGAGAGGCCTCTGGGACAAAATGTAAACAATAATTATCTGCTGCTGTGGAATGCAACAGGTGCATCTGTGATTGGTCTCATGTGGTTGTTTCTAATTAATGGCCAATCACAGTCTGGCTGGCTCAGACTCTCTATCAGAGACACAAGCTTTTGTTATCATTCTTCCTTTTTCTATTCTTAGCTAGCATTCTGATTAAATCCTTTCTTCTATTATTTTAGTATTGTTTTAATATACTATATATCATAAAATAATAAATCAAGCCTTCTGAAACATGGAGTCAGATCCTCATCTCTTCCCTCATTCCCAGACCCCTGTGAACACGGTCACAGACCCACACCCTCCTGTCAGGGCCTTGTAGAGAGTGATAGAGCCTCCTCTTCCCCAGGCTCAACAACTCCAGCTCCCTCAGCTTCTCCTCACAGCATTTGTGTTCCCAGCTTTGTTGCCCTTCTCTGAGCAGTTTTGCTGCTCCCCCAAGCCCCTTTCCCGCCCTGCAGCCTGGGGGTGTGGGCAGGAGGGCAGAGCCCAGCCCTGAGCATCTCTGGTCCTGCAGACCAGCAAGGCATGAAGAAGGAGGGTTTCCCCCCACTCCTTAATGATATGCCTGAACTAAACCCCAGCCCCTGATATTTTATCATGCTCACTTCACGATTCACTTTCTCTTTAATTATCCAACCCAAACTTCTGTCATTCGTATCAATAATTCCCCCCTCTAGCAAGCCACCCATCGCTCCAAGCACTACCCCTGAACCTGACCATGAACTTAAGCTTCTTTGACCAATTTTCAAGCCCATCCCTCCTAGGAATCCCACTAATCCTCATCTCCATAACATTCCCAGCTCTCCTACTACCATCCCTAGACAAGTGATGAATTACTAACCGACTCTCAACCCTCCAGCTATGGTTTATCAACCTTGTTACAAAACAACTAATAATGCCCCTAGACAAAAAAGGACACAAATGAGCCCGAATTTTAACATCCCTCATAACATCCCTCTGCCAAGCACAGACAGTGCCCTGCTGCCACCCTGCTGCCACCCCCATCGCCAGGCACCCTCCGTGTGGTCACTTCTCCTGCCTTTGGTTGTAGTAACACCAACAAATCCCCCCCAAAGCCGAGCAGGGAGTGTCAGGGAGCTGTGCCTGACCCCGTTTCCCCCCGGGCAGGGGGAGCTGTGGCCGAGCTGCTCCCGTGCCCTCCCTGCCCCGCAGGCCGGGGCCGGGTGTCACCTCCAGGGACATCTGCTGATGAATTTTTCATGCTGCCACTCCACAGCAGCCATATGGCCCCCGTTCTCGGGGGGGGACACAGCTCTGCCTTTCAGGGACCTGCTCTGTGAGCAGGTTTTTGGCACTTAAATGTACCTCTGACCCGTGCTGAATGAATTTGGATGTATAAATCCTCCAGGAGGTTTTTGGAGATCCCATTCTCCCACCTGCACAGTTCATCATGGCAAAGACCACAAGATTTTCCTCCACCAACCTGTGGCTGGCAGCCAGCTGGTGCAAAATATGTTTATTCTCCTCTTGTGCTCTCTAGCCACAGGGAGGGATTGGGCTCTGTTTCCAAGTAATCACTGGAATAAAAAGCCCAGGCTAAAAATTATACTTGCTGGTTTCCATTGTAATTTCTTTTATGTTCTTTTCCTAATCTTTATTTGGCAACTACCATCCTAAAAGGTTTTTCACACTTATTTAACTTCTAAATTAAGCACCACTTAATTTTGGGGCATAGTCCAAAATGCATTGTAGCACAAAACAAGTAGAGCAGATGAAGAACTGTGCATCTCATTTTCACCCCGCTGAAAATAAAACCAACAGTAGAAAACCATCTATCATGGAAACAGTGAGATGGGAAGAAACCAGCTCCTCCAGCCCTTGAAGCTGCCACTCCACCAACATTTGCATGATTGGGCCGTAAATGTTTCCAAATGGCAAATCCCTGACTTTCCCCAGGTCATTTCCCCTGGACCACTGGTCATCCATCTGGAGCCAAGGCTTGCTGTGTCCCTTGTGACTGACTCGAGCAGTTGGTAATAATTAGCTGTGGTTAACGAAGGGCCAGAATCAAGAGCACGTGAGCCAAGGCACCGGATCACAGGGATGGCAGGGAGCACATCCAGCCACGTGCAAGGCAGAGCAAGGCAGACCTGGGTCACACAGGGTGGGACCCCAGACTCAGCCATGCTCTGCTGGCTCTGAGTCTTCCAGAAAATGCCTGTACCCTGAGGGCTGGGAGCAGCTTTCAGTGACAGAGGGAAAAAGCATCAATCCCCTCCATCGATGCACCCCCATTTCTCTGATCTGCCTTTTGCTACTGGGGTACATGTGACCCCCTCTTCCTGCCTGTTGTCCCTCAGTTTTAGCTCCAGCTGGGCTGTAAGCTCCATCTCATCCCTGTGTGTCCAAGTGGTCATGGTCTGTCCTGTCCTTCCAGCTGTTCTCTCCTTCCCTGAGACAATCCCTGCCCAGCCAGCCTTCCTGCCACAGCTCCCCTGCACAGCAGCAGCGGGGGTTCCCTGCAAATTTGCTTTAAAATCAGCCTGGCCACGATCCCTTTGTGGTGTCCCTGGTCCAGTGTCCTCTCTGCCAGTGGGACAAGGCCAGCAGTGACAGCACTGCCGGCCTCAGACCCTGAGCTGCTCCTGTGCTCACACCACAGCCTGGGCATTTCATGGATGCCAACACGGTGCCATCCCCACACAGCCAAAATTCCCAGAGGACCAGGGCTGGCAATGGAGGGATCTGTAGTAATGGAAGCAAGTGGAGATTGAAGCCAACTCCTGTTAAAATGTGCTTTGCTTTTATCTTCCTTTGAACCTGTCTGGGCAGGCTGGAAATGAAGTGGGGAGTGGTTGGATCTGAGGGGATAAAGGAGTGTTGGGGAAAATGCAGGCACAGTGGGCCTCAGGGACAGGGTTTGGGCCCAGGTTTTGGGGCTGAATAATGAAAAAGGGTATTTCTGGAGGGGCTGGAGGTGTGTGAGAGCCTGGAACAACACATGAGTGCTCAGGGAGCCATGAGCAAGGGGTTTGGATGGAGCAGGGCTCACCAAGTGCTGCTCCCCGAGTCTGGTGACTTCCTAAAAATCCAACCGCCCAAAATCCCTACAGCTCAACTGAAAAGGCTTGTTTGCCCGCTGAGTCCCTTCCCCCACTGCAACAAACATTTTGGTATGCATATCCTTCAGTTCACAGGCTGGTTCTTTCAGAGTTGAACTAAAATAACACCAAGATATTCTTTCAAAAAAGAAACTGGAGCACATCCTCTCCGAAAATACCAAAATAATTCATGCAAAATTTCCCCCAAACCCATTCCTCCTTTCTGCCAACCCAAACTCTTTGTCGAGCTTTTCCCACAAAGCCCTGGAAGGTTTTGTTTGCTGCAAATCCATTCAGCCAGAGCGTGGCCGGGGACCGGGGGGCACCACCCCGACCGTGCCCCCCTCCTCTTTAGTGGCAGCACCCCATCAGTGCCCCCCCTTTTCGCCCACATTTGTGGGGTTCCCCCACATCCCGGCGGGTTTAGCGGGTGGCTGCGACAGGATGCTGCTGTCGGGGTGCCGACTGCAGAGCCTGCCGTTTCTGAGGAGCACAAAATAATAATAATAATAATAATAATAATAATAATAATAATAATAATAATAATAATAATAATAATAATAATAATGTCCGCGGACACGCTCCGGGGCGGCACGGCGGGGCCGCCGGGTGTCCGTGCGGTGCAGCCCAAACACGAACGGGTTTGAGTCGGACAAGAAAGTTACAAAAAGGGGAAACCCTGCTCATGAGCCGTGGGTGGGTGACATGAAGAGGTGAAAAAAAAAAAAAAAAAAAAAAAAATTTCTCAGCTCCCTTCTGGTCTGGGTAAATGTTTAATCCCCAGCTCGGAGAAAATGCAGCTCAAAAGTGCTTTTTTTCTCAGCAAGTCTGAACCAGTCAGCCTGGTGCCTCCTCCCTCCGGCTCACACCCTCCCTCCCACCGCTCCGGAGGAATATCCCAGCCTGCTCCGAAGTGCAGCCGGGCACCCGGGCCGGGACGGAGCCAGCCCGCAGCGGCCCGGGGGAGCAGCGGGGCCGGCAAGTTCGTGTGCCCGGGGCTGGCTGCCCCTCCTGCCGCCCTGCACGGCTCCAGCGCCTGAACTGCCCAGGATGGGATCCCCGCACTGGAAAAGGCTTTGCCTTCTGCTGCTGGCGGGTTTAACATCCTCCCTGCTCCTCTACAGTCACTACCACGCCACGGTGGAGGCGCCCAGCAGCCCGAGGATCATAGCCAGGTAAGGGGGGCGGCGATGGGAGAGGGCTGGGATCTGCAAATCCCGTGCTCTGGGATGGGGAGGGGGAATCGGGGTGGGCTCCTTAGGGCTGGTGATCCCAGCTCTGCCTCCGGCCGGTTTGGAAGATGGGCTGGCACGGAGCTCTGAGGAGTGCTGGGCACCGGCTCCTGCCCGCCGAGCCCGGCGCTGCCCGGAGCGGCACCCCAAGGCCGTGGAGGCTCTCCAAGGGTCCCCACACCGGGCTGAGCCTCTCCAAGGGTTCAGCACATCACGGTGCGGAGCAGCCGCTGCTGAGAGCCGGGACGGCCGGGCGTGGGATCCAACCGCTCCCGGAGCCGCCGCGTGCCCCCGCCGGGCTGCGGCGGGATCGGAGCCCGCTGATTGTCCCGGGCGAGCAGGACAATCCCAAGGAAGAACATTCCCATGGCCCCCAGGGAGCTGCACCGACTCCCCTTGCAGAGGCAGGGGGGCACGGCTGCCCCGCTCTCGGATCGCCCGCACCGCTGGCGAACTCGGGGCTGCAGCGTTTCCAAACTCCAGCGATTTGCAGCTCCCCCTTTGTCTGCCTCCCCTGCATCCTCCAAACCTCCCGGAGCCCCTTTGAGCCTCCCCGTGCCCAGCCATGGGGTGCCGGGCGGCCCGGGGAGCCCCGGCGGGTGCGGGGGAAGGAGCCCGCCCAGGTCTCGGGATGCGGGACCAGCTGCCCTGTCCCCTGCCAGCATCAGGTGCTGGGCCAGCAGGGCGCTGTGGGTGTCCCCCGCCTCCCCCTGGGCGCCTTTGGGTGCCATCGGTGTGACAGAGCCCAGCCGGAACGGGGGATGCTGCGGGACCGGAGCCGGTCCTGCACACGGTGAGATTTGCTGAGGGTGCAGCCGGCTGAGCTGCCTGGGCTGCAGACCTTCTCTCCTCCCCAGCTGGGAGCTCTCCGTGCCCGATGCCACCGTGCCAAAGGCAGAGGTTCCCCCTCCTGCCGGGCAGGAGCACCTGCAGCAGCCGGGCTGGCTGTCGGCTCTTTGCACCCGTGCCGGGTGTGCAGCAGCGCCAGCGTTACCAAAACCTGCCCGGGGCAGTCACAGCTGGGCTGTGAGCAGCTCCCCACAAAGAGCTTGATGTCCACAAAAGGGGAAACTGAGGCCCATGAGGGCAGCAGAACGTTCCCATGGCCCGTGCTGGAGCTGGGAATGGAAACCAGCCGTGCCCTGACACAGGGTCTGTGGGGGTGGAGAAACCCATGGGATGGAAGCAGGGAGCAGGTTCCCCCCACCACATGTCGGGCTAACCCTGCCTGGACCTGCCACAGCCCCAGGTCACCTTCCTTGGAAAGCCAGCCCAGCTCCAGCCCTGACTGATGGGACCAAGGGTCAGCTTGTCCAGGGGGGAGGTAACCCAGAGCTGACCTGTGTTCCAAAGCCCTCCTGGACTCTCCTCTTGGCTTTAATTCAACCCCTAAAGCTAAACCCAAACCAGAGTGCTGCCTGTTTGCTTCAATTCCCTATCTTTGGGAAACATGGCACTGCAGGAGTGCTGCTCATCCCAACAGAGCTGTGTGTCCCTGCAGGAGCTGCTGCTGCCCTGCCAGCTGAGCCCAGAGCTGGAGCTGGGCTGGCCACTTCACAAGGCTGAGGTGCCCTCACAGAGCACTCATTACCTGCTCTGCCAGTGGGGACAGGAGGGTCAGAATCCTCACCTGGGGGTGACTTGGTTTCAGCAGGAGGTTTGTGTGAGCAGAGTCTCTGTGCAGAGGTACAGGGGGATGAAGGGGATCAGCAGGAAGCTGATGGATGGTGGCTGCTGCCAGCACCAGGTCACCCCAAGACCCCCACAGCAATGCCCAGTCCCCCTGCAGTGTGCACAAAGCTGGTGGCCCCATGGAAGAGGGCAAATGCCCTGTTCCCTGCAGAGCTGGGAGGGAGAGAACCAAATCCCCTGGGGTTCAGCTGGGCACAGCCCTGTCCCACTCCCTGCCCGTCCATCTCTCCCAAAGCCCACTGGGGAGCTGCTGGCTGCACTTGTGGCTTTATTCTTAGGGCAGATGGGATGAGCACGGAGCTCTGCCCAGCCTGGCTGCGCCACTCCTGCTCTGCACCAGGCAGGGATGCTTCTGGAGCTCAGCCCTTCGTGGGGAGATGGAGCAAGAGCAGCTTCTTGTTGCTGTTTTGGCTCCCTCAAATGTTTCTGTGGAGCCCTGGGAGTATTTGCTGAAGATAAGGCTGGAGTGTGTGCTCACAACACTCACACACAGCGTTATCTTCCGGAAATGAGGGATGGCCCTGGACCAGAAACGTCATATTTGTGAATGTCACGGTGCTGAGGGAGCACCCAGCCCTGGCTGGCTCTGCTGCCACCACCGGTGCCCGGGCAGCCACAGCCACTCCTCCCCACAGTCCCATTGTGCATCTGTTGGTCCTGGGCAGGATTGTCGCCTTCTGAGTCAACCAAGCAGCACGAGGCGCTTCCCCACATCCTGCAGGTGACGTCAAAGCGCTGGGCTCCCCGTCACAGCGCCGAGATGCTGTGTGCTGGGGGGCCGGCTGCCCCACGCCCTCCCCAGCAGGCTTTGGGCAGCAGCACTGCTGGAGAGCTGGCTCCAGCACCCACAGCTGGCAAGCAAGTGCAGGGAGGTGCTGGCACTGAGTTATCAGCTCAGCACAAAGCCGGGAAGAAACGATGAGCAGGTGCCACCCACTGTGTCCGGCCATGGGTGGGGCTGGGGCCCAGCTCCCATGGAAGGTCAGAGCTGCCAGGCTGCCAGGCTGCCTGTGCCCACCTCCCTCCATCATGGGCACAGCCAGGCTGAGCCCCCTGGGTCTCCCACAGATCCCTGGCAGCTCAGAAAGTAATGCAGCACCCTCGCACTGCCACTGCCCAGGGCTCTGCCTGTGCTACCAGGGAAGGGAAAGGGAAGAAACAGGAGCAGGAGAGCTGGGGAAGGGCTGGATGGGCAGAGATGTACAGCTGGGGCTTGTGAGCCTGGTGGGAAGGGCTGGGAGAGGCTGCTTGGGTGCAGCTCAAGCCTGGACATGGTGGGTGAGGGTAACAACCTCGGGATTTGATGGGGCTGCCCTTCTGTGGCCAGAAAATGGGTGAGTGGCCAGCCCAGGGGCTTTGCACACAGGGACTTCAGTGCTCCGCAGGAGCCAGCTCAGGGTTGGAGCAGGGAAGTTACCCCAGTCCCTGGTCCATCCGTTGGGTGGTGGAGGTGTTGATAAGCTCTGCTGTTGAGCACATGGGCTGGGGATCACCTGCAGTGGGAAATAAAAGGCAGCAAGTGGGGCTGGGCATCTCCTGGGGCTGGGCAGCTCCTGGGGCTGGGCAGCTCCCTGCACCTCTGGGGCTGAGCCCACTCGGGGTGCAGAGCTGTGGGACACTTGTGTGGAGAGCTTTGCTCTGCGGGATGTGCTGTCAGTACCAGGGCTGAAAGAGCAGCTCCCAGTGTCACCAGCAGCTCTGGCACAGCCTCTGGTGGCCTTGCCCTTGCTGTGAGCAGACCCTGCACTGCCCCCTGCGAGCCAAGGGAATGTTTGCTCAGGCTGGGATGAGTTGGATGATGCAGGATAAGACCAGAAAGGCCCTGCAGAAAGCTGCAGCTCTGCATCTCTCTGGGGTGGCTCAGTCCCATCTTGGTGGACCCTCTTGAGCATTTTCCCTCCCTCCTCTCTCTGCCTGCTCAGGTGGTCTCAGGATGAGCCTCAGGGGTGAGGCGGTGGAGGGTTCCACTGTGCTGACCCTTGGGCTGTTTGGAGTGGTGGGGGCTTTGCAGGGCTCTGCTCCTGCTGGAATCCTGACTTCCCATGAGACAGCAAGGCAAGACACACAGGCTTGATTTCAAAGCTGCCCTGCCCCACTGTTGGGGCTCAGCACCCTCAGCATGCCCTGCCCAGAGCTGGCAGCACTGGGATGGTACAAGGAAGGTGCTGGGAACAAAACCTACTTGGGGCTGCCCTTCCATCCACGCCTGGGGAGGTGCTGCAGCCCCCAGTCCCAGACCCCAGGCAGAGTGCTGGGCTGTCCCCCCACGCCATGCCATGCCCCCAGAGTGGCACAGGGCAGGGTTTGGGTGGCAGACAGGTTTGACTCTGCTCCTGGGCAGGGTTGTGGGTGCTGCTGGTGTTGACAGGGGCCGTGGCAGCGACAGAAACCCAACTCCTGCTGTGCCCCTGTGCCAGGACACGTTGTGCCAGCAGGGCTGGGGGGGTGAGCTCCGCTCCCCACCTGCCTTTACCTGTCCCCAGGCTGCAGCAGAGATCCTGTAACAAGGAGCCCTTGTCTCCTCCACAATAGCCCCCTTCTGGCCGCAGCACCTGCTGCTGGGGGCTCTGAAGGGCCTTTCTGTGTGGGGATCAATGGAAGCCTGTTCCCCTCCTGTGGGCTCCCACCTCCTGCTCCCCTGCCCACCCCCAGTGCCCCCCCAGGGGCTGGGGCAGCTCAGCCTGGCCCCGTGGGGCTCAGGGCACCCCAAGCTGCTCAGGGTGGGCAGCCCCTACTGCTAATGAAGGATCAGGGCAGGCCCCAGCTGCTCCCAGGGCAGAGGGTGTCCCATGCACCCCGAGAACCTCCAGAGCCCAGTTACTGGGGTGGAACAACTGAATGTGTCCTGCTGGCCTGTCCAGTTTATTCCAGCCCAGCCCTCTTGGGACTCAGGAGTGGTGGGATGGTGGGACGAGCCAGGGAGGTGTCAGCAGGGTTCCCCCGAGGCTGCAGGCTGGGCTGGGTGTGGTTTTTGGTGCATGGGAATCCAGGAGATGGTGGCTGCACAAACCCTGTATTTTGCAAATCCTCATCTCTCCACCTGCAGAGGGGCGTGGGTGGGCACGGGCAGTGGTGAAGAGGAGATAAATGGAGGGGTCGTGGTGCTGCCCTGTGGCTCTCACAGGGGGGGATGTCAGGGTGCCCAGCTGAGCCCTCCCTTGTCTTCTCCCAGCTTGCTGCAGCCAGGGCCGCTGGTCCTGGCTCCCTCAGGGACACCACAGGGAGCTGGCAGCCACAGGTGGGCACTTGGAGGCAGCTTGGAGAGGTAAGGAGAGAAGATGCTCAGCCATCCTGGCAGGAACTGGGAGGCCCCTGCCCACTGTGGGCTTCCCCAGTGCCCAAGCAATGGATTTTTAACTCCGCCATATGTTTCCCCTATCCCAGTGGGAATTCCTTGAAGCCCTCTGCAGAGCTGGAGGAGCCAGAGCCCAGCAGAAAGCAGGTAAATCACCAGCACAGCACAGTAGCATCCATGGTGCCCCTCTGTGCTGGGTTTTGTTGCTTGAAGGGCTGTGTGGGGAGGCTGAGGAGGAGCAGCATCCTCTGGAAGGGGTTTACAGAGGAGCAGCCTTGTCCATCCACACAAGTGATTGTCCCCAGGCCTCCCTGCTGCCACTGCCCAGTGTGGAGGCTGCAGCAGCATCACCACCCCCTCCAGCCCCGTGACTCCTGGGCCAGCAGTCCAGGCTGGAGACTCATGGGGATGGACCCAGGCCCTGAGGGGAGCTGTTGCTGTTCTGTTCTCACAGAGCAGAGCCCTTTAATGGGTGCCTTCACCTGAAGGTGCTGAATCTTTCACACCCTCAGGTGACTCTGTAGCCCTGGTTCTGCCAGCCCCACTGAGCTGGCTGCCAAAGGCAGCTCTGCAGCACAAAACCAAGGCAGGAGGCAATGCCCTGCCTGGGGGACCCAGCAGAATGTGTGATGGACAAGGAGCCCTTGTGTCCCTGGGTTTGTTCTCACCTTGCTGAGGGGTGGAGGTGTCACAGGGAAGGCAGACCCAGGCTGCAGATTGAGCAGGGATCCTCCTTCCTCCCTCCCAGCCCAGCCCCTGCCTCCACTCTGTAATGGCCAGAGCAAAGGCAGACCCCACATTTCGGGAGATCTTCCACTTCAACACCCCCGTGCTGATGTGGGACCAGCACTTCACCCTGGAGACCTGGAACAGGCTGAAGACACGACATGTCCCCTATGGCTGGCAGGGCCTGTCCCTCGCAGGTACAGACCCAGCTGGGATGTGGGGCAGCTTGAGGGGACTGGGGAGCCCAGAAGAAGGGACTGGAGATGTGGGACAGGCAAGGAGCCCTGCAGAGGAGCCAGGAACGTTGATCTCTTCCCACCCCACCTCCCGGGGCACAGGGTGGGGCTCTTGCTGCATCTTGTGACATTTTCCCTGAATAAAAGCTCCAGTGTTGTCCATGATTATTAACTGGGGCCGGAGGAGTTCAGACAACCAGCTCCATTGTTGTGCATGGAGATTGTTTCCCTTCCCACCCCAAACCCACTCTCTGCTTTCCCTGGCAGCTGCCAGCTTCAATCCCTGGGCTGGGAAGTGCTGGGAACAGCGAGCAGGAGAGAACCAGTGGCATTTGCAGAGACATTGTCAGGAGGGGATGTGGCCAGCACAGGCAGCAGCATCTGCAGGGCTGGGGCTGGAGATGTCTGGTTGCATTGTTGTGCCTTGCACAGCCTTGGGTGGGCACTGTTTGCAGCAGGGTTAGGAGCATGGGAGATAAGAGATACAAGTAGGTGACACCAAGCTGGGAGAGATGGGCCTATCTGGTGCCCCCCTATGTCATCTGCAGACATCTCTCCTGCACGGAGTGTGTGCTGCTCCTGGCTGTGCTGTGCCAGCCCTTGCACGTGCTCCCATGGGTTGGCACACACCTTTTCCCTGCTGACTGGTCCCATCCTGCTCCATTCCAGTGGTGGGCAGCACCCTGCAGCTCCTCAACGCCTCGGCCAACCGGCAGCTCTTCGACAGGGCCGCCTTCCCCGGGGGCTGTGTCCGCTGTGCCGTGGTGGGCAACGGTGGCATCCTCAACGGCTCGCGGCAGGGCAAAGCCATCGACAGCCACGACCTGGTCTTCAGGTGAGGGTGAATCCCAGGCAGAACAGGGCCATGGGCGAAATAAACACGGGCAGGAGATCATTTTCCTTTTTAATGCCTTTATTAAAAGTGATCAGCTCGGGTGGGGAGAAGCAACAGGTCCGTGCTCACACCGCTGCTGCCACTGGTCCCAGGAGGGACTCAGAGGAGGAGGAGGAAGAGTGCAGCTTTGGCCACTGGTCTGTGGGCAGAGCTGGGAGTTCCATCCTCAGGAGAGCATCAGGAGATTCCCTTAATTTCCTGATTTAACATTTGAAGTCCTCTGTCTAGCTGACATCCTTTAGGTTAGGGTGAGGGGTAAAAGGGTCTTAGCAGATACTAGATTCTGTTCCTCACATCTAAGCATCACTTTGATTCGTCTATTTCGTGTTGGCTCATTGTTTTTAGGGGTTTTTGGCTAGGTTTGGTGAGGGGTCCCTCCTGTTGCATGCTGGATCTGATGTCATTTGCATGCTAACTCCGAGGTCCCCTCCTCTTCACCGTGTGGGTGCCACCCTCTAGGAAGCAGCAGGGTGCCACTCGACATAAGGGGGAATTCTTAACCATCAACAACAGGTAGTTAATGAAAACGACAGGTGATTACAACAACAAACAGTTAGAACTCCACCCTGGCAGCAACTAGCCCAACCTGTGAACTCTGAAACCTCTAAAAAAAAGGGCAGCTTTTTCTACTCATAACAATGGATGCTGGGAGATGCCAGCCCTGGTCAAGTGTTCTCTGCTTTTCCTGCAGGCTCAACGGTGCCGTGATCAAGGGCTTCGAGGAGGACGTCGGCACCAAGGTCTCCTTCTACGGCTTCACGGTGAACACCATGAAGAACTCCCTCGTCTCCTACGAGGAGTATGGCTTCACCCAGGTCCCCCAGGGCAAGGTGAGACCCTGAGGGCTTGTTGGGGACTTGGATCAAGTTGTCCCTTCAGGCTGGGATGGCTTCTGAGACCTTCTGTCTTGGTTTGGAAAGACAGGTATGTGCTAAGGAAGGCAGGAGCCTCCCCTGAAATGGAGAAAATGAACCCTCCCCCTCCAAATTGCTATAAATTTTAAATTAAGGAGCTCTCAGGCAACAAAAATTATGGGAGCAGGAAATAACAGTTCTTTAATAGGGAAGAAAATAAAAGGATAAAATAATCAATGCAATAAACTAAAACAACACTGACAGAACCCAACCTGACAGCCTGTGGGTCAGGGTGCTGGCAGCAGTCCCATTGGAATTGTGGCTCAGCCCTCCTGCAGTGTCAGGGGTGGTTCTGCTGGAGCAGGGATCCTGCAGAAAGGTGCAGTCTCTTCCTCTGGAGATCCAGGGGAAGAGGCAGCTGCTGTTCCTCTGGGAAATCCAGTGGAGAAGCTGTGCTGGTGTTCCAGAATCTCCAGATTATATCCAGGTAGGAATGCTTGGCTCCTCCCTCTGGGCTCACATCTCCCAATGGGATGCTGTAGCTCTTATCAGCCATGCAGTGACACTCAATAGCTGTTATCAGCAGATGTCCCCTCCCTAGGGAAGAGTGATTGTGATCACTCAGAGAGAGATAAGGAAAACTGCCCACTTGACAAAAAACAACTGCCATACAGATGGTAACAGAATACATCTTGCCTTGAAATCTGGAACACCTTCTCCCCATCTCAGGAGCTCTCAGTCCTCGCCTGCAAGCGTGGGCTGTGTCCCCAGCCCCCCCTCCAAGTGCCCTGTGTGTGTCCCTGCTGCAGGACCTGAAGTACATCTTCATCCCCTCGGATATCCGGGACTACATCATGCTGAAATCGGCCATCCAGGGCAGCCCAGTGCCCGAGGGCTCGGACAAGGGGGACGAGTGAGTAGCTCCCCAAGATCCCCCCAGCACCCCCAGTGATGCAGGCACAACTTGCCTGTCCTCACCCCACATCTGTCCCTCCTGGGATAAACCCCAAGGAGCTCCGGGACTCCCATGACAAAGTTCTGCCCTTCTCCTTGCCTTGCTGCAGCCCACAGAAGTATTTTGGACTGGAGGCATCTGCAGAGAAGTTCAAGCTGCTGCATCCTGATTTCCTGCAGTACCTGACAGCAAGGTGAGGGTGATGAGCTCTGTGGCTGCTGTCTGGCTCTGCCCCAGGCTGGGCTCAGACCACCTCCCTCCCCCTCTGCCATTCCAGTACAGACCAGTAGCTGCCCAGCACCAAAGTGCAGTCCCAGCCTCCTCCAGACACTGGAACCACCCGTGCCCTGCTGTTTGCACACAAGGCAGAGGTGTCTTTCCCCTGCCATTCCTGTTCACTGCAGCACAGCTCACATCTCCTCCTATGCCTCCCCATGCTCCCCTTACTGCCATTCCCCACAACAAATTACATTTTGTCTCAGTCTAACAGGAGCAAAGGTAGGTCCCAACAGGATGGTCTTTTCCTGCCTTTCGTGAAAGCAGGTGCCCAGGTTGGGGTGGCTCCAAACAGCAGAGAGGTGCCTTTTACCAGCCTCTGAGCAAATGAGAGCAGTCATCAGAGAGCCCACCTGAGCCCTCGTTTCACTCAGTGCTCCTGCCTCACTGGCCACTGGTGTCACTGGAGAGGGCTGGCTGGGTGTGGGTGTGGGGGCTGCAGGGCTGTGCCATCCCCACAGCCGCCGTGTCCCCTGTGTCAGGTTCCTGCGCTCAGAGCTCCTCAACACCCAGTACAGCTCCCTGTACATGCCCAGCACCGGCGCCCTCATGCTCCTCACCGCACTCCACACCTGCGACCAGGTAAGGGGCCACAGGGCCACTAAGGGGCCACAGGGCCACTGTTCTCCTGGGAAGAAGGGAATCCCCTCCTTGGCTGCTGTGGTGGCTGTCCTACATGTCCCCTGTCCCTGAAGGGACTGCTGGTGGTGATGTACCACCAGAGGTGAAGCCTTGACCCTTCCTCTGTCTGCCCCACCTCCTTCCCCACAGGTCAGTGCCTATGGGTTCATCACAGCCAACTACGAGCAGTTCTCAGACCACTACTACGAGGTGGAGAAGAAACCTCTGGTGTTTTATGCCAACCATGACATGATGCTGGAGGCAGCACTGTGGAGGAGCCTGCACCGTGCAGGGATCATCACCCTCTACCAGCGCTGAGGCCGGGAGGGTGCCCACAGGGCCAAGTCCAAGGACTCTTGTGTGGCTCTTCTCCTTTCTCCTGAGGGTCACCTTCTCCCTCCTGAGGGCTCTCCCAAGCTGGCCAGCCAGCCCATGGAGCAGGCTTGCTGCACCACAGCCAGCAGTGATGTGAGGATAACGGGGAAGCTGGTGCTGGTGGAGGAATGTTGCATCTCCTCAGGAATCAGTGTGATGGGACGTGGCCTTTGGGGCAGCCAGAAGCACCACAGCACGTGGCTGTGCCCTGCCAGCCCCATGAATGTGGCTTTGGGGCAGTGTGGCCCCTGTGGAGCACAGGAGGGGCAGGGTGATGCTGGAAAATACCCTTCACCTTAAATGCTCATCACCATGGTGGGCACGATAAATCCTTGCACTGGAGCTCAGGTGACAAGAGGTGACATATCCGGAGAACACTTCTCTTCAGAAAGACTGCAAAGTCCCAGCTCCAGCCAGCTGTGTGGATGCGTGCCCCATTCCAGAAGGATCTGTTTGCCTCCCTGGTCAGTGGCACAGAGAGCAGGACAGACACAGTGGGCCCTGTCACTGTCCCCTTCTTGAGGTCTGGTGTTTTCTGGCAAGGAAGGGGCTCAAAAGCCATCAACTCCAAGGAGGGTCACAGCAGCTCAGCCAGGACACCAGGATCATGTCCAGGCTCTGAGCAGCCCAGAGGTGACACTGGCCTCAGTCATGTGTGTGTGGCACTGGCTTTGTCAGCCTTCTTTTGCACAGGGACTCCGTGGTGCCTCTGAGAGGCAGCCCCACACCAGGTGGGTCAAAGTGATGGTCACTCTTAATTTCCTTCCCCAAACCCCAAGGGGAGGGAGGGTCCTGAACCCTTCGGCTGTCCCTCAACCACCAGCACTGCTCAGGGAGACCCACCTGGGGAGGCTTCTCCAGCTGGTGGGGGCTGGAGACAGAGCAGTGTAATCCAAGACACTTTCCCACTTTGTGTAATTACATAAATGTTGAATGATTGTTTTCCTTAACACCTGTTTCTGTTGTTTTGATGAACTGGGTGGGGTGAGACCCCCCCCCACTTTACCTCCCCCGGCAGAGAAGCAGTAACAGGGAGACTTCAATTGGGGAGCAGCTCCAGAGGCAGACAGTGACAGAAACCAGTTTAAATCATGGAGACTCAAGACTTTGAGCACAGCCCTTTTCCACTTGGAATGCTATTTACTGTACAAGGTTGGTGCACAGAGATGGCAAAAGATACCCTGGCCCTGAGCCAGGGAACCTCCAAACCCCCTGAAGCTCCAGCAGGCTGCTTCCAGCTGGTTCACAGACTCAGGTTAGGCTCCAAGCCTGTTACAGATGTAATCTCTAGCCTGGGGCCCATCTTGTGTTCCCACGTCTCAAATTAACCTTTGTTCCCATCAGAGCCACCCTCCACTGGTACCACAGCAGCCTGTCAGGCCTGTTTTGTGTTCCCAAACACTCAGCAAAACCTTTCGTGACACGAATGAGCCTGATCCTCACATCTCCTGGCCAAGACACCCTGAAACCTCCTCAAACCAGCTCTGGCCAAGCCTCAGGTGACATCAGCAGCACGGTGACACTCAGGGCAGGACAAGCAGGATGGTGCTGTCATGGTGCTGTAATCCTGCCTGGAATCAGGCACACAGGCACACCAGGAACCAAATATTGGGAACCACAACCTTCCTTTCCTCTCAAAAAGGGACATTCCCAGCCAAGGGTGGGGCTGGAGCTAACTCCATTTTAAGGACTTATTCATGGCTGTATTCCCAAGCACACCACAAGAACCAATTGGCACCAGACCTTAGCCATAAGTTAGTTTTGTGACACTGCTCCCATGAATTACTTTTGGGACAGAATCTGCAGACACTGAAGTCTTTGTGATATCAGGTTTGCTATGAAGGGTAAGCTCACAACTGCCATTTCAGGGTTTTAATCCAAAATCCTTCATACCTGCACAAAACCATTTCTGTCCAAGAAGAATCAGAATCATTACAGTTAGAAAACACCTTTAAGAGCATGGACTCCAACCTTTACAGAAATAACCACATAAAACCCAACTTTGACTCATAAGATTTTCCACAACTTATTTTATTCTGGAACAGAAGAAAGCAGGGAATCACTTTTTCCTCCAGCCAGCTGTAGATCACATCCTGGTGGGAAAAAAACCAAAAAACAACAGTATCAGAGCAGCTGAAAAGTTCCTGATTTGCACTATTTAATCTGGAGTACAGGTCTCAGGAGACAAAACCTTGCCCCCACCCAGGCCAATGGCACCAGTACCCAAATCCTTTTTGGTTTTAGTGGTCCTTACCCATGGTGTGGCTGCAGTGACCACTGAGCAGTGAGGAGGAGCCTGTGGCTACACACAGGTGGCCATTTCACGTGACACATCAGCAGTCATTTGTGACATCCAGTCCAGAACAATCTTCCTTCTAGATCTGTGAGAAACCACAAACCAAGGCTGTAACTGTTTTCCTAAAAAAAGTCCATTCTGAACCAATTCCTGCCCTTCTGATCTCAAAGCACTGAGTAGCTTTTACTTGTCCCATTTATCATCGGGCTGCCTCTCCACTTTCTTTTCCCTGTTACACCTTGGAAGTCAAAAGCTCCAGGTGCTTGTCCCAGTGCCTGATGCTGTCTGGGAGACAGCTGTGCTGTCAGAGCACCCAAATGCCTGATTTGTGGTGCCATTCCCTCCCCTTTCATGGTCCTCATGACACTCCCTGTCACCAGCTCTGCTGGCCTGTCAGAAGCTGTTATTGACCTTCTGCAAACAAAACCAAATTCTGTTCAATAAAGCGTAAAATCATTTAGCAGAAGGCAGCTGTCAGCTGCCCAAGACAAAGTGCTGTTCCAGCCTGTGTGTTCAGTGACTGTACATCAGGGAAGATAAAAAAATGCATTTCTTATCTGCCTTCAACTTGTCACTGTTTGCACAAGGAACTTGAAAGCTCTTTGCAGCTCTAAACTGTGCTATGACAACAGCAGCTCTGCAGCTGTGCCTGGGACTGCACCTGGAGCTGCCACACGGCCCAGGGTGGCAGGACAGGGGACAGATTGTGTCACACTGGTGCCACTCACACCTGTGGACTCTTTGAAAGGGACAGGGGACCCACTAAGGGAAGCATCTGAGCCTCAGTGGACATTTTCCTCCTCAAGCTGAGTGTCAGACAGGGATAACAGCACATCACAGGCTCAGTGTCTGTCCCAGCCCTGGCTACACAAACCCCTCATGTTCCCCAAAACCACACACAGTACAGATACACAGCTGATCTCCCTGGGATTTTTCCTGGCAAACTTTCAGAGATTAGGCTCTGTAGGCCTGGCATGTAATTAATGAATTAAAACCAAACAACACACAACACTGAAGAATTCAATTCTCTTACCAGCCTGAAGCCAAACACAGCAGCTGCCCTCTGGCCAAAGCTGTCCTTGGGCAACAGCAGCCCCAGGATTCTGCAGGACCATTTCCTCCTAAACACAAGTTGCAATGAACATTGTTAGCAAAAGTACTTTAAATAAAGTCAGTTCTCTTTGCCTCACCTCTCCTGAGAAAAAAAACCCAGCACTGGATCACAGAGCAAGAATTAGACAGAATTCTCCATTCAAAGACAGGCAACTTTTGTCTCCCAAACTTAGCAGAGCAGAAACCTGTCCCTCAAGACACAGAGGAGCACGTTTGCCAGGGGGCTGTCTCATTCAGACAAGAAACTTTGGGAAGTGGATGCTATTTAAATCCTTGCTTAGGGAAGCTCTGAGACATTGGTGGTTTGGACCCTTTTACGCTGTTTCAACCTGACATTCTCCTCATCTTCCAGAAAGTTCCCAGTCTGACTTGTTCCCTGCACACAAGAATAATCCATCCACCCATGGTGTAATTGGTCTATGGGTTTATCTTAAGAAATGCACTTATCAGACCTAGGACAGCCACTTTCCCCAGGTGAAAGATTCCTCAGGGTGTGTCCTTCACAGGGTGACCCTTTGGGGCAGGTGAGCTGCACCTCCCCACCCCCAGCAACCTGATGCAAGTTTGAAACTGTCCCAGAGCACCTCCAGGCAGGCAAACAGAGCAATTATTCTGTCACTAGGTCTATTTTTGTGAGAGATACAGTTATGAGATGAGCTGTGTCAAGTGTCTCCATAATGGGCTGTCATCCAATCCCTCCTACCTCTCATCCTTCTACTCTGGCTCATCTCTGACCACGCTGACAAGCAGGTGCTCTGCTGGGCACCAACACCAGTAAAATTCCCATTCAATCCATGCTGCTTTTCAGCTTGTGCTCCGTGCCAGCAAAGGGCAGCACACTCAGGTGGCAGCTGTGACAAAGCTACAGCCTTTATTGGCTTAATTACATTCATCAGGCCATTGGGCTTTTATATCCCCTCCCAGGAGCCCCAGGAATTCAGGAGGCTATAATTTGAGACAGCAGAGCGAGTTTTTCTTCTATAAGCTTTTCTTTCTATAACCTCCCTAGAGGAGAAAAAGAAAACCAGACTATGCCAAGACAGATGCTGCTGTTTCTCACCATTGTGAAGGTGCACTGCGGGTAAATCAGCTCCCCAGCCAGGAGAGTGTTTTTACCCCTTCTTGACACGGTGTCACGATGCTCTGGAACCGAGAAAGGAGACAGAGTTAGTTCAGGTACCAAATCATTCCTTTACCTTTGTGTCTCTAACACTGAGCCTCAGAGTTACACTTCCACACAGGAAAGATCAAATTCAGACAGGGATAACTTTTATCATCATCACTAGCTCAGCTTCCGGAACAGCTAAAGAGTATAGGACCATCCCAAATCGCAGATCTGTTCTTGCCCTCGTGGCTGTCAGGCTCCTCGCCCGGGTAGCACCGATGCCTGCGGGTACACGCGGCTCCCCGGCCCGCTGAACCCCGCCTCGGGGTGCTGGGAGACAGCCCCGGCTGAGCCGAACCCGCTGCCCATAAAACGCCGAGCATGGCTCGGGCCAGCCCGCGGTTCCTGGCGCAGCCTCGTCACGGCAGGGCCGGAGCCCGCCGGGCCCAGAGCCCCCGGCCTTGCCCTCTCCGTCCACCATGGCGGGGAGAGGGGCCACTATCCCGCCCCCTCCATGCAGCCCTCGAGCCCTCGCCGCAGCCCTACGGCGGTTTCGGCAGCGTACGGGAGTTCCCCGCACACCGTCCGGCCGTCCCCGCGCCCCTCGAGGCCGCCGTGCTCGCGGATGCCGGCGGATGGCGGCCGTGCCCACTCACCACACGCAGCTCCGCCGCCATGCTGGCCCAGAAACCGCGGGGAGAAGGGCGGCCGCGGGGGCTCATGGGAACTGTAGTCCTGTGCCGTGAGGGCGCATGGGAATTGTAGTCCGGGCCCCTGCGGTGCGCGGGGGCTGACGGGAAATGTAGTCCCGTCCCTCGGGAGTAAAGCGCGCTCCTGCCCCCCTCATCCCACTCCTTAATGGTATTTACTAATTATTTATTAATTCGTCATGTCTCCTGTTCATTAGGGAGACACGTATAATTGTTCTTAGTCGGCCAAATGCTTCAAAAGGCTGAACATGCATTAGCTCATGGAGGAAGGGGCTAATTAGGAGGAAATGGGGGATTACTCAGAGATTAGTTAGTAAATGGATGTGCCACACTTTGAATGTGCAATGATTCCAAGATGTGCTTCGATTGTCCTTTGCTGTTAAGACCTGATGTGAAATTCACAGGATCCTATTTAGCTTATGTATGAAACTATAAATGAAATTATAACTTATATATGAAACTGGCGCAGCCTCGTCACGGCAGGGCTGGAGCCCGTCGGGCCCAGAGCCCCCGGCCTTGCTCTCTCCATCCACCATGGCGGGGAGAGGGGCCACTATTGAATGTGCAATGATGTGCAATGATTCCAGATGTGCTTCGATTGTCCTTTGCTGTTAAACCCAACATGAAATCCACAGGATCCTATTTAGCTTATGTATGAAATTATAAATGAAATTATAACTTATATATGAAACTATGGATTATTGTATTTAGCTCGTATATGAAGTCTGTGTGAACATTAACAAAGTGCAAACAGAACCAAGGAGAAGAAACATAAAAACTGCTAACATCTACATTCTTGCCCCAAAGGCTTATCCATCCTTGTGGTAAAGAGCTCGAGTGAATGGGAATGGAGAGACAACAAACCTGAATCTGAAAGCAGCCAAGTCTGAGCACAGATGCCATCCCCAGTGCCACCCCTGGAATGTCTGGGAAGTGCAGGATTCCTGGTCCCCTGGGCTGTTTGGATCAGAGGTGTGCTCACCCCAAATTCCCACATTGCCTTTGCCCTCCAGAATGGCCCATGCTGTTCCTTAAAGTTTCTTTCAAAAAGACAACTATTGTAAATCAAAGGTGACTCCAACGAAGGGGCGAGAATGATACATCTGATTCTATTGACATCAGAAAGCAAATTAATTACTTTATTATACTATATTCTATATATTTCATCTAAACTAAATCTGCCAAGCACACACCTGCTCACACGGCACTGGATCTCGTGACTGTCACCTAACAACCCCCACACACACACGCTCCTGGCCCTGATAGGCCAAGGAAACAAAACATCCTCACTTTGGATAAACAATCTCCATGTTGCATTCTACTTTGGCACAACACAGGCACAGCAAGGGATAAGAATTGTGTTTTCCCTTTCTCTGGGGTTCAGAGAATGGGAATCTCAGAAATCTTTGAGAAGAATTGTGCTTCGCTTTTCTCTGTGGAGTGAAATGTGGCAACGGTCAACAGGTTGCAGGAGGCTTAAAAAAAATAAATTGCAAGAAAGCTGTAGGGAGATACCATGGTGCTGTTATAAATAAATAAGCTGATCCCAACACCAGCAGCTGGCTGTGGTGTTCCCCAGCCCTCCATGCCCCCAAAAAATGAAACCCCAAATGCTGTCCTGGCTGGGAAGAGCAGCCTGCAGAGAGTCCTGGGCTCTGACATGAGCACACAGGAGTCTCCCTGGCCCACAGGAGCCTGTGGATTGAGTGTTTGGCCTGGAAGGAAGGCAGATGATGGTAGGGAGCAGCAGTAATTAACACAGCCTTTGTTGAAGCAGCCTTTGCTCCATGAAGATTTGGCTGGCAATCTGCCTGTCTGCTTTCAGCTTCCTAAATAAGCAAATATAACCCATCTAATTCAACTAGAATTAGCCCTTCAAGGCCCCAAGGGAGGCAAGTTTTAAAAAATAAAACAACTAAAATCCCCCTTAAGCAGAGTTCAGATCCCAGAAGGAGAGAAAATGTACCTTGGATGTGCTGAGGGATTTGCCACTATCTTGATTTTTGGGTGGAAGCTGCTCAGCCCACAGAGCCCGTGTGTGCCTATAAAAGGATAAGCTCTGCCAGGTACCAAATAATGAATGGACTCAACAATTAAAACTCAGGAGAACAGCATGAGCTAAGTGTGCAGTCGATTGGATGCAATAATTCATGTTTGCAGTGCACGGATAATGTTTCCAAGGATATCTTGGAGTCAGAACAAAGACTCTGAGTGAAGAGGGATAGCCATTGCCTCGCTCATGCCCACGCTTTCCTAATTCTCTGCAGCTTTGCCTGGGTGGGAATTAATCGAATTTTCTCAGCTCTTCCCTTTAGAGGGCGACCATGACCCACAGATCTCCGGCATGGAACCTTCACCGGGAGCTGCAGGATAAGGCAGAGCCTCCCCGAGGTCACCAGGATGTGGTGGCTTTTCTGAGGCTCTGAGAACCTTCCGAGATGTGGAGGAAGTTACTGGTCTGAGGGTTGTGTTTGAACACACTGTCCCTCCTCAGGCAGCTGCACGGCTGCTCCCAAGAGCAGTTTGGACATAATTTGGATAGATTTCCTGTGGCCAATCCCCATCAGTTATGGTATTTTCTTGCTCCAGTCTCTGAAATGTTGAAAGGTAAGGAAAGGTATGAAAAAGACACATGGATCTTCTACACAGGAACTTTTGGGGGCTGCTCTCAATTCCCCTGCAGAGCATTTGGAGGGGATTGCTTCCTCCCATAAATCATATGAGATCAGTATCTGACAGAGGAGGGAAGGATGGAAAAACAAATGGAAATCAATGACAGAGCCACTCCATCTTTGGCTGGGCTTTGATCCCATGCTCAGATTGAAGGACAAGGTCATCTCTCAGTTTTCCACCCATTTCTTCTCTTAGCTGCCTGTAAATCCCTCGAGGGAGAAACTCTCCATGCTTATTGACAGTAATTTGATTTCCTCCTGATTTCCCCTCTGCCTGCCCTGGTCCCACCCTGCAGACAGGGCTCCACAAAGCCTGGAGAAACAAAACATCTGGGGCTTCAGAGACGCTTTGCTGTGGTTATCTTTGACATATGGCCAGGGTGTTTGAAGCCATTAAAGGCAGACCCCAGCCCCCTGCCAGGCTGCAGTGCACAGAGCACGAGGAGATGCTGAGGTGCAGGGATTGAGGCTTGTTTCTGTCAGAAATGCTGGGTGCCCAACAAAAAACAGTCCCTTTGGGTGAGGCTGGAGATTGCTTGCTGGTATTTTAGGTGCCAGATTTCCAAGAGAAAAGATCTGTACCATTAAAAAAAAAAAAAAAGCCTGCCACAAGGTCCTAAATCCTGGTGTCAGTTGCTTCAAATCAGCCCCCTGAAATGGCAGAAAGGCTCTTTGGAGCTCAGCAGCAGACAAGCAACATCTTCCCACACAGGACAAGGCACACTGCAAACAAAACATCCTTCCCTGCTCCTGGCAGCAAAGCTCTTAAGCCTTCATTTAATATTAAACACACGTTTAAACCTAAGCCCATTTCTCAGCATGTCTCGTGTGCTTATGTAGAACTTCAGCAGGCTCAGGAAGGCTCTGCTGTAACTGGAGGCCTGTGCACTGAATAACAAGAGCGTTATGCTTACAGAATATCTGTGCAAACAAGGGATGGCTTCTCTGGGATGGATTCTGCAGGTTGAGAAGAGAAAATGTTCCCCTTTCTCCTGATGGTGCAGAAGAAATTGCAGCTCTGGCCACTCAGCTGTTCCTCCTGCTCCTCCCCCTGTTTCTCACCTGAGTTTTGGGCATAGTGCAATAAAGCCAATCTCAAGGTACTGTGCTTTGAGTGCAACACAGAATGGGTCTTGAGGAGATTGTGTCAGTGAGATGGAGACAAGCTGATCAACACTTTTGATCCTTCAGGTCTGTGTCCCAGCCAGGCAAAGTGGGAGCCAGACAGATTCTGTTCCCAGCTCCTTGGAGGAGCAACCAGAGCAGAGAACACACACAAAATGTTCCAATAGCAGTGCATGCACAGATAAATCCTGGGGCCACACTGATGCATTTGTTGAAAAGTAGCAGCAGGAATCCAGCTTCTTCATGGATGAGCATGTTTAATTGAAATATGCACCCTCTGAGCATACCTGGAGATAGGAGATGTGTACAGCTACACAAATGCTCCCAAAGGTAGCAGGAAAACTTTAACATTGTAAAGCTACTGAGATCAGGAGAGTTTAGGCAAGTTAGAGGAGTAAGGAAAGGAGAGTTGTCCTTGCTTTGGGCACAGAGATGGATCCTCTCTCTATTTTCTGTGTCAGCCTGAGCACTTACTGCTTAGTAAGCAGAAAGGGAGTGAGTTGGTATAAAAATGCCCAGGTAATATTAATGGGAAACTTCTGAGGCCCTCTTTTATCAGTGTTTCTGTTTGCTTGGATTACTTGGCCTTTGGTTCAGGCCTCCCCATCTGCACTGTGCTGTAAGCAATATTTCATCTATCAGGCTCAGATACCAGAAATATGCTGGGCACACACGGAGCAAACAACATTTTCTTGCAAGTAATTAGCATAAGCTGCACTGAGGTCAAACAGTTGTGTCAGAGCACAATGCAAATCAACATTTCTTCCTGCTGCAGATGGAAAATGGAGAATTGTAAATGCCATATCTCCAGCTCACCTCTTGCTTCCCACCATTTATTCCAGAGGAAGGAGATAATTGTTTTGAGGTACTTTTGAGAATAGCATCTCTGCTGCTTTCATTGCTTAATGGGAAAAAACACATTTAAATGATGAAAGGTCACATTATTTTGGACCTTTTGGTTAATTTTTCTTGCCCTTGAGCAGGGAAAGCAGGCCAAATGCCTAATTTGACCAAGTCTGAAGGTAAACTGAGGCTTTTCAAGATGACAGAGGACAGCTGGTTAAAGGACAGTGGTTATTCCTCCTGCTGCCTGTAAAAAGGTTTCTTGAGAACAGTTTCCCAGTGACATCTGCTTGAAGGAGCCCTGCTGCAGGGCATCAGACCAAGGGCCACCCAGACTCATGTCATTTTTCCAAGAGATGTCCAAAATGAATTCCTAGAGAATGCAGGAGCAGTGATTTCTCACAGTACATCTCCCAGCACCTTTGCAGCCACCAGCCACTTGAGGGGTGAAGGTTCTGAGAGCTGGAGGTCAGCTCACTGCCCCTGCTGAAGAGTCTGCTCTGGAACAGGATTTCACTAACTTTGTTTTCCATGAACTTGCTCAGTGGATCTGTAGCAACCATTCCCTCCTGTGGGGAGGAGAGGGAGCAGCTTCCTTTTGTTTGCTCCGTGTCTGGCTCCTGGTGGTTTGGTGGCCCCAAGTTCCTGTGCAGGCAGAGACCATAAATGGCCTTCGCTGTCAACCCTCACTGTAAGGGCAGAACTCATGGATCTACTTATCCTAGCCCTGTCTCCAGGCTCACAAGTGCGATTCCTTCAGAGTAGATCAAAGAGGGTAGTGTTGTTTTAAACCATTGCTTTCCTCCAGAATGTGATCCATCCACTTGCAGATGGCTTTTATGGTCTCTAAACCCTCCCATGGATTAGCCTGAGTTTGCCTGTATAAACACTTTCTCTATCCCACATCCTGCTTCCACAGCGTGTCTCATACTCACTTCTCTGTCCTTTCACTCAATCCAAACATCCTGCAGAAAGCCTCCAGCTCTCCTGGACAGCCTCCCTCACTCCCTTTCCCCACAGGTTGCAAATAAAGCTCAGCCAGCCCAGCACAGCCCCCAGATTCCTGGAGCCCTGCCTACAGGGGAAAGAGGCTCACATGCCTTTCTCTCCGATCGAGCTGCCACCACACTGCCGCGGTGCTGTTGCTGCAAGGTCGGTGTGTCTTTAGCCGTCTCCCCCTGCACTTCTCGAGTGCTCAGCTGTCATCTCCTCGCTGCTGAAGGAGGTGGGCGGGCGAGCACGCTCCGCGGGAGACGCTAATCTGCCGTAGCGCCAGTGCTCGGCGATGGGAGCGCTCAGCTGCTCCGGCAGCCTCCTCCACCTCTCCTCCCAAGGTCAGCCCCACCGTGGCTGCCTGGGAAGCGCTGCTGGGGGCTTGGGGGGTGTGTGGGGAGCTGGACATGCACCCCCTTTATCCCACAGCACACTGCAGAGGAGGGAACTGCTGCAGCAGGTCTCAGGGTAACCCCTTCTTCTGGTTTAGGGGGGGTCACGGGGGTCCCTTCTGCTGGAGCAGCTGTGGGGCAGGCCAGGTGAGGCAGGGGGAGCCAGGGCAGAGTGGGTGGCACTGTCACAAACCACAGCACCTGGTTTTCCAGAAGTTGCATGTGAAGTGCTGCTAACTCGGAGCAGCTGGCAAAAAAACCTGGAAACAACCCCCTTCCACCCCAATCATTATTTAAACAGTCTAAAGGTCTCTGTAAATGTTTAAAACAACGTGGTTGTGAGGGGAAGGAGGAAAGACAAACAAGTTTGCTGTTTCAGCTTTGCAGAAGCAGATCTTAATTTTTGGCAGGATTTTATTCATCCAGAAGATCCAGCTGCTAGCCCGCTTTGGGAGACTGCAAATTCACAATCACTTCTCAAATATCTTCTTTCCAGAGGCTGCAGTTTGGCATGGGCACCACCTTTGATGGCTGTGTTTGGTCAGGGCCTCATGCCAAAGGATCCCAGTTCATGGCCAGGGCACCTCAGCCAGGAGTCAGTGGCGGTGAGTACTCACTCCCAGTGATGTTTTTCTTTCCCAGACTGAAGATTTATGGTGGCCAAAGCTCAGCAGGAGCCAGGGAGCTCAAAGCAGCAAGGTGCTATGGGCTGGCTGACTGCTGGGATACCTTTCCCACATCTGAACAGGGCAGGAATCAGAAGCCCCCCTGTTCCCTGACGTCTCCCAGGTCCAGCCCACTGCCCTTCCTTCCTCCTGTGTCTTAGCAGCACTGCCAGCACCTGCTGCATTACCACAGCAGAATCCCTATGTAATTCCTGTTTAAATACACAGCTGGCACCATGACTTCAACTAATTCAGCTTTTTGCTGTTGAAGAGCTGGAGCTGCATCCTGGTTTGGCTCCAGGCTGAGAGGGAATTGATCTGAAGCACTGGGCATTGTGGGCTGCTCTGCAGCCTCCCTGCAGATCTGATGCCCTGGGTCCCAGATCCCAAACCCTGGAGTGTTGGTCCTGGAGCAGGACCATCATCTGAGTGGGCTCTCAGGGAAAGGAGGGCTCAGCATGAGGAACACTTTGGACTGGGAAAAAGAAGGTTCATCCATGAGGAAGACATGTGAGAAACAGGTCTCTGGGGAGCAGAGGAGGAGTGTACTCCCCACCAACTTGCCTGAGGTCTCAGCTTGTCCCCAGCACCCAGTCAGGGCTTGCTTCTGCCCAGTCCTACCTGCTCTGCTCCTGTCCCACCAGGGAAGGACTTTGTGCTCCTGGTCAGCCTTGTGTTGCCCTGGTGTCCTTATGGCCCAGTCCTGCTCCGCCCCATGCCCAGCTGTGGGTGTAGATCCCCTCAGCACCCAGGGCTGGGGGGCTGCTCTCTGCTCTGAGTTGCTTTGTCCAGTGTGTGCAACCTGTAGAGCTACAGAAATGTGCTCTGCTCTCCTGTATTTGCTCTACAGCCTCTAGGATGACACTCCTGCCTCAGCTGCTCATTCTGACAATGGTGCTGGGCTGTGATCTGAAGATGCTGCTTCCAGAGAAGCTCAAGTACCTGTTGGGAGGCTAAAAAAGCCTTGCTGCTGCTGAGGTGTGGGTGGCTGTTCCTCTGTAGATATGAGAGGAGGATGTAAATGATGGTTCCTCATACAGCCAGTCCCAGCCTGGCTCTTGCTGCATCTGTTTCTGGAGTGACCTGATCCAAACCAGAAAGACTGAGCTCAGCTGTGCTGGCTTAGCCCTTGAGCAGGGCTGCTCCTGTTGCCTGGGACTCCATGTAGTTTGGGGGGGAAAACTCTGGTGCTATTTTCAACCAAAGCCTGAAGAGTGATGTGATGGACCAGCTGCTTGTGTGCTGTCCTGCCTCCCTGGAGTCCTCTTCTACTCAAATCAGTAACTGCCCACAGACAGCACCAGGAAAAGCTGTTGCTGGGGTCTCCTTTGCTTTTCTAACTTCAGCCAGCTCCTGTGCAGAGCCTACACTGAGATAAAAGAGACTGACACAGTGTGAAACCTTCCTCCTCTTCAGCAGATGGTGTTTGTGACAGTGGACTTTGCTTGTGTTGTTGTAGCAGAACGGCCTGGGCTAGCCAAGAAACAGAAAGAGAAGCTGCAGTCTAGGCTTGCTGGAACTGGCTCGTTGTGTAAACCTGGCCTGAAAGCCTGGATCACAAAGGAATTCTTGATTTTTCAAGGATTGGGCTTCTCTGTCATCTCCAGCTTTCAAGCTAAAGCACTGTCTTGACTTGCCTGCAGTCAGCAGCTCCAGTCTCTCTGAAGCACTCCTGGCAATCTCCTGGGAATCTCAGTGAGCAGGGAGGTGATGCGTGTTGCAATGTGAACTTCATGTTACCTTCACAGAAAAACTTAATGCATCTTAAGTGGGGCTAACCTGGTGTTGCTGCCTTAGGCTTTAGCAGATCAGCACTGCACCTGTCCTAGCTGTGAACTCTACCTGCTTCATGCCTAAAAATCCTCATGGTCAGAGAAACTGCCCTGACTTGAGTGAACCAGAGGTGTTGCTGACAGAGCCTGTTCCTGCATATCCTGCTAAAATCATCGCTGAGAAGGTGAAGCTGAACCTCCATCAGACCCATTTCTGTCAGACTGAGACTGCTGAGCACTAACTGCAGTGGATGATTTCAAGATAAGCCTCAGTCTCAATCAGGGTGAACAAGAAAAACATATTGCCTTCATATTGTCTGAAGGCTGCCTTCTGCACCATGACT
The DNA here is from genome assembly GCF_901933205.1 of Camarhynchus parvulus. Classification (NCBI taxonomy): domain Eukaryota; kingdom Metazoa; phylum Chordata; class Aves; order Passeriformes; family Thraupidae; genus Camarhynchus; species Camarhynchus parvulus. The sequence goes on from NC_044588.1 coordinate 10,167,112, forward strand.
GACGGTGGAACTCTGTTATCAGCAAGGAGCAGGTGTCAGCTGGCATAAGCCCTCCAAGAAGCTGGCTTGCCAATATTTCTGTCCTTATTCCATCTATCACATTCAACATGTGAGTGAACACAGAGCAAGTGTTGTTCCTTCAGCTCAAAGAGGCAAGAAGCCATGTGCTTTGAGGCTGCTTGTGTGTCTCAGCAGGTTCCAGGCCTTCAGAAACATTTCTCAATTTTCTTCTGGCTATCTCTAACCATCACCCTGCTCCCAACCCTGCCAAACCACAGCAATCTATGAAGAAATCGGTGAGCATGGCAGGGAGACTATTGCAGGCTCCATCCCACATCTAGTTAATACCTGGGAGAGACACTGACCTTCATGGGGAAAGGGTTATGTTCATCTGGGAGCTCTGCTGTTTGAGCACACAGAAATCCCATGGACGCAGATACCTCCCCATGCAATCCACACTCAGCCCATGCAACCCCTTGTGTGCTTCCCTCCTCACCAGTCTGACCCTGATTGCACCAGATTTCCTCACAGCACTTGGGGACAAACTTCTCTTAGCCCTGACAAGCCTCAAAAACTCTTTCACAGCAAGCCAGGTGTGAACTTCATGTGCTCCATATCAGCACCACCTACCTGCCTCTATCCTGCCTGGGTTACAAGAGTGACAACAGGCCTGGACAGGTAGGAGACACTGGACACAGCTGGATTTGAATGCTGGGGGTTCAGCCAGAGTGCATTGCTCCCCACAGCACTGCTTTCAGCTAAAGATCAGATCTCTCTTCACCTCCTCTTTGACTCAAAGCTCTCAAAGTGGTGCCGTATGGGTGTGATCACAATGTTATTAGTCTCTGTCTGAGCCCCCTCATGCTGCAAAATCCCTGGAGGAGATGGGCTGGAGTGGGATGAGGTTTGCTGTGGCTGAGATCTGGTGGGTTTTTCCCCTGGGGTTTCAAGAAGTTTTGTTCCACCCATGAAAAGTGCCAGGCGTCAGGGGAAGATTTGTTTCTTGGCAGCTGTTCCTCCCGTTTTGCTCCAGAAAACCGATGCTGTGCTAGGAATGCACCGTGACTAAGATGCCTCTGGGCTGCTCAGGTCAAATAGCAGCAACAGGGGAAACAGGGGGACAGGAGAGCAGCTCTGCTCAGCAGAGAGCAAACAGGAGGGCTGAGCCCTTTCATTCCCCTTTCATCCTTCCCCGAGCCAAATACCTCAGGAGCTGAGTAGCCTGAGGGAGAGGAGGAAGCTGGGGTTAGCAGGCTGCTTCCTCCCACCTCTGGCAGCCCTGGAGCACCGGCATGCACGCTTGGCTCTGCCTGTTGCTGCTCTGGGAAGCTTTGACACTGTCAGTCTCATTGCTTTTGAGGTGGTGTCTGATCCCTGTGGAGAACAGACCATGCTCTCTCCATTTGTTTTGCTGAGGGCTCAGGAAAGCTTTCAAGATCAGAGGTTTAAACAAGGGGTGTGACAAGCAGCGACATTTTGGGAAAAACACAAGCAGCAAAAGGTTTTGGTATTGTCAGAGAACATGACAGGCAAGTTCACAGCCCCTGCAGGCCTTTGCCTTCCTGTTTTCTTTTGCCAAACGGAGAAAGCAATCCTGTGTGGTGACCTTGTGGCAGACAGGGCAGAGCTGGAGATGCTGAGAGCAAAGCAGAAAGCCTAGGCAGGGACTGGGATGGGGAGATGTTCTGCAAGGGCTAGAGAGGATGCTGTGAGGCATCTGGAAACTCAGCTCCTCCAGCGTGCTCTGCTCTGTCCTCTGCATCCTGGATGCTGAAATTGCTCTCAGGGCATCTCTTCCTGCTGCTCAGAGGCTGCCAGGGTTGATAGAACCTCGGGGGCTGGAGAGTGGGGGGTGAGAGGAGCCCAAAACTTGTCTCCTTGCCCTCCAGCAGCTGAAGCTGCCAGGACTGGTAATGGGGCCAGTGAGCCCTGGGTGGGTGCAGTGTGGGGCACAGCCCTGGTGCTCCAGCCCCTCAGCGCCACTGCAAAATGGTCGTCCCATCAAAACACATCTTGCCTTGTTCCCAGACTAAAAGAAGGGGTTTTGTGATAAAAAGCTGCAGCTGGTCTTTCTAATCTTCCACCAGCATCTGCATTAACTGTCAAGACAGTGATTTCCTTGATGCTGAGCAATTTTTTTCTGTGCACGCATCCAGCTAATCAATTAAGTTTCTCAGCAGCTTCCTCCAGCATTCAGGCTTGGAGGGTGGAAGGAATTTGTTATTCTAGGCACTGTTGGAGAGGCATGAACTGTACTAAAAGCAAATTGGTTGCGCTTTCCAAGCACTGACACTCTTCACTCACAGCTTGTCTTGCTGATCCTCCTCCCTCTGCCTCCTCCCTGCTCTCCTGAGCAGCTCTGGGTGCAGCCCTGGTCCCAGCAGCTCACACGGGGCTGGCCTGAGGCACATCTGCTCAGCACAAGCTGTGCCCAGCTGGCATGGGGATGGGTTTTTGAGACACTCAGTGTCCCAGGCAGAGGCATGGGTGTCTTCCTTGGGGCAGGGTCTTCCTACAGCAGGTCATTTTGGCTGTCCAAGGGCTGAATAGTGGCGGTTTGTTCCTCACCTGCTTTCCCAGCTGCAGCTGGTACAAGGTGGCAAGGCTGGGTACCACACCACTGTCATGGGGACATGCCAGGATAGGTTGGTTTGTCCCTCAGCTAAAAAAATATTCTCTCTTGACGCTTTTATTCTTTTTCCCTTCTTGTTTTCCTCTTTCTTTTGTTCCTCCTTGCCCTGCCTAGGTGTGGTCCTCAGCATATGGGATGCAGATGCCAAGGGATGTATTCACATCCATCCCAGGAACCTTGGGCTTCACCAAGCTGAGCACGGGGCTGAGAAAGGGAAGTGCAAGGATCCAGCAGAGTGGGTGGAGGCACCAGAAAATATGGGAAATTTGGGGTGACCTTGGGAAGATTTATGGATGGTTGAGAAGAATCTCCTGCCAGATCGGATACACTCTGGCTCCCTTTTAGTGGGAATGGGGATGTTTTTTATGAGTGTTTAGCAATGCAATGGCTCAAACATGGGAGTGGTAGGGTTGCTGGGGTCAGGAGGGCTGCAGAGGTTTGTTAGGAGCACAGCCAGTTGTGTAAAACTCCTCACTCCCCACTCTCTGGCCTGTCAGGACATACGCACGCTCCCTCCCAGGCCAAGGAAAACTTGGCCCCAGCAGAGCAGAGCCGGTGGCTGGTGAGGAGGGGTGGCCACAGCCTGAGCCCAGCCTGGTCTGGAGATGAGCAATTTCCCATTGAGTGCAGCCTGGCAGCCTCAGGAATGCCTGCTCCCTGCAGATTTGCTGCCCAACATGTCATCCTGCTTGGAAATCTCAGCACAGAGGATAAGGAAACTGGGTGAAGAAAATGAGCCATGCCTTCAGGGGGTTATCTTTATCAGCAGGAGGATTTCAGCCACCTTCAGTCCTGTTGCAGCTAATGACATTCCTTCTGTAGGTGAAATGCCATAGATGTCCTGCTTGGGAAGTGATTTGGTGAACAAAGAAAGAGAACCCAGGACCCCTGCTGCCAGTCTTCTTTCCAAGCTGTTGCACAATACTATTCTGGGGTTAACAAACCAAAAACATCTGGGAATAATCAAAGCTATTTAGGCTCTGAGAAGGCATGGCTGGAGAAAGTTTGAAGGAAGCAACTTGAAAGCTCAGCACTGTTAAAAACAATCTGGAAGCCCTGAAAATTAAAACTAGGGTACCATCTACAAAGAGTGAGGAAGTATCAAAAGAAGGATCTAATATTCTCTGAGGAGCAGAAAGGAGCCGGAATGAATTGTAATGCTTGAGCTTCTAAGCTACAGGGCATTAAAAATTGCTTCAGAACAAACAGATCTGCCTTTCCTGTGGTTTCCACTGGCATGAGAGCAGAGGGAAAGACCAAGGGTCTGGCTTAAAAGCAGCTTGGGGATTGGAAGTGTGATTTAAAGACAGATAACTGCAATCTCCAAAAGCCTGGTTATGGTGGTGCAGAGCCCACAGCAAGCAGTACCTGCCAGGGCTGGGTCAGGGGGGACTCGGGGCGCACAGCAGAGATTTGGGGCCCAATGACATCCCTGGCAGGGGAGCATCAGCAAGACTACAGCTGGCAAAAGGAGGAATGTAACCTGCAGGGCTTTGCTTTGCCAGTGGCAGGATGTGTGCTTGGCTGACTGATGGCATCACCACCACAGGTCGTGGTTCCTGGGGGATGTTCCTCATGGAGGGTGGCAGTGTTTGCTCTCTCTCACTGCAGGGCACATGCTCAGGTCTGTTCTGGCATGGAGCTCAAACAATCCTGGGATCATCCTGGTGAATAACCCAGGGCTGGCAGCTGGCACAGTGTCCATGGGGTGTCTGTGTGCTTGCTGAGCTACCTGCAGCACTGACCCTGCTCCTTCTGCTGGAGCCTGGAGGCTGCTACCCTGCAGTGACTCAGGGAGCCAGCCCTCATTGATGGAAATCCCCTCTTCTAGCATCACAGGAATCAGTCTGTCCCTGGGAAATCTCACTGCTGCTGATTTATAGAAGCTTTCATCTTGGAAGGCCTCTCTCAGTGCCTTCCATTCCCTCTCATCTCACTTTACATCTCCTGCTATTCTTGCCTCTGGCTGGGTATGGGGTATAGACCCCCAATATCTCCAAGAGATGGAAAAGTATCTTGGGTGTAGGGAGGGTGAACACACTGCAGAAAGGACAATGGCACAGCCAGCCACTGCAGGAGCTGTGGAAATTGCTAAAGATTTGGGGAATCCAGATTTACTGCATCTTCTGTGGCAATCTGGCCTCCCCAGCATCCTTGTAAATGAGAAACCACATAAGCCTCACACTCTATTATTGCTTTAGAGCATTAGAATCCCTCATTTAGGATAAACATTCTCATCTCCAGCAGAGCATGAATAACATTAAATGAGATAGTTAAAATGTTTCAGGCCAATTATAGCCCTGGTGTAACTTCGGCAGAGTTACACCAGGGATTAATTTGATCCGGAGAGCTCTGCCTCCTGTTCCAAACTGGGATTCCAGCACGGGTAATTACATCCTGCCTCTCTGCACTTCCTCTGGAGTTTTAATTGGGTTGAATGGACTCAACTTCTGCTCTTTTCCTCAGAAAGCCATGAAATTTCTGAACTGCTCATGAGCTGAAGGAGCTGCGCTGCCTCTCTGCTGTACGAGCGCGGGCTGGGTCCTCTCTGGGTGTGGGTGCACAGCAGCCTGCACCCCACTGTACCTTCTGCTGGTAAACCCACCACTACAATCTTATGTTGAGGGTCCAGCCCACCCATCCGAGCCTGGATCCCAGAGCAGGACCCCTGTGCTCTGAGACAGGCAGCTGGACTGCCTCCCCCTTCCACTTCCCAGCCCTCTTAGTAAATCAGCGTTAATGAGGGACATTTGACCCTCTCTTTCCCTGAACAGCCTCATGAAGCATTTTTGTTCCATGAGATAGTTAAGAAACTTGAACCAATTTCCTCTACTTGCTTCTACTGTAGTTTTTTTGGTTGACTTTTTTTATTCTTCTTTTGAGAAAATGAACAATTACAGGCCCCACACAGCCTTTAGGATGCCTCAGGAGTGGAAGCAGAGGAGAGACAGCAGGGTCTGATGTGGAGGGGATGGAGCAGACAGGGCAGTTGGGATGAGGTGACCCCAGTCCTGGTCCACTTGGTTTGTCAGAGAGACCACGTGTGCAACTGAGACAAGAGGGTCAGAACTGGGAAAGTGCACATGCTGGCTGTGATTAGGAATTTAATTGGGAAGGAATTGAATTCTGAGGCATTATCTCACTGAGCTGGAGCAATACAGAGCCATACATCCTCCATAGCCAGCTGTATACAGCGGCAACAGCAGAGGGAAGAGTGCTGGGAACAGTCTCCCTAGCAGATTTCCAGGACTTTCTGCTGCTGTGTGGTCCACTTCCATTCTCAGAGAGAAATGATGAAAACAGACAGTCTGATAAACCCTGGGGAGTGGGGCCCAGCAAGGCCCCACAGCGTCTCCCCCTCCTCCAGGCTGTGTGGGACTGCTGGTCCCACAGCTGGGGGTAGTCCACTCAACGTTTCATTTCCCCTTTCAGTTTTTCCCAAACTGAATTTTAATGGGGACAGAGATGGAAAGAAGAAGAGCAGAGATGGAAAGAAGAAGAGCAGAGATGTCACAATCCTTCCTTCCTCCTCAAACAAACAGCTTCTCCTCAGTGGGACCACGATGGGAGAACCATGTCCATCAGCATCCCATGGAAAAACACTGGTGACACCATTCCTGACCTGTGAGGGCTGCCACCACCCCTTCTGTGTTTCTCATGAAGTGGAGGGTGGTTTTGGCCAGCAGAGAGGACACAATGAACAAATTAATCAAATTCCCACTCCCACCCACCAAAGGCCTTGTGGGACCATCCCAGATCTCGGTGCAAACAGCAAACAGCTCGCCATGGCCAGCGAGCCTTGCGCAGCCGCTGGCTACAGGCACTCACCCACCCTGAGCTCAGCTGCTGGCTGTGGCTGCCTGAGTAAATAAAGAGCATTTCTCACGAAATCCACCCTCTCAGAGGTCCCCAGGCAGAGGGTTGGCTTTTCCATGGCTCAGGAAACCTTTATCCCCCAAATCTACAGCACTGCCCTGCAGGTGATTTAGCAAGTGCTGGTTGCACACCCAGGTGTGCAGGGCAGTGACCCTGTCCCAGCAGCACTGTGACATTTGCAGGCACCATTTCCAGCTGGCCCCATGTTGTCCTTTCTGGGAGTTTTTGAGTGCGAGTCCAGTTGGGAAGAGAGGTGAGAGTTATTGATGGAAAGGTCCAGACTGAAATCTGGATTTTTACTAAGCCTAGAATAACTGTGCCTGGGCTAACGCTGCAGATCAGGGCTCCAGTGGGCTCCCCTCAGTGAGGCTCTGCTCCAGTCTTTGGGGGTCTCATAGCCCCAGCATGTACCCATCATTCTTGAGGCTCCTCTCCATCATGTTTCTGATCTTGCAGATTTTCCTTGTTGTTCATTTCTGCCCACCCAGGCTGAACAGCACCTCTGCAGCTAAGTCCTTGACCTTTATTTTCCCTTAAATCAATACATAAAAGCCATTCTACAGCAATACCAGCATGTCAGGGGAATCCAGGTGATTCATATCACCGAAGAGCTGATTCTGCTTTTGAGGCTCAATCCTGATAAGCTTTTGTCTTTTCAGATTCCAATCTTTTCTGTGCTGCCTTCAGCACATCATTGTATTCATCCCCTGACCCCCCTTCCTGGCATTATTGACTCTGTATCTTGCTTTTAATCTGCTATAAAATGAAGGTAGCTCCAGGTAAAACCAGTTTTATTCCTCCTGATCATAATTTCTTATTTTTTGCCAAAAAGAAGAAAGAAAAATGTTTAACATGAGTTGAGGTTGAAGAAGCTTAATTAAAAAACTAACAGGGAAAAAAACGTGTTAGGAAAATTCTATAGACATTTGTGAAATTCTCAGTATGGAGAACCAAGCTGCTGGGAGCTCTTGTCCGTGTGTCTGGCCTTACCTCTGAGGCAGGGAGGTAACCCTACAGCCTCAGGATGGGGAAAGGCTGACATCAACCAGAACATCCTGGGCAGGAGACACATCCCAGGTTTCTTCCCCACCATTAGCCTCTCTCCTTCCCCCATTCCTGTGGCTGGCTCTCAGAAGGAGCCAACAACTTGGTTTGGGTGCAATCTGGGTGTATTTGGCACTGAAAATTCATGCCAGCCATGGCGAGGCCAGCACAACTGTGCCCATGGAAAAGATTCAGCTTGTGAGTACTTCACTCACCAAAAAACCAAAGACCTTCTGTCTCATATCTGCAAAAGCTTTGGGAGCTGCTTTTCCTGTTAGGTTGAAGCTGATGTTTGTGAGCCCACCACTCCCAATGACTGATCAGCACACCCTGATAGACTTTTCCCATCAGAGCATTTATTTTTACAGCAGGACACTGAGTCCTCAAACAAACGAAGGCTTGCACAAGAAATCGTCTGCCTCAGTTTGGCAGCAAACAGGAATATTTCTCTTTATTCTAAACCCAAATTTTTGTGGCTAAATAGAGCCAAAAATACAACTCACCCTGCTACTTCTCCCAGACACAAGTCATCTCTGAATGCCGAAAGCAACTCTTCCCCTGCCACAAATGGACCAAATAAACCCAGCACAAGACTGGTGCTTAGGAGAAGCTGATGTGCCTCTAATGCTGTCATCTCCAGTGAGCTGTGTGCACACTGATCTTTTATTAATGGATTTATATCCATGGGAAAGCTGCAGGGCACGTGAGAAGCCCATGGCTGGGAGCTGGGATCGCTCTGTGCCCACAGCTGGGGCTGCTGGCCCCACCCGGGGCTCAGACAGACAAATCTCCTTCCTGGCCCAGCCTGGCCCTCCCTGGGCTGGGGGAGGACAGCTGGGTGATGTGGATTTGTTGCTGTCACGGGTTGTTTTGTGAGGCTTTCAGCAGGTGCCAAGGCTGGGATGTGCTTGGTGCCGAGCGCAGGGGAGCTGCAGGATGAGAAGGAGTCGTGGTTAATTGGTGAATTGTGGTCAATTGTTTGTTGAGAGCTGAGGTTAGAAGACTTGGGGGAGCTGCCTGCAGGGCACAGTGAGTCCCTGAGCTGCCCTGGTTATTCAGCAGTGCCCAGGGGGGGAATTAGGAAAGCCAGCTCTGGGCCCAGTTTCTCCCTACAGCCCAATCCAGTGTCCCCTCACCCTTGACATGATGATTCCCTCGCAGAGCCAAGGCAGTGGTGTGTGAGTGACCCAACCTTTGCGGGAGCTGCACATGGACACCCCAGAGCCAGCCCTCAAGCCCTGGGGTCACTGAGCAGGACACAAAGCCACATCAGTCCCACATCCCCACCCAGAATCACAGTATGGCTGAGGTGGGAAGGGACCTTAAAGACCATCTTGTTCCTACCCTCTTCAGGTTCCTCAAAGCCCCATCCAAGCCATCCATCAACACTTGCAGGGGTGTGGCATCCACATCCTCTCTGAGCAACCTGCACCCACCCCTTGCACCCCATCCCAGCTGGATCACCCTGGCTCTGCTGCCTTTTCTGTCCCTACGAGATGCTCCTGGCATCCAGGCAGCCAGAGAGAAATGTCAGTGTGAGGCCTCACCTGGGAACTGAAAGGCTATTGAAAGTAATGGGAAAAGGGGGTTTTCCCTACCAATCCATCCATTCCAGGTTTAATTTCCTTTCTCCAGAGCAAGACACTTTTCTTGAGACTTCACAGCCTCACCAATAGGCAGGAAAACCAATAAATCCTGGTGAAACACAAAAAAATCACCATTAAAATACTTGAAGGTTAAATCCAGGCTTTTTGCATGTCCTTCCCCTTTTTCTTCAGAGCTGCATCATCCCAGATAAATGCTGCATCCCACCTGCCTTTGCTCCGGGGCGCTGTTACGTGGTGTGAGGGTCAGAGCCAGCCTCTCTCCTGATCTCCTCCTCTCCCTCCGAGTGCCTGGGGACAGAGGAGATGGGGTGAGCTGTGGGCAGTGGTGCTGATTGAAGGCCCTCTCTAAAGGGAAGTGATAACTTGCTCCAGTAAAGGAAATTTTTGCACAGAAGAGCAGAGTAACATCAAACCCTCCTTTTCCCCACGTCCCCCTGGCTCTGCAGAGCATCGTGCAGCAGCAGGGATGAATCTCCCTTACAGGGGACCAAGCAGCTCAGTTCCAGTCCCACATGGAATTGCTGCAGCACAGTTTAGCCTGAAATATGCAGATTTGATCCAACAATTCTTTTCTTCTTCCTTTTTATTTCCCAGGAAATAAATAAATCATGCAAGTATTCCATCACCCCGCTCTCCACGCAGCTGTCCCCGTACCACGGCCCATGCTTCCCCTGGGCTTTGGAACTGGGTCAGTGAGCAACATCCAGCACTGCTTCTTCCCACTGAAATTCATAGAAAGCAGATAGAGCCCCTGGCTGCTTTGGAGCAACTTTGCCTTTTTAGCACAAATCTCATCCAGCCTGGGGTGGGCTGGAGGAGCAGGCCATGCCCAAGCACAGCCCTCAGAGGGACCAGGGGATCTGCCAGCAGCACTTCCCTGCATCCCTCTGCCACGTTGGTGCCCATGGCTTTGCATGTTTGCTACCTGGTGGGGAATGGATGTCTTTGAACTTCCATCCCCTGCCAAACTTGGCTGAAATAAGCCAGCGGGCTTGAAAGCCATCAGGGGAGCAGGCATGGACACACACACACACAGAGCAGGGGCACTTACTGCTGGGGAAACCAGGCAAAAGACGGAGCAGCCTCATCCTGTGATTGTGCCCTTGCTCTCCTGGCAGTTTATTCTCTGCCCTGTTATACCCCACGGTAAAAGGGAATTTGTTCTCAAAGGGTTGGGGAGCAGATCCTGGGACAGAGCTGGTCTCATCGCAGGGAATGTGGCTGAAACAAGTCCAGGGAGCTCCTTAAGCTCCCAAAGCAGCCCTGCAGAGACCAGAAAAGTGGATAAAATCTATCCCTACCTCCAGATACTGTTGGCTTCTCCACCTGTGTTCCTTTGCAGTGCTAGAATTTGGGGTCACTTTCAGTAACTCGCTCCAAAATCAGAAGGAAAAGCCAGAGACGCTCTCTGAGTCACTGGCATGTTGTTACCAAGGACACTAAGGTTCCTGATTTTGAAGAAGAGATTAATTACATTCTACAAATAGACATTTTATCTGCACTGAAGAGCAGCAAGAGCAAGTTCTTTTAGCGTGGCTCATTATGTATCAGCAGGTAGTATTGTGACAGATGTAGGAATGCAGTCGTATTGTCACTGGGGTTTAATCATCAGAGAGCTGTCTTCCCCAGGTCAGCTCCCTGTGAGGATTTGTAATATTTACATAGCACTTGGGGCTGGCTTCTTTATTGCTGGAGTCTGTATTCACTCGTCAGTCCCTCATTATGCATGTGCCAGTATTAATTGCATTTAGAAATGAGATTCTAAAGCAGAAGTGAGAGCTATTTAGACCTCCATTCAGCTTGAAAGACAGCAGCCTTCTGTGTGACAGCTCTCGAGATGTTCTTGTGCTCAGCTCTCTCCCCAGCTGAAAAGCAGGTGTTGGAGAGAGTTGGTGTCAGAGCCACTGTATCAGCACTGCCTTTTGTGCATGCCCAGACATTTATATAACCGACAGGATAATGACTCCGCAGAAGTGGCACAGAATTGACCCTTCTGGTACTGGATTGAAAACAGCCAGGGAGAGAGCGGATCTGCTCAGCTGCTGTGCAGATATGGAGGGAAAGCAATGCTGAGCTCTGTCTCCTGTGGAAAGCAGAGGGGTGTTCCCTTGCTGGTGGGTTTGGGGGTAATTTATCAGCTCTCCTGTGCCTGCAGCACTTTGGGGCTGTGTTTGTGGCCTTGCTAATGTATTTAAAGTGTGCAGAAATTTGGCTGGCACTTGGCTGTGCCTGCCTGCTGCGCTCTGATTGCTCCAGCCTGGAGAAGCAGAGCTGTGTGCCACCACTGCCAGCTGCCAGCCGTGCCTGGCCAGTGGAAATGAGGAGGTCATGTCCTGCTTCCCAGAGGGAAATAAGCTGGAAGGTTGATCTAGATGGTGCCAGGCTACCTGCTCCGCTTTCCCCAGCCTGAAGTGCAGAGGGTCTGTTCTTGTCCTGCAGCACAGTGTGTGGGATACAACGAGGAGGAAATCAGCACAGGGGCTAAACAGTTCCTCTCTCCATGGCCCTGGCTCCCAGTCACAGGAAAACAACCCCTCTGGGGCCCAGGGGATTCATGTTCAGCCTTTTGGGAGGGGTATCAAAACCAGCAGTAAGGCAAACCCACATTTCACTTCCCAAAGCATCTCCTTTGTTTTGCCATTGTCCAGCACTGCCCCACCAAGCCTGAGACCTCTCCAAGAGCTCTCCATGGAGGACATCTCACAGACCTGGCTCTTTCCAGCTGTGTCCTTTGTGTGGCCTGTGCCCCTTTGGGTGCTCCTGTACTCCCTTGGGTGCTCAGTCCCCTGCATCACCCCAGCTAGACCAGCACCAAGACCAAACCCCGAGTTCCAGCAGCATCTCCACCTCCCCAAACCCAGGAGCAGGCCGTGAGCAGCTCCTGCCAGGAAGAGACTGGAGGGGAAGAACATGAGAAAGGCAAACAGAGCAGACATCCATAGCCAGCTCTGGCCCCCAGCCAGGATCTTCTCCTTAAATATCACACAAAACAAAGAATAAATCACTGCTTGTGAGGAAATCCAAGCACAAGGAGTCCCTCTTGACCTTCCTGTCTCTTGACAGCAGGTTAGTCCAGGATAGTGTTCCAGTTTGTTTTTCAGCTGCAGCAAGGGGTGGGGATAGCAGGCCCCAGAGCTGGGATGCTGGGAGGAATCCCTTCAAACCTCTCCTTTTGAGATGCTGGCAGCCAGCTCCAGTGGGCAACACTAATCCATGGCTGAGCACCCCAGCTCTGTGAGGGTGGGCCAAGGACAACCTGTGCCATTCCTGGCAGCCCCAAGGTATATAAATAGAAGACAGGGACGTGAAGGAGGTCAAGTGAGCAGGGGATTTCACATAATCTGATCTTGCCTGTGCTGTTCATTTGTGTCCTTTGCTCAGGGTGCCCGCCCTGCTTCGCACACGGGGACGTCAGAGGCAGAGGGTTGATCCTTCACCGAGCCAGGTTTATCCCATGAACATGTGGGCTCCTGACTTCTTCTTCACATGTGCTGTTTCTCAGGGAGGTCTTTAATCCAGCAGTCATCCAGAACACTGCAAACATGGAAAATCCTGGTCTTTGTTGCTCTAGGGGGTCCTGGTGTCCGAGCAGCCTAAGCTTGGTCATCTAGCTGGCCAAAATCCAGTTGGATGAACACAGTACTGGGGCTCTGGTGCCTCAGGTCTGCTCCTGGTCTTGAGGATGCTGCCTGCTCTTCATGAGGTCCACTGTGCCTTGGTTTCCTGCACCACTTCTCCACAGGCCTTGCCCAGCAGCACATTTTTCTCTTGCTTCTGCTGCTTTTCTTTTCCAGGACATGAAAGTCTGGAAACAGAATCTCTCTTGGTGTAAAGCTGTCAGTGGAACAGCTCTGATTTATGCCAACACCAAGCAAGGCGAGTAGATGGATGTCCAAAATAGATCAAGTAGAAAAGCTGTTAATAGCCACTGGTCTTTAATGGTGAGAGCAATTACTCACCAAAGGAACTAATCTAGGAGTGTACAGCTTTTCTATGGGCTGCATCCAGACCAGGTGTCCATCTGAAGACTGCAATAAGACTTGGAGGAAATTTTTCCTGGCCATCCAGCTCTGAGTCTCCCTCATACTCCCAGGTCCATGCCATGATGGATCCCTTGTGCTCATTCCAGCTTTTTGCTGCTGGTGCTGGCACCAGGCACATTCTCTCTGTGCTGTGCTGCTCCTGCTCCTGCTCCTGCTGCTGCTGCTGCTGCTGCTGCTGATGATGATGATGGTGGTGGTGGTGGTGGTGATGAAGCCAGTTGGGTGAAAGGACTGACCAGGCTACAGGCGTGCAGTTTCAATGTGGTGGAAGGAGTGCTGATCTTGCCTCGAGTGGAAGTAGCCAGGGCAGGACCATGCCTGTCCCAGCCCCAGCCTTTTCAGCTCCAGGCTCCCTCCTGTCTCCTCATGCATGGATTTGTGCTTTATTCACTGCTTGTTCCTTGAAGCTGACCCTGCACACAGCTCCCCAGGGCAGGGCTTGTGCTGGGACCTGCCTGTCCAGGGCTGGGGCACTGGGCTGCCTGCACACTGCCAGCTCTGTGCCATCATTCCAGGTGACTTGTCCCCCAGCCCTGTACCTGCCCGTTCCTCCTGCAGCTTCCCAAGGGATGGACCTGCAGTCTGCCAGCCTTGCCAGTCATCCCTGCCCCCTCTGCCCAGAGACAGCCCCCACCTCTGCAGCTCATTTGCTCAGACACTTAATGAGTGTTTCATCCAGCCAGTGCTGCAGGTAGCGCAGGGAAACCCGGGGGCACAGAGGCCAGGAGATGCCTTCCCTGCTTTGAGGCTTGTTTCTCCCTCCCCTGACTTAATCGGCTCATTAAGTGCCAATTTGACCTCCCTGCTTTCAGATGTCTCCAGTCTCCACCGGTAAATAGATTTGTGTGTCTCCAGCAGAAACCTCCCGAGCTGAGCCTGGCGTTGGAGCGGGCACAGGGATGCTCGGGCTCTCACTGAGCACGGCCCTGCTGCCACCGAGCTGAAGCCAAGCGAGTGCTGAGAGGAGCAGGACGGAGCAGGAGCTCCTCCCTAAAGGCTCGGGGAGCTGCAGGTAGCGGGAGCCGCAGCCGCCGGCACCGTGCCCGTGGCGCAGCGGGGATGCACCGAGCAGGAGGTGACCCTGCCCTCCTGTCGCAGCTTTGTCACTGCCTTGGTGTGGGACTGCAGCAAGTCCCTTCCCATCTGCTCCCTGCCTTCGCCTCGGAGCCAGGAGGAGTGTGAGCGTGTGTGAGCACAGCGCAACAGGGTGAGGGGTGGTGGCGGCTGGCTGTCCCCAGAGCACACATGCAGCTGGTGCTCTCAAGCATTCCACACAGCCAGACACTCATCCAACCTCCCAGAGCAGCAAGGGTGGAGTGGGACCTCCCCAGGGCTGTTTAACACCAGTTGAGTATCAGTGTCAGCCTGGTGATGTCCCCAGCGCTGAAGTCACTGCTCAATCTCCTCCCAAGGCGAGGCATGAGGACAGTCAGGCAGCCAGGCTGCAGGGCTGCTCCATTTGGGAAACACCTTGTTCAGTGCATGTAAAAGCATCCCAGTGGTTTATCCCTGGCCCTTCACACCAGACAAGCAGGAGGAGCAGTCCTGCATTTCCTCCTTGCTGGCTCGGGTGCATCAGAGAGGAGGTGATAGCACATCACAGAAGGCTCCTCTCTACCCAGCTCGAGCGAATGTCTCCTGGTGCCATCCAGAGAACCAAAACCAGCAGGAACCCAAATATCTCCATGAATCTCCACAGGTTGAGGAGTGAGATCCTCCCCCCCAGGCTCCCCCTTACCCTTCCACCCCCAGCCCCAGAGCCCTGAGGGGACAGGAGGGGGACAGGAGAGCACGTACGGTTCGACTTTGTTGCAGAAGCGGCGCCGCAGCATGAGGACCAGTGGACCCAGGATCAGGATGGTGGTGCACATGGTGCTTCCTCCATCACCACCACAGCCCTTCAATCCCTCTGGAGACACTGCTCAGCCCAGGGCTGTCACCTGTGCCTGGCTGGCCTGCCACCCCAGCTCATGGGCACCTCTCCCCAGCAGCCACCTGAAAGCTCTCAGGGAGGGTTTTAGGAGGAATTAAGGCAGGATCAGATGTATTTAAGAGCAGCAAATGAGGACGCTCTCCTGTGACCTCTGGATGGGAGGGAGCCCTGGAGCTGGTCTGTGACCCCTTGAGCATTTAATTGGTTTTGGAGTGTGGTGCTCCTGTCCTGGTTGGTGCCAGCCCTGCACCTTGGCCAGGTGGGTGCTGGGGGTGACGTGTCCAGGACCAGGCCAGATCCCACCTCACCCACCCCATGGCACCCCCAGTCTGTCTTCCTGCCCCCAGCAGCCCCACAGCACCAGGGCTGGGTACTCCCCCCTTCTCCCCCCTTTCCCGTGTGCCTCCTTCCCCTCTGTGCCCTGTAGGAACGTTGGGGGGTAGCTCAGTCAGGACAGATGGAGACTAGAGATCTCTGCAGCCAGGTCTGGAACTTGGGGTTTATTGCAAAGGGCCTGGGTGCAGGGCCCTGCTGGGAGCTGCCAGCCACAGCTCAGAGCAGGCCCCAAAGAGGAGCCCCAAAGAGAGAGAGTGAGAGAGCAAAGAATAAAAGCAAGAGGGAAAGACAGCAAAGTTCCCATTACAATACAATAAATCTTCTCCTGTGCTGAATATTCTAATTTTCACCAGCCAATCTAGTACAAGATACAAATCCTACAGCATTTACATACAGCCTATAACAATCATTACATTACCATACTGTGTTACATTTTAAACCCTAAAAACTCCTCTTTGGACCCCTTCTGCCAAGCTGTAGGGTCTGCTCTGACCCTTGGGCCTGTCTGCAAGCAGAGGGTGTTGTTCCATCAAAAGGGGATCACCTTCAGCCAGCCACACCATTGTTTTCCAGTTGTTCAGTAACTGAGGGATCTCAAAGCTTGCTTTCATTTCAATCTCCCTTATAGTTTCTATATTCTCAAAATCTTTTGCCAAGCAATCATATTGATAAGGCTTTCCTGTTTCATCTTCCCATCTGTGCCCACCTTGCCCTGCTCCTCTCTTTCCCTCCAGCTCCTCCATCCCTCCTCCTGCCAGACCTGCCTCAACCCGCCCCCCCTTCCTGGCTCCAGTAATCTGACAGGCTCAGACCTGCTGTAATTCCCTGTGGACTCATCTCAGCCAGCTGATCCCAAGACCTTGTCTGCATCCTTCCCTCACCCAGACTGGGTTTGCCTCCTCCTCCCTGCTCTCCCATAGCTCAGCAGCACACTCACCTTTCTTCACAGAGCTCCTCTGGCTGTCCCCCAGATCTCCTTGCCCATCCCATTCTCCTGCCAGAGAAGCCTTTCCCTACACTCTAAGCCCCATGGGCAGTGAATTTCCTTCACATATCTTGTCCCAGCTCAGCCCTTTGTGAAGCAGAACATGTTCTGGAGCGACTTTGTGGGTTTAGGTTAAAGAGAACTGGCAAGCCCCTCTGCAGGAGGGGCAGGGGGAAGACAGCTGTGTGTGCCATGCAGATCTGTGGACACACACATGGGGCTTGATGGTGGGGATGGTGCTGACCTGGAGAAGAGCCCCAGAGCAGGCAGGGAGCTGCAGACAGCTGTGGCTGTGGGGTTTTGCCCCCCAGGTGGGGTTTTGCCATGAGGGTGCTGCAGTGAATGCTCTCTGCCCCCACCCCCAGCACTGCCTGTCCCACATGGACACCATGGCATGGGCTCTGATCCATGGAGTCCAACACTGGTGCTCATCAAAGTCGGGATGTGTCTCCCTATGGGGCTGTGCACACAACCCTGAGGGTTCTCCCCATGCCCAGTTCCATTTTGGCCCCAGGGCCAAATATCCATCCAGGGACATTTTGGGACGTGTCCATCCATCCCAATGATTTGGGGCATGTCCATCCATCCCAGTGACAGGGGCTGACATGGGATGGGCATTGTCCTCAGCAGGGCAGCTGAGAAAAGCCCAATGTGGGCATTCCCATAACTCAGGCAGAAAACAGCTTCCTCCTGCAAAAGGGTTTTGAAACCAGAACCAAATCCAAGCAACCTAGAAGGGTCTGGGTTCATTGAGTGCTTGAGTCTGAAAGAAGGCAGAACTGAGCTTTCCAGGAAGCCTGGCTTTCCATCCCCATCCAGCCATGGCCAGAGATGCCCTCTGAGCCCAGCCATGGCAGGGACCTGGGACAGCTGTGGTTAATTCTCTCCTGGTGGACTTGTCCTCTCAAAGTACTCCAAGCCCTGAAAACAACAGTCTCAAGCAGCTCTTGAAATGTCAGTAAAACCAAATTCCTCTAAGGCAATCCAGTAAACAGCCCCCATTCCTGAACCTGGGGGTCAGCCGGGAGCAAAGGGGATGGATCTGGCCTTGTTACTGGCACCAGCAGGATGGGAAACCTTTTTGAGAGCGGTGGAAGAAACATCCCAAGTGTGTCCTGCAGCCAGATGGAGACAGGAGTGACTAATTCCTTCCTGAGTGCAAGTCAGGCGGCCGGAGGAGCGGAGCTGCCTTGCGCAAGGCACCGGGGAGCGCGGGGGGTGGCCGAGCCCCGAGTCCCTGCCAGCCCCCCCAGAGCACACTGAGCCCCCAGGAGCACGTTCTGCTATGCTGGGAACTCACTGCAGCCAAACAAACAGCGGCTTCTGGCTGAGCTGAAGCCCAAGAGGCTGAAGGACCTGACCTGCCTTTCCCTGGCAATCGGCAGCCGGGCTTTTGTAATCCCTGGGAGGACTCCATGGAGGAATCCATTGCTGCTTGTAAACTCTCCTCTCCTCGCCGAGACCCAGCCAGGCTGACACCAGCAAAGTCCCCGTTCTTGCACCCCAGATGCTGCCTGAGGCCCTGAGCTTTCTCCTTCAGGGACTTGTTTATAAGCACACAGCCCTGCTTAACCAAACAGGGCATCATCACTGGGCTGCTCGAGCCCCGGGTGCCCCCCAAGTGTGGAAGGCAGCCCAGTGCAGGGGGCAGTGCCTGAGTGCTGGCCCCTGCACTCACTTGGGTGACCTCTGCAATGCCAAACACATCTTCTGGAATCAATTAACTCTGGCACTGAAGTCACTGGGGGACCTTGGCAGCCAACACTCGCCCCCTGTGCGGGAATGTATCACCTCCAAACACTCTTGATTGATGCTGAGAGGTGCTCGGTTCAAAGGCAAGGTAATGTGAGCAGATTAGTTAATGCTTCTTGGCCTGGCCCTTGAGAGCAGGGCTGGAATGACGGGGCAGACAATGGGTTTTGAAGGCTTTTCTTGTTAAGATATGAATCAATGGAGCTGTACGAGGAGCAGGGATGATGTGATCGGAATAAGAATCACGGCTTGTCTTCGAACCAGAGCGAAGTCCCTGATGGTGTTTACTTCATGTCCTGGCACCAAATGTGAGATGATATGAATATATTAGCTTATTGGCTTTCCTGAGCAACCCCTGCCATGCTCAGACCAGCTTCAGGAAGGAAAAGAGCAGCAAAGAGAATCAGTTTGGAAATGTCAACTTGTTTGCCAATAACCCTGTCACTCTTGCTTACCCCTGAAGGCTCTGGCTGTGACAGGGGCTGTGCTCCAGGGGGGAAGAGCTGGGCACTGAGGGTGACACGGGGGGCTGTTCAGGATCTGGGGAAATTTACCAGCTGGCTAATGCCTTGTTCATGAAGCCCTGTGGTGCTGGATCTGTCATCTGCTTCCTGAGTGTCTCTTGCTTCATCTCTCCCAGTTGCATCACAAGGTTTCCGTTTCTTCCAAATCCCAGTATGGAACTGGGAGTTTTTGCAACATTCCCAGTCCAGGAACAGGTTAATCTGGGTTGGAAGTGTTCTCCAGGGTTGTCTCACCCCACCCTGCCCCACCCTGCCCTACCCTGCCCTGCCCTGACAGAGAGCCCTGGGCAGCACCAGCCCCTCTCCCAGGCCTCCTTTCTTCCTATTGCCCTGGATTTCCTAATCCTTGGGGATTTTTAGGTTGTGTGGGTTGGTTGGGATTTTTGGGGGGAGGAAACCAGAAAAACTGTCGTAAGGTTTAAGGTCATGGGGAGGTTGTGCTGTCCCCATCACACCCTGCCTGCTGCTGCCAAGGGTCTCCAGCCCATTCTCCTTTCCCAGGCATCACCTCAGTGCTGCTGCTGTCCCAGTCCCCAGCATCCCACAGCTTCCTGCTCCCACACATGGGGTGTGAACTGAGGCTGGAGTGGACACAGGGCTTGTGGTCCGTCTGGGAGCTTGGGGGTCCCACTGGAAGGTTTGCTCTGCTGGCACCTCAGTCTGCACAAAGCCACATTTGCTGCCCTGGGAGCCCAGAGCAGAGGAGCCCTGCTCCCAGGTAAGAAGGAGCATCTGGGCTGGTTTTGTTTAAGCACATTCCCCACAGCTCCAGCAGCACCTCCTGCAGTCTGGATTCCATCAGTTAGGAATGTCTGCTCCAGGCTTTGCCCCAGGTGTCACAGAGCTGGGAGGGGACAGCAGCTCCCTCATTGTCACTTTCCTGGCACATCTCCTCCCAGCCAAGCTGAAGACATGGAACTGGGGAAATCCCAGTTCTCAGTACTTCAGGTCTTTCTGAGGAAATTGGTGACCAAGCCTTCCAGCAATGGGGACAATGACTGTGTGATCAAACTGGGATCACCTCCACCTTGGGATGGAGCTTCAGGCAGCAATCCCACCCCAGCTGGATCTGGGGGGGTCCTGCTGCCTGCAGCCCCTTTACCTCCATCCTGACCCTGCAGAGATGCTCAGACCACAGGTACTGCCAGCACAGAGCTGGAGCATCAGGATTGCACACAGATCTCCTGGGACCAGAGAAGCTGGGGGAAGGAAACCTGCAATAAGCACAGAGCATTTGTACAGGCTTTAGGCTAAATCCTTCCCTCCCTGGGTAGCAGCACTGCAAAGCTGTTTCCTGGAGTCTTGTTATTCCTTTTCAGGCTGGGACGCTGCAGCTGGCAGCAGGGCTGGATTAGGAAAGGGGAGAGAGAAGCCTGGCCTGCTGAGCTGGGTGAGCTGGGCTGGCAACCAGAGGCTTTGCTTCAGCAAAGGTCAGGGTGACAATCCAGCATCTCCAGGCCAGTAGCCCAGAATGGCTCTGGGAGGAGAATGAAGGAGGAACTGGTGCCTTCAGCCTTATTCCACTCAGAATCCCAGGACTGGCCAGGTTGGTGTCTTGAGGGTCTGGAGAAGGGATCCTCACTGCAGCCCTGGAATCCCACCAGAACCAAGGCCCTGGGGCAGCTCCTGCAGCTCCTTCCCAAAGCACTCCCTGGTGGATCTCATGTGGTGTCTCCTGGGACCACCCCAAGTAATGGTGTCTGTCAGAAGGGAGCTGACACTGCAAGGGACACAAGAAATGGCCTGGTATTCTCCAGGAAACAAATGACAAGGCTGTCCCCAAGCACCAGGAAGGGTGGACTCAGACCCAAAGGTCTGGATTTGAGGTGTCTGCCTTCAACCCAGAGACAGTGGAGAAGTCAAAGGTGGGGATCTGCCATCATCCACATCCCACACGCTGTGGAGCTGAAGTCTTGGGTTTTTTTGCCTTTACCTCCCACTCAAGGATTAGGAGCCAAGTACATTTCTCATTGCACCCAGCACATGAGAGGAGGAGAGGCAGCGTGGGAGGGCACGGGAGGAGTGGGAGAAGCCATTGGCAGGTGGGTACAGACCCCGCAGGAACCTGGCATGCCACAAGCAGAGGCTTGGAGGGCCTGGAAACCCATCCTCACCCTCTGCAGCTGGCATGGAGGATGGCTGGAACAAGCAATTGATCTCTTCCTGCTGTGCAGAAGCTCTGGGAGAAGCAGGCCCAAGCTCAGCAGGGACAGGGCACCACAGCGTCACCCCATCACAGGGACAGGACCACAGGAAGGAGATGGAAAGCAGGAGGGCTGTGATGCTCAGCTGGTGAGGGGAGAGAGATCAGGGTGTTGAATCACCTGAGAGAGATGGATTGATTTCTTCAGTATGGATCATGCAGGCTGACCCCACCTCAGTGTCTGCACTGGCCATGGGGACAGAATTCTCTGTCCCCCTCCCTGAGCCCCACAGGCCTGGAGCGCCCTGTCTGGGCAGCATGCACCGTGCTGAGCTCCCCCTGGGGCCAGCAGGCAGCAGTGGTGTCCAGGCAGCATCTCCCTCCTTCTGGAACAAGTCGCCTCCTAACCCCAAGCCCTGGAGAGCAACAGTCATGGGAAACCATGGAAACCGTGGCAGGCACGTGACAGCGTGCGCTGCACTCCTGCCCTTGATTTATGTCCCACCTCTGGGACCAGAGGCAGAAACGCAGGGCTCTTGGGATGGTTTGGGATTTTGAGGCAGTGGAGAATCCCTCCCCACCTCCTTTTGTGGAGCAGGATGGCAGGGCTGGGCTCCTGCCAGGGCCAGGCGTGGTGAGCCCAGGGAAGGAGGCAGAAACCTGGAAAAGGCTGGGGGATTTCTCACTTACTTTTCTAATGTTTTCTAATATTTCTTAATTGAGACTTCTGAGCCCAGACATTTTGACTCCTGGTACCAGGGAGTGAGGAAAAGCTCCTGCTGCACCCAGGCACCACACGCCAGGCTCTGAGCCCAGGGTGGACTAAGACACCAGGTACAATAGCTCAAAGATTTCTTTTCTTTAAGCACACAGCAGGTGATAACCACAATTTGACCCAGATTATCCCCTCAGTGTTCACATTGGTCAGTATTTGATTTTTCCCCTGTTTGAAAGGGGATGTTTTCCCCTTGCACTGCACTGCAGTTTTGCTCAGGGTTTAAGCTGGGTCTCTTTGGGTTTCAGCCTGATCTAAAGCACCTCTTCCCCTGCACCTCAAGGGAAGGTGATAAGCTCAGCTGTGCCATCCCCAGTCCAGAGGGATTTCTCTGCTGCCTGGGGACATTATTTGAGCTGGGGCTCATGGTTGTTCATCCCAATGTGGCTAATGGGCAAAACGCACATGCCAACATGGTGAAAATCTGATGATTCAGCAGCTGCTGGTGGAGTTATTGAACAATTCCTGACCTTTGGCAGGATTGGGCTGGCCACACTGCTCTGTTGTCACCCTGTCAGCAGCTCCCAGCTGAGCTTTGCTCTTGAACCAAGTGGTTCAAGGCTGCGTGGAGCTCCCAGTCTGTCCCAGCACGTGTTCCCTGGGGGACCCACAGCGCGGGATCTGTGGGCAGCATGTTCCCCACCAGCTCTCATTAGCTCTGCAAGAGCAAATCTGCTGACACCACCAGTCTGGCGGCTGCTATTGGGGAGGTGGCCAAGGCTGGTTTGGAGGAGAAATACAGCAAAAAGCCTCGACAGCTCTGCAATAGCAAAGCTCCAGCTCCTCAAGGGGCTCAGCCGCCCCCCCAGGCTGCCAGAGCGGCACCCGCAGCCCGTCTGTCCGTCTGTCTGCCCGTCTGCCCTGGCAGGGTGTGCAGGGCGCACCCGCAGCTCCGCTGGTCTCTGACCCCCCCGGGGCACTCG
Organism: Camarhynchus parvulus; assembly: GCF_901933205.1. Lineage (NCBI taxonomy): Eukaryota > Metazoa > Chordata > Aves > Passeriformes > Thraupidae > Camarhynchus > Camarhynchus parvulus. Next base: position 10,189,685 of record NC_044588.1, read on the forward strand.
CGGTTCTTACAAGTCTCTGTGGGATTCTCCTGCTCTCTGTGCTACTGGACTGTGCTGTGGGTTTAACATGCCGGATTGTCAGCGAGCTGGGAATGGCATTTGGGGAAAAACCAGCCCCAAAAGCACACCCACGGAGGCGGCGGGAAGCCTGGAGTGGAGGTGTTCCCTGCCAGGGCGCTGCCAGGAGCGATGCAATCCACAATAATACCTTCCTTTCACCAGTGCCTCAACTCTGGATCCCTTTCAGCTGGGTCGTGCCACAAGAAGGGAGAGCAAAATCTCAGCATTAAAAAGTCCCCATGGGACAGACCATGATCTCTTTTGGGGGGCAGAGAGATCCTCTCTCGACCCGCATCTCTTCACAACCCAAGAATTGGAGGTGAGGGGTCTGTCCTTCCAAACATCCCCTCCTGCAAAATCAGGGAGTGCAAAGAGCAGAGCCGGGGCAGAACTCGGCGCAGCCGGCGGTTGGGCTAACTTTAACTCAGCACTCTGGATTCTGAATTTCCTCTGAGCTGTTTACAAAGGGCTGAAAAAAAAAAAACTTCCAGCACTACCTCCCCCCGCCAGCCCCGTCCTGATGTTGCCCAGAACATCTCTCTCATCCCTCCCTTTCAGGGAGGAAAAAAAAAAAGGAAAGGAGGGAGGAGTGGGAGAGAGGAGGAGAGAGGGAGAAAGTGAGCTCACGTTCACACATTGGTGAAGAGGCTGGTCTTGCAATGCCTTTGAATATTTTACTTTTAGGCAGTTCCTCATCAGTCAGCCACACACATCCGAGGCGAGCTGAAGCTAACTACAGCCATGGGCAGCACTAGGAGATCTCACATCTAATCGCACGCATCATTCCTCCGGGATATTCTTTAAATTCCATATCCAAACACGCTGACAGGCAGCTGCACTCACACACACACACACACACATACACACACACACACATCCACACGTCGCAGAGCCGCCGAGCAAACACCTTGTCTCCTCTCACAGGATATACCCGCTCACACACATCTCTCTTTATCTCCTCCTGGCTTCCCGGAGGATCCTGCCGGCTGTTTTTCATGGAGAAAGTCCAGGGAGAAATGGAGATTGAGAGATGGGAAAGAAGTGAAGAAATTTCAGACGCAGAAAAAAAGGTTATTCAAGAGATATGGAGCAGAGTATATGCAAACTGCGAGGACGTTGGGGTCTCCATACTCATCAGGTATTTAAAAAAACAAATCAAAAAAAAAAAAAGGAAGCAGCAAATCCAACTGAATCTCTATATAGCTCAGAAAGAGGCAGAACAATATATAGAACTGAGTGGAGATGAATGACAGCGAGTGGGGAGCTGGCTGGGTGTATTTGCTGCCTGGGAGCCGGGAGGGATTCACAGCGCTCCTCGGATTCCCACACCTTTGAGCCGGGTGGCAGCGGCGGGGGGAGCAGGGGAGCCTTGCCGGGGGCTTTGGGGGGAGCTGCTCCATGCTAAGGTCACCTTAACCCGGGGCTGGGGGGCGGCGGAGGCGGGGGGAGCGCAGCCCCGGTGCGGGCGGGTCGGGGCTCCGGGGTTTTTGGCCCCCGCAGGGAGGGCGTGCGGATGGCACGGGTCCGGAGCAGGCTGGCGGGTGAAATAATGCGAGTTGGGAGCCAAGATAAAAGCCAAGCAGGTGTGTCTCCCAGGGCACCATCTGTCCCTCCGGCGGCAGCGTCGGCGGGAAGGAGAGCGATGAAGTTGGAAGGGGCTGCGGGGGGCACGGGCGGGAGAGGGGCAGGGGGGGACAGCAGCCCCGGAGGGGCGTGTGGAGCATCTCCCGATGGCAGTGGGGCACAGAGAGCCGCTCAAAGCTCTGCACCTGCAGCCAGAGCAGGGGAGATGCTCTGGAGGTGGGGGTTCTTGTGCTGTCTGGGAGTAAAACAATATCCAGGTACCTCGGGAAAGAGCCAAGTGGGAATCCCACAGGGTCCCGCTGGCACTGGGAGTTTGGGGTATCAGTGGGGTATGGCACCAACAGGCTGTTTCCCTTAGTGAAGAGGGCAAGGAGAGGGGCAGGTGAGATGCCTGCAATGGCCAAATGGCAAACAGCGAAGATCCTGTCCAGAGCCACCCCACTCATCCCTGGGGTCAGCAATGCTGGGATGTCCCCAGTCAGACCCCACCTGGCCCAAAACCAGGCACCCCAGGGATGGGTTGTGTCCTTCCCGTTTTCTCCTGAACCAGGGCACTGTGGGTGTGCAGGGAACCCCTTGGAAGGATGTGCTGTTCACTAATAATCATCTGAAAGTTTTCCCATTGACTGAGCTAAAGCTCTGAGCCCACGGGGTCTGCAGGGAGCAGAGCCTCCCTGGACATCACAAGGAGCAGAGCCAGTTTCCCTGCAGGCTCACTGCCAGCACTGCAATGGGATTTTCTTACCAAGACCCCTCTGCAGATTCCAAAATGACAGTGGAGCCCCCTCTCCACCTCCTTCACAAACATTTCCTTCTCTCAGAGCCAGCTGATGGCTGAGCCCATTCTCCCGTGGCCCCCAGTCTGTGTGGGCAGTCAGGGCAGTCAGGAAGTGTGACAGCTCCAAGGCTGGGGACACCAAACCTACCTAGGCTGGCTCTGAAGCAGACATGGCAGAGATCTGGGGGTTATAAGATTCCCCTCAGCCCCATTCCAGGAGGTTGAGCTCGCGGCTTGGTCACCAGCCATGCATGGCCATCCCCTTGCCCAGCATCTGGGTCATGCCATGGCCCCATCTGCCAGCCCTTCCAGGTGCCCACTGCCCACAGACACAGGGAGGGTGGCTCTGTGCCCACGGCTGGCACTGAGGGACTCATGGCAATGCCATGGGGGATTCACCCAGGGCAACTCATTGCTTTTGGAGTCCCCATAGTGCTTGGAGCAGGGTTGGGCATGAGGAGAATCAAGGTGTGGCCGAGCTCTGGTCCCAGTTCCAACTTTCCCAGCAGAAGTTTTTGGTGCAGTTTGGGGTTTTTTTTTTTTAATGCAGGCAGAGTTGTGCACTGTGGTGAAGGTTTTCTCCTGCTGTGACAACAGGGCAGGACAGAACTGCCTGCTAGGGTGAACCCTGGCTCTTTGGGAGCCTTTACATCCTTAGTCATGGCACGTGCCCTGGCACATCCCAGCTAAACCCACCACCTGCTCCCTCAGCCAGAGCTTCCCTGCGATGCTTGAAGTGAGGTGCATGTCCCTGGGGAGACTGATGCCATTTGGGAGAGGAACCATCCCCTCCAGCAGCGCCGGCTGGAGCAGCAGATCCACAGGGCACAGCCGGTTGGTGTCCCCCCGGTGACAATCCCTGTCCCCAGAGAGCTCTTTGCACTGCTGCTCTGAGCCCCGATGTGAGCTCTGAGCTGCACCTGAGCTCCCTGGGGAAGAAGCACGCGGTGGCCGAAAGCAGGGCAGCCCTGGCCGGGGCTGGGAGAGCAGGGCTGGGGATCCAGGGCAGCCCTGGCCGGGGTTGGGAGAGCAGGGCTGGGGATCCAGGGCAGCCCTGGCCGGGGTTGGGAGAGCAGGGCAGCCCTGGCTGAGGTTGGGAGAGCAGGGCTGGGGATCCAGGGCAGCCCTGGCCGGGGCTGGGAGCACAGGGTAGCCCTGGCCGGCGCTGGAGCCCCGCGTTGCCGCTGCCCCAGCTGTGCTCACAGCTGGCAGAGCCGCGGTGGAAGTGGGTCACGCGTGGGGGCCGCCGGGAGCCCGGGCCGTGATTCAGCAGCTCCAGAGGTCGGGGCTGGGGAGGGGGCAGCGGGCGGTCGCTGAGGGGGTCGGTGCGAGGTGACCCACCCAGAACATTTTGGGTGGGTGCACACACAACGTGCCGGGGGCTGGGAGCTGCCCCAGGCAGCCTCTGCTTCACCAGAACCAGCCTGGTGCTCCTGCTCACCTCGCGAGGGAAACTGAGGCAGAAAGGGGTTGGCACAGGTGTGGCCAGGAGAGAAGGAAGGGGGTGTGTGGCTGTGGACCCCCTTTGGTGCAACCCTCGCTGGCAGAGTGGTGAGAGCAGGCAAATCGGTCCGCACTTTTTGGGGTTGTGACCAGGGACTTGGCTGTGTCTGGTGGCAGAGGGTCTGTCCCTGCTTACCTGCTCCATCCTCCCTCCATCCCTTCAGGGCAGGGAATTACATTTTCCCATGAGGGAAGGGCTGGGGGCTTGCAGCACTTCTGAAATGCATCTGGGGCCTGATCCTGTGCTCCAGGCTGGAGGCAGGGGGGCAATGCCCACCCAAAGGCAGTGATGGGGGATCTGCAGTGCTGCCATCCTGCAGGAACCCAGCCCAGCTCCCTTCGTCCCGAACCAGCATCGCATCCCTCCACCCCCAGCCTTTCCATGCTTTGCAGGTGGGGAAACTGAGGCACAGAGCTTGGCATCATGTTCCCATCCCTCGTGGCTGCTTGCTGAACCCGCAGCAAACCCCTGGGGTCCTGCCCTAGCACGACGAGTCCCTGGTCTCACAGAGCTCTGGGACCCCGGGGGACACAAACAAGGATAATGGGGACTGTGGCTGAGCAGCCACCGGATCCTGGGAATCTGCGCTCTGTGGTTCAAACGATGTCGCTAATTGACAATTTCCTCGGCGGGGAGCCTCGCCCCGGAGGAAGCAGAGGCTCCTCGCCACGCTCATCTTCCTCCCCGGGAGCTCAGGGGCCTCTGCAGGCTCCATCTCACAGCTGCCTTAACCCTTGCTGGAGCTGGGCTGGGGCTGGAGGGGCTGGGGCTGGGGCTGGAGCTGGAGCAGGCTGGGTGGGGCTGGGCTGGGGCTGGCTTGGAGCTGGGGTTGTGGGCTGAGCAGGGCTGGGTGGGGTGGGGTGGAGCTGGAGAGGGGCTGGGGCTGGGGCTGGGGCTGGAGCTGGGGCTGGGGCTGGGGCTGGAGCTGGGGCTGGAGCTGGAGCTGGAGCAGGGGCTGGGGCTGGGGCTGGGGCTGGAGCTGGGCTGGAGCTGGAGCTGGAGCTGGGGCTGGGGCTGGGGCTGGAGCTGGGGCTGGGGCTGGGGCTGGGGCTGGGGCTGGAGCAGGGGCTGGGGCTGGGGCTGGGGCTGGGGCTGGAGCTGGGGCTGGGGCTGGGGCTGGGGCTGGGGCTGGAGCAGGGGCTGGGGCTGGGGCTGGGGCTGGAGCTGGAGCAGGGGCTGGGGCTGGGGCTGGGGCTGGAGCTGGGGCTGGGGCTGGGGCTGGAGCAGGGGCTGGAGCTGGAGCTGGAGCTGGAGCTGGGGCTGGGGCTGGGGCTGGAGCTGGGGCTGGAGCTGGAGCTGGAGCTGGAGCAGGGGCTGGGGCTGGGGCTGGGGCTGGAGCTGGGGCTGGGGCTGGGGCTGGGGCTGGGGCTGGAGCTGGGGCTGGGGCTGGAGCTGGAGCTGGGGCTGGGGCTGGGGCTGGGGCTGGGGCTGGGGCTGGGGCTGGAGCTGGGGCTGGAGTGGAGCTGGAGCTGGAGCAGGGGCTGGGGCTGGGGCTGGGGCTGGAGCTGGGGCTGGGGCTGGGGCTGGGGCTGGGGCTGGGGCTGGAGCTGGGCTGGAGCTGGGGCTGGAGCTGGGGCTGGGGCTGGAGCTGGAGCTGGGGCTGGGGCTGGGGCTGGGGCTGGGGCTGGGGCTGGGGCTGGGGCTGGGGCTGGGGCTGGAGCTGGAGCTGGGGCTGGAGCAGGGGCTGGAGCTGGGGCTGGGGCTGGAGCTGGAGCTGGAGCTGGGGCTGGAGCAGGGGCTGGAGCTGGGGCTGGGGCTGGAGCAGGGGCTGGGGCTGGGGCTGGAGCTGGGGCTGGGGCTGGGGGGGGCTGGAGCTGGAGTGGAGCTGGAGCTGGAGCTGGGGCTGGGGCTGGGGCTGGAGCAGGGGCTGGGGCTGGAGCTGGGGCTGGAGCTGGAGCAGGGGCTGGGGCTGGAGCAGGGGCTGGGGCTGGGGCTGGAGCTGGAGCAGGGGCTGGGGCTGGAGGCTGGGGCTGGGGCTGGGGCTGGGGCTGGGGCTGGAGCTGGGGCTGGGCTGGAGCTGGGGCTGGGGCTGGGGCTGGGGCTGGGGCTGGAGCTGGAGCAGGGGCTGGGGCTGGAGCTGGGGCTGGGGCTGGGGCTGGAGCTGGAGCAGGGGCTGGGGCTGGGGCTGGAGCTGGGGCTGGGGCTGGGGCTGGGGCTGGGGCTGGAGCTGGGGCTGGGGCTGGGGCTGGGGCTGGGGCTGGGGCTGGGGGAGCTGGGGCTGGGGCTGGGGCTGGGGCTGGGGCTGGAGCTGGGGCTGGGGCTGGGGCTGGGGCTGGGGCTGGGGCTGGGGCTGGAGCAGGAGCTGGGGCTGCTCACCTGGAGCTGGGGCTGGGGCTGGGGCTGGGGGGCTGGAGCTGGAGCTGGGGCTGGGGCTGCTATGGAGCGGGGCTGGGGCTGGGGCTGGAGCAGGGGCTGGGGCTGGGGCTGGAGCTGGGGCTGGGGCAGGGGCTGGGGCTGGGGCTGGGGCAGGGGCTGGGGCTGGAGCAGGAGCTGGGGCTGGGGCTGGGGCTGGGGCTGGAGCTGGGGCTGGGGCTGGGGCTGGAGCTGGAGGTGGGGCTGGGGCTGGGGCTGGGGCTGGAGCTGGGGCTGGGGCTGGGGCTGGGGCTGGAGCAGGAGCTGGGGCTGGGGCTGGGGCTGGGGCTGGGGCTGGGGCTGGGGCTGGAGCTGGGGCTGGAGCAGGGGCTGGGGCTGCTCACCTGGGGCTGTGCCTCCTTCTGAGATGTTCCCAAGTGGGCTGGCTGGGAGCCCTGGGCTGAAGCTCCTCTGTAGCCTCCCCCTGCCCCTGCCACGTTGCTGTGCCTCAGTTTCCCCATCTGTTATTCAGGCATCATTCCTTTTTGACCCCTCTCTCAGCACAGAGCTCCCAGGGCAGCCTTCAGGGCCTGCAGTGCAGTGCAGGAGCCCTCACCCCGTGACTGTCCCTCCCCAGGGTCCCCCTTTGCTCCTTCCAATAGTTTATTTGCTATACTGTGACACAGAGCTGGGAAATGCAAACACCCGGGGGTGGCTCAGCCTTTTGCAGCACACAGGAGCTGAGAGCACCCTGGGCTGAACATCAGAGGGGGTTTGGGACCCTCTGTCCTTTGCAGACCCCAGCTAATCCCAGCACCCCAGGGCTGAAAGCTCAGCCTGTCCCGGCCGCACGCTCCCACACCCACACACACGTACACAGGCACAGATGTGAGAGCACAGAACTTTATGGATTCCAGAGGGGATAAAACCCAGGGATAGTTTCTATAGATCCCAGGAGAATCTGGACCAATGGTGATGCCATGCCAAGTGCAGGCAGTGTGACCTGGCTCAGCCACCGCAGGCTGTGCCACCTCCACAGGGCTTCTCCATCCCTCTGTTCCCTCTGTCTGCACTTCAGAGCCGTCAGCTTTCCAAATTTCCACCTTCTCCATTGCTCCTGATGTGCTCTTTCCCCCTCAAGTGGTGTAGGAGGGGAAGCAAAAGGTTTGCCAACACAGAATCAGGCCCCTGGATTTTGGATTTTGGTTGCTGCTTAGTCTGAGCAAACACACCTGGATTCAGACACTTTGCAAAGAGCTTTAAAATATGAAAGCACTCCTTGGATGCCAGACGTTATTGTGAGTTCTAGGTTAAAATAGCAAAAAAATCTGACTAATGAGTCTGGCAATGCAGAAAAACCTTTTTTATTTTTCCAGCTGAATCAAAAAAGTATGGGTTGAATCTACCCAAAAATGGCATTTAAAGAAGTGATTTTGCAGCTACCCCCAAAGCCAACATGTGTTTTGTGGAGGCGTCCTTAGGGAAAGGCTCCGTTCCTGGCTGATGAAGGACACATTTCAGGGCAAAGTGGCTCAGGGAGATGCAATATCTCTCTCTGGAAAGGGCCCAGTGAAGAGCAGCAGCAGTGTCCCTGTCCCACACTCATGAATGGCTGTGAGAGATGTTTTGGGAGATGTTTTTGTGGAGACAAGGAGAGGCAGGGAGCAGCAGGGCTCTGCTCTGCTGGCACAGGCACACACAGGGGACATTTCCCAACCTAACAACCACTCCATGAGCACTGAGGGGGCGAGCGAGGGTTTAAAAAGCTCAGTCTCAAAACAGCCCCTTCTCCTGCCACTGCATTGTGTCTGACCACAGCTCCCAGCACCAGCCCTGCCGAGGCAGCTGGGTGGGGATCCCTGTGGCACAACCTCGGCGCTGCCAGCAGCTCTTGGGATATCCAGAGCCTTCCCCATGGCCAAGGATGGCAGTAGGAGAGCTGGGAATGTTATGGAGATGAGGATTAGTGGGATTCCTAGGAGGGATGAGCTTGAAAATTGGTCAAAGAAGCTTAAGTTCATGGTCGGGTTCAGGGGGTAGTGCTTGGAGCGATGGGTGGCTTGCTAGAGGGGGGAATTATTGATACGAATGACAGAAGTTTGGGTTGGATAATTAAAGAGAAATGTGGCACAACCTGGGGGCTGCCAGCAGCTCTTGGGATACCCAGAGGAGAGCCTTCCCCATGCCCCCTGTCCCCGTGCTGCCCTTGCATCACTTCCCAGCCACGTGGGGGTCAAAAACCCCACTCGGCCCCCCGAGAGCCCCGAGGATATCCGTGACCAAGGAGAGCACAGAGGGTGAGCAGTGTGCCCGGGCAGTTTCCCTGGCTGTGGCTAAGGACGGGTCGGTCCGAGCGGTGACAATTCCCCTCCAGAGCAGGCGGGGAGCGCCGAGCCCCGCAATGAGGCTGCGGGAGCTTCGGGGCTCATTGAGGGCAGGGAAATGTCAGGACAGCCCCGGCCAGGCTGGCAGGGTGCCTGGGGAACGCTGAGTGCTGGCTGGCTGGTGATCCTGCCCGTGCTGAGCTGGCTGGAAATCACCAAGGGAGCGTTGGAGGGGAGAGGTGGTGATGGGCACCAGCCACACACAGGTTCACAGTGTGAGTGGAGCATGGACCACGTCCCTGTGGATGGGTCCTACCCACCTCTGTACCCAGCCGGGGGTGTTCTTCCAGCTCCAAGGGAGGTAGGTCTCCAGAGACACGTGGGGAAGCCACTTTGGTGCTGTCAATTCACTTCTCCTGTGAAAGATGTCCTTAGCCCTGCCCTAAAGGTTCAGCCGTGCTCGGGCTGAATACACATGGGTGGTAGGGAAAAACAACAGCAATGAGGACTTGGAGGTGTGAGCTGTGCACACAGAAGCGAGCAGGACCTGCCCCTGGGGGTTCCTAGCTCATGTCCAGGGGTATTTGGTGGAATCTTTGGTGAAGAATCTGCTCCCAGCCTCTCTGGGGTGTTCTGGTCCCTCTGCCCAGGGCCCTGGGGCAGCACAGACCCTGAGCACAGTTCAGTGCTGTGCTGGATTCTGCTCCCAAGGCTCTGCAGTGGGATGTGGGCTTCACCTGGAGGAAGGCCAGCTACACCTTTCTCTCGGCTGTAGAAGAAGTTGAATTTAGCACTAGTGTGTGGATGTAGGGCTTGGCCCTTTTCCCTCCAGCCCTCCCATGGCAGAGCTGGAGATGTTTCCCACCACCATCTCCACCTGTCCAGGAGCTTTCAGAGAGAGGACACAGGAGCAGGCAGGCACCATCCTCTTCCTACTCACTGGATTTGCCTTTTTCTGCCTTGCTGAGCTGTGGAATCAACATGGCTGAGACCTTCCTCACCCTGGGCTGGTTAAACCCCTAGGCAGCCCCAGCAGCCTGAAAAGGGGGTGGTGGGCTACAGGTGGCTGGGAGGAGCAGGGGGAACATGCAGGCAAAGCTGTGAGCCAGCCCTCAGCATAATAATAAATAGCAGCAGCACACAGCACCTGCCTACCCATTATCAGCTGCTTTGTGGGCATCCCAGAGAGGAGCTGGAAGGAGAGGTTTGAAAGGGACACAGAGGCTCCAGGCTGCCTTAGAGTTTCTCCCACGTAGAGGGACGAGGCGAGAGAAAACATGAAAGCATTGGTAGGTTGAGTCACCAACCCTGGAGGGATTTAAGAGATGTGTAGACGTGGCTCTTGGGGATGTGTTTTAGTGGTGGGCTTGGCAGTGCTGGGTTAAGAGTTGGACTTGGTGATCCTAAAGGCCTCTTCCAACCAAAATGATTGTGTGGAATCTAGAAACAAAGCAGTCTCCAAGTGCTGGCTGGGGGTTCAGCTGAAGCCTCCCAGCAGATCTGAGGGCTCACGAGCATTTTCACCCCACAGTTTGCAAACAGGGGAAGTGAAGCAGCAAGGACTTAGGTGCTCGGGGGGACCAGGCAGCGCCCAGGTGTCCTCTTTCCACCTGAGAAGGCAAGGATGTGGCTGGGCTTGGAGGTTTCCTCCATGCAGGATTTGCTCTGTATGCTCTGGGGAGAGGGAGGAAGCTGGGGGAGATGGAGGAGAGGCCTCTCCTCCCTAACAGAAAACAGGTTTCCAGTAACTGCAGTGGGTTTGCACCTTAATTATTTCCTTTGGCTCTGCTACTGGGAATGGTTGTGTCCTTAAAGTTGTTACAAGGGCAAAAGAGAGAGGAAAAGCAATCCTGACATCCTGTCCTCTGGGTCCAGATGTAGCTGGCAGAGTACAAATTAGCGGGTGGAGAATGGAATCGCTTAAAAAGAAATTTAATGAGATCGGTATGCAGGCATCTGGTTCCTATCAATCATCATTTTGTGTGATATGCAATGGTAAATATCATCTTTTAATGACTCTGATGGAGAAAAAAAGCCCAAACCACACACACGCACACATAATGATCCAAAAACCTTCCAGAGCCCGAGAGGTTTGAACTCTCCAAATTTTCTGTAGATGGAAAAACCCCAACAGACACCTCTTCTAACTCACTATTGTTGGATTATTTTATTTCTTTTTTTTTTTCCTCCTTTCCTCTGGTTATATTTAACCTTTGTGTTAAATTAATCTTCTGTGTTTATTAACAAGTACCACTGAGTGAGCCTCCTTCCCTTTTCCTTGTGCTTTGACAGCTCAAATATTTGCTCCAGGCTGAAGTTCTTGCTGCAGGCGCCTGCTGCTCTCCAAGGAGAGGTGGCTGCAGGTCTCTGGCCATCCATAGGTTTGCTCCTGGAGATGTTTTGGGCTTCTCTGTTTCAGTTCTCCACCAAAGAAATCCAGCAGAGACAGGATTGAGCACATGGGCTGAGGGTTTGCTGGTTTTACATCCCCCGGGAAAGCTGCTGGGCTCAGCTCCCACAGGGGCATCAGCCTGAGGGTCTGCAAAGCAGGGGCATGTTGGAAACCAAGTATTTGGATATTTCATTGGTCTGGTCTCATGCAGGTTGGGGTATTTTGAAGGTTTAACCAGGCTTTGCTCCTGGCATATCTGGCCAAAAGTGGGAGAGGTGGAGGTGATGGTCCCAGGGTCTCTGTTTGGCCCTTCTCTTGTTGGGGACACACTGTAAATCCTCATGATGCAGAGGTCAGTCCCCCCTTGCTATTCCCTTCGTGGTTCAGACCAGGAATTTTTCTCAACTCGTTTCCCATGCCTTGAGAACGTGCTGCCCTTCAGCTGAGGTCAAGCACAGCTTTTCAGGGAGCTTCCCATGGTTTGGGGTTCGGAGGCTGGGGCACGCAGGGAGCAGCTGGCAGCCTCCATTCCCTGGCTGGGGCAGCAGGAACCACTTCCAGTGCCATCCCTGGCTCCCAGTGCCTGGAGGGAGCCTGTGAAGGGCAGAGATCCACTGAGGGATGGTCAAACCCACAGGATGGTCCCTGCTGGGGCTGGAGGGCTTTGCTGGCTGACTGCAGCTGCAACAGCTTGAAGAGAGGTGGGGAGGGATGGGATGAGGGCAGAGGGATGCTGAGTCCAGCTGGAAATAATGGTTCTATTAAACCAGAGTGGAACATTTGCCCTTCTGTGGGGAAATGCCCAGGGCAGCAGAAGTCTGAGATGCTGGGAATGAGGTTGCCTGGGAAGCCCTGGGCAGCTCCATCCCCCAGCACCTCTCTGACAGCTCTGGGCTGAAGGACTGAGCATCTCTGTGGCAGCAGGAGCTGGAGACAGCCAGGCCTGGGAGTGATTTCTCCCGACAGGGACCAGATGTGCTGGGGGGAGGAGGCTGCGCAACAACAAGAGGAGTTTTGTCATGGGTCACCTCTGGGTTTCAAAAGCAACACCTCATCTCCCCCTTCCACCTTCCTTCCTCCCCCACCCTTTCTGCCACACATTCTTCACACCTCCAAAACCTATTTTGGGCCATCTGATGAATCCCAGCTGCCTGGGGAAGCAGCAGGAGCCGTGGTGCACTCCAGGCACAGCTTCAGCCGCTTCCTTGGCAATGCCCCCAAGCTTTCACAAGCCAAGGGAGCGGGGGAAGGAAGGGAGGGAGGGGAGGAAAAGGAGGATAACAAACTGGTAAAGGAGCCTGGTACTCAATATTGTGATTATTCACTGAGTGGTGAGTGGGGGAGAGGATCCCACCTGGTTCTGGAGAGAAGGAGTGATGGCTGGAGGGAGAGGTGGGATGGCTTCAGGCTCCTGTGGTTTGGGATGGTGCTTGGGAAGGGGGTTGGGGAGGGGAGCAGGGAGTCTGCCTGGAGCCAGGAGTGATGGGGACAGCCTGGGAGAACTGTGCTGCCTCCTGAGCATCCTTCAGCAGCCCAGGAGCCAGGGAGAGCCCCGTAGGAGGGAGGGAGCTGGGTGACAGTGGGGAAGCAGCACTGATGTGGTTCATCCTGCACAAATTCAGTGGAAGGGGGTGGTTAATGTGAGTCAAGTGTCAGCCCCAGCTGCAATCCTGGCATGGGTGGTGTTGGCACTGGTGGCTCCAGCCCTGGTCCCTGTTACCTTGTCCCCTTCAAGTCCCTGTCCCCTCCAGCCCTCCACCTCGCTGGGGAGCTCAGCACATCAGCTGTGACCACAACTTCATTTCTTTCAGCTGCATTTCATTGGGGTTGATTTAATCCTGCAGGAAAGAGGGTCCCCAGGACCTCCACAGAGGGGCTGATGAGTTTTTGGAGTATCTTTGTGCTGGGAAAAATGTCCCAAATGAGCAGTGACATCAGCTCAGGCCCTGTGTCCTGCTGGAGGCTCTGGTGGGGCTGGTCCATGAAAGGTGGGGTAGCTTGGACAAGGGGAGACTGGTCTGGGTGCCAATGCAGAAATGAACCCTTGGGAGCAAGGAAGAGAGGCAAGGAGAGGCTGGTTGGGATAAAGAGAGGTTTTCATGCTCATCTCCAGCTCTCAGAGGCAGGATGTGCTCTTTTGATATATGTGGGCACATATCCAGCATCTGGCACGCCTGGGTGGCATCTCTGGGCATCAGGAACTCAGTCTTGCTTCTGCTTTGAGAATGAATATCCAGCTGTGATGACCTTGTAGCAGATGGGGTTTGGGAAAAGACATCAACCTGCTGGTTTCCAGACAGCTGAATGCTGCAGCTCCTGGGGAATTTGATAGGAAAATCAGCCCTGGCTGTGTGAGACACAGGGGATGGATTCCACCATCTCCATCCCCCGTGCTTTGCTTTAACCCCTCAGCCTGCTCTCCCCCTGCTGATGGCATTTCATGTCTGCTCTTTCTGGAAGGTTTTTTGTGAACTTCCCCTCGGCCAAGCAGTACTTCAGCCAGTTCAAGCACATGGAGGACCCTCTGGAGATGGAGAGGAGCCTGCAGCTGCGCAAGCACGCCCGGAGGGTCATGGGGGCCATCAACACCGTGGTGGAGAACCTCAACGACTCTGAAAAGGTCTCCTCTGTGCTGGCCCTGGTGGGCAAGGCCCACGCCCTCAAGCACAAAGTGGAGCCCATCTACTTTAAGGTAAAGGATAGGTGTGACCGTGTTCACAGGGGTCTCAGGTTGAGGATCTGACTCCATGTTTCAGAAGGCTGATTTATTATTTTATGATATATATTATATTAAAACTATACTAAAAGAATAGGAGAAAGGATTTCCTCAGAAGGCCAGCTAAGAATAGAATAAGAAGGAATGATAACAAAGATTTGTGGCTCGGACTCTCTGTCTGAGCCAGCTGGACTGTGATTGGCCATTAATTAGAAACAACCACATGAGACCAATCACAGATCCACCTGTTGCATTCCATAGCAGCAGATAACCATTGTTTACATTTTGTTCCTGAGGCCTCTCAACTTCTCAGGAGGAAAAGTCCTAAGGAAAGGATTTTTCATAAGAGATGTCTGCGACAGATAGGAGCAAAATAACCTTTGGGCTGCTGCAGGAAGAGGGCAGGGGAGCAGGAGCTGTGTGAGCTGGTGCTGCCTGGCCTTGGCTGGGTGTGGGGGCTGCTGGAGTGTCCCACTGTGGCACTGTCCTGTGGAGACCACCATGCCCACACACAGCCAGTGCCAGAGCCCCCAGTGCCTCCCCCTGCCCAGGGAAGCCCACCTGGCTGTGCCCATGTGTGTGGCTGTGTCCCCCTTCTTCTGGAAATTAAGCACGATAGCAGGGACTCAATTAGTTGGCTAATTAGCCCCCCTCCAGCTCTGCTTGGTTTCTTTCTGATGGGAATAACAACACCAAGATCACAGGTTTGATCCCCATTTCAGTCAAGAGTTGGGCTTGATGATGCTCATGGGGCCCTTCCAGCCTGGAATATTCTGTGATTCTGTAAATAATTTGGGGTGCCCAGACTGGGGAGGTGCCTCAGCCTGCCAGCAGCCCCCTCCTCTGCTGCCTGTCCTGGCTGCTCCCAGGGGTGCCACAGACCTCCAGGACATCTGTGTCCTACACACAGCAGCAGGATTCAAGTGCTTTTGTAGGAAAAAAGCTAAATTTGCTGTGAGCAGCTCCCTGGTGAGTTATTAACCCCTTGCTTGCTGTCTGCTTCCCCTCAGAAACTCACTGGTGTGATGCTGGAGGTGATTGCTGAGGAATACCCCAACGACTTCACCCCGGAGGCGCACGGAGCCTGGACCAAGATGAAGACCCTCATCTACACCCATGTGACAGCAGCCTACAAGGAGGTGGGCTGGGCTCAGTACCCCACTGCCACCCTGTGAGCGCCCAGGGGGCCACCAGAGGGGCAGGGAGGGCTCTGCTCCCCCCAGGACTTCGCTCTGGTCTCTTCTCAAGATCTTTGCTCGGTTTGGGGAGCCCGGTAGGGCCAGTTCTGTCAGCTGCCAAGTCACAATTTGATCTCCATGGGGTTTAAAAAGAAAGTAAATAAGCCAAAAAAAAACACAGAACCATGAGGGGTGTGGGTGGGTCGGGGTGAAGCAGTTGCAGGGGACGCTGGAAGGGGATGCAGAGGGTGAGGGGAGAGCTTTGGTTGTTGGCTCCATCTTCCTGTCCTGGCCTGTCCATCACCACCTCCCAAATCCTGCACCTCACTTGCACCATCTCAAAGTCCCTTGCACAAGTGCTGCTGCCCCGTTCACTGATGAACAACACAACCCTCATTTTCCACGTGAGGCCCCTGGCTAAACCTGGCTTGGGGGGCACACCTGGAGCCCCCTGACTGCACCGAGAACTTTGCTTTGCTTTGCACTTTGTGTGTCACCGGGCAGGGCTGACAGTGGGTGCCCATCACCCCGTGCTCCAGGTGGGCAGCAGAGCTCACCTGTCCTGTCACCCACAGCCCCTGTCCTGGGCTGGCTGCTGCAGCCCCTCCTGGGCTGGGAGAGAAGCTCCCCCAGAGCACCAGAGAGGGGAAGGAGGGGGATGCCCCGGGGGGATCCCTCATGGCTCAGAGCATGGTGTGTGGGTGGGATCCCTGTGCCGTAGGTGGGGAGCTGGTGAGTCCCCCCAGTGCCCTGCAGCTCCCTGAGGAGGGACTTGGATGGAGCCTGGTGTGCCCTGGGAGCTGCTGTGCGTAGCTCTGTCCTCTCAGTGACAAGGGGGGGTCAGGCTGTGACTAGGAGGAGGAAAGATGGCACAGACACATCAGGAGGGATTCTGGTTATGAGGAAAGGTCCCTTCTCTGTTAACATGAATAAATACCTTGTGCAGAGCATATTCCTGCCCTCGTGGTGAGACTGGGCTCCTCCAAATAAAGTGCCTGGTAGAAATCAGCCCATGCAGGAGCTGAGTCCCTCCTGGGGACAGCAGTGCTCCTGCCTGTGCCTGACAAAGGCTTCTCCCACACCCCAAACGTGGCTGCAGGGCTTGGAGCGCTCATCCCTCCTCCAACACCAGCTCCTCCTGAACCTCCGGGTCAGTCTGCCTGGTTTGTGCCTCAGTTTCCCCTGCAGATATGAAAAGGGGAGGAGGAGCAGCCCCATTGCCTCCTGCCCACATGTGGTTGGATTCATAACATTTCTGGGAACTGAATGGCAAAGGATTGAGGATGAAATGTCAGATGTGCTGGGAAGCTTTGGAATCCTTGGCACCCAATATTTCCCTGAAGGCCTCTGCTATTTTTAGAGCTCAGGCATTAAGGGCAATGTTATCTGTGGAAGTGGGAGGAGGGTTCCCTTCTGAGATTTCCTCTGGCCTCGCTCCACCGCTGTCCTGGAGAGCTGGCAGCTCCTGAGAGAGCCCAGCTCCTCTCCTGGTGCCAGCTGGACAGGCAGCAAGCCCAGAGCTCCAGCTGGGATCCCCAGAGCCACCCCGGGGCCATCCCTCCTCTGTGGGGGCAGTGGTCACTCCCCCGGGCTGACCTCCCTCCTCCAGAGCAGACAGACAGACAGAAACCCCTGCTTTGCTCACCTGTGCTTTTCACCATCGCCGGGAACAGAACAGGTTTATTGTGTCTCAAAACAGCCCCAGGACTCCAGTAATGTCACTGCAGCCACTCTGGCCTTGCAGTCCTTTCCTTCCTGCATCCCACGGCGCCACTGATGGAGAGGAGCAATGGGGCCTGGGGCAGTGACACCTCCTGGGTGGCAACAACAGCTGGGCACAGCTGTCCTGGGCATGGCAGGGTCCAGGGGGTGTCAAAGGAAGGGACAGGCACAGGGTGACAAGTGATGCTGCTTTGCTCATGGCCTGTCAGAGTCAGCAGCCCCAACATCCAGCCCAGCAGCCTGCACTGCTGGAGGTGCCAAGGCTGCAGCTCCAGCTCACCCTGGGGTGTCACAGAGGCTGCTCAGCCCTCAAACAGCTGCTGCTGCCTGGGGTGGGCGTGGATGGGAGAAGCCTGTTCAGCCATTGACTCCCCTCCAGCGCAGGGCTGGGGAGGGATCCCTTGGATCAAGACTGTTAGGTGATGTCTGTGTGTGTGCACACCACGGCACTCACGAGCTCTGCTGACTCCTGCCAAGGCCTGGGGGCCAGCAGCACACATTTCTGAGCAGTTCATGCACTCCCTGTGCTCTGCACATGCTTGGCCAGGGGTGTTTCTGTACAGGGATGTTTCATCTTTAGACAAAGTTTTGCACATTGACCTTTGAGGTTAATAATCTCCAGGTGGGAATTTTATTTTTGCAGCGCAAACCCTTCCCCTCCCTTCCCACAACCAAAACTGGGCTCCCAGTCTGCAGAGAAGCCACTTTGGAGTGTCTGGAAATTCTCCACGTTCATACCCAACCTACCCTTGTGCCTTGGCTTTTGGGGGGCAGCAGCAGGGAGGTCCCCCCACCTCCCCATTAAACAGTGCTTTGGTTTCTCCTTTCTTTTTTTACATCCCCAGAAAAGCTGACCCACGGCCTCCTGCACCACGTGTGCGTGTGCTGGGCTTGGGGGTTTTTCCTAAAGCAGATCCAGATGTGTGCAGCTGCTGTCCCTCGAGGAGCACCCCCCCCATCAGCCAAATCGCAGCCCACTCCAATAGATGCAAACAAAACCACGTTTATTTTTATTTTTATCAGCTTGCTGGGAAGTGACACGAAGCAGGAGGGCGGCGGGGCAGGGCTCGGGAGGGGAGGAGATGGAGATGAAACGAACGCCCCCTCTCTGCAGTGCTGAAACCCAGCACCATCCTCATCCGGGGAGAGATGAAGATCAGCAGAGCAAGGGAAAAGCACCATCCCAGAGTGACAGGGCTGATCAATGCCGTGTGGAAGAGCAGAAAGGGAGGGCCTGGCTCTGTGCATGGCTCTCTGGCACACACACACACACCCATGCACAGCCATTCCCTGTCACTGCCAGTCCCACCACAGCTGACTGGGGGCCCTTTTATCCCCTTTTGTTCAGGTCTTGCTCTCTGGGGCTTGGCCTTTCACCTCCTGGCTGAGCTAAGGGCACACTTAGGCTGAGCTTTGCTCTCCTTGGGGGTGGCAGTTGGGGACCAACTCTCAAAGTCCTTTCCCCAGAGCTCAGAGGTGAGAAGCTGAGGCTCAGGGCATCGCTGCCAGCACATGCTGGGGCCAGCTGGTCTCTCCCCTGCCCAGGGAGGACCCTGCACCCCCCAGACCCAGCCAGCCCCTGGCTCTGCCAGCACCTTGGCATTATCACCAGGGCTGGGCTTGGGGCTGTGATCCACATGGGAAAGCCTTCGTGCCCCCTGCCAGAGGTGGGGAAATGCTGAGTGAGGGGGGATTTGGGGTCCCCCTCGAGCCCCTCGTGCTGGCTCTCTGTGGCAGCACTGCTCACATCAGGCAGCTCCTGTGCCCTCCCTGCAGCTCAGCGTTTGGGCAGAGGGAGCTGAGCCCTGGGGGAATGGGGAGCACTGGGCTGGGATGGGGCACAGATCCCACCCACCGTGTCCCCCCCTCCATGGCCCACATTCATGGCAGGTTTAGCTCTGCAGACACCCAGCTGGAGAGAGCCCCCAACACCACCAGAACCCTTATGGGCCTTGTGCCACCACCCTCATCTCCTCTTGGGGGTGACAAATCCCCAGGGCAGCCAAGCCCTGAGCTCTCCCGGGGGATCCTCTCACATCTCTGCCCCTTTGTCCCAGGAGGGAGGTCACAGTGTCCCCCCAGTGTCTGAGGGGGTGCTCA
This sequence comes from Camarhynchus parvulus, assembly GCF_901933205.1. NCBI lineage: Eukaryota > Metazoa > Chordata > Aves > Passeriformes > Thraupidae > Camarhynchus > Camarhynchus parvulus. The sequence continues at coordinate 10,208,335 of NC_044588.1, forward strand.
GAGACCTCAGGGGGACCAGATTGCACCTGGCTGGACTCTGGTGCCAGAAGTCAGCCTTCCCTGCCCCTGGCCATAGGGAAGCTGTGGGGATGTGGGGGCCAGCACCCCCAATGCCAGGCACAGGGATGGAAGGGAAACCCACACGCTGACCTTGGACCAGCTGAGGGAAAGGGAGGGCCAAACCCACCGCCTGGTCTGACCTCTGTGCCAGGCTGCCAGTTATTTTCCATAGCTGAAGTTGTCTCTAAGTGTTGGTGTGTCTGCCCCAGCCCCAGCGTGCCCCACAGCCACGAGTGTGGTCTGATGTAACCCCGTGTGTGTCTCCTGTTCCTGCTGCAGATCCTGTTCATGTTCGTGTTCCTCGGCGCTTCTGTGCTGGTTTTATACCTGCCTTCTGTGTTTATGGGTGTAACTTTGTTTTTTTCTTTTTGTAGGTTTTTAGTATGTTTGTAACCGGACAAAATGGTGTTATTAAACTGAAACTTGTATCTTCAGTGGATAAATCAATCAAACCCCCTCGAGCTCTGCTTGGTTTCTTTCTGATGGGAAGGTGAGGGGTGTTGGGGCTGCCCTGGGGCCGTGTGGGTCTGAGGGTTCCTGCTCACTCTGAGGGAGTTTTTTGGCAGGGAAGCAGCAGCAAGGGGAGTGGATGTGCCCAGCAAGGGTGGTAGAGGTGGCTGGAGGGATCTGAGCACTGCACTGCTGTGGGGAGGTGTGGGGAGCATCGGGGGTGGGACGGTGGGGATGGATGGACACGAGAGATCTCTGCAGCCAGGACAGAACTCGGGGTTTATTGCAAAGGGCCTGGGTGCAGGGCCCTGCTGGGAGCTGCCAGCCACAGCTCAGAGCAGGCTGAGAGAGGAGAGGGGGAGAGAGGATGAGAGGGTGAGAGAGTAAGAGAGGCAAGAGAGCAAAAGCGTAGAGAAAGGGGAGGAGAAGTTCCCATTACAATACAATAAATCTTCTTCTGTGCTGAATATTCTGATTCTCACTAACCAGTCTAGTACAAGATACAAATCCTACAGCATTTACATACAGCCTATAAGAATCACTACATTACTATACTGTGTTACATTTTAAACCCTAAAAACTCCTCTTTGGGCCCCTTCTGCCAAGCTGTAGGGTCTGCTCTGACCCTTGGAGCTGTCTGCAAGCAGAGGGTGTTGTTCCATCAAAAGGGGATCACATTCAGCCAGCCACACCATTGTTTTCCAGTTGTTCAGTAACTGAGGGATCTCAAAGCTTGCTTTCATTTCAATCTCGCTTATAGTTTCTATATTCTCAAAATCTTTTGCCAGGCAATCATATTTACAAGGCTTTCCTGTTTCATCTTCCCCAACAGGGAGGGAAGGGTTTGCCCCCCTCCAGGCTCTTCACTTGCCTTCCAGGTACAAACCAGCAGGGTCTCTCCTGGATCAGGAGCTATTTCTGACTCTTTGGCAGCCCAGCCAGTCCAAAGTGCTCACTGATGGCCACAACGTGCAGCAGCCACGGCCACCGAGGGCTGTGAGATTGTTCCCAGCCTGTAAAAATAACAAACAGCTCCCTGAGCAGCAGCAGCAGCCCAGTTTTCCACGTCCCCGTCCCTGGTGGCTCCCCCTGCCCCTCTCTGAGGCTGGGTCATGTTGCAGGGGATGGGTCCCAGAGGGGTTGGGTCACTTTGTGGTTTGCCCCCGTGGGTCTCTCCAGCTCCCTCGTTTGCAAAACAGCCCCTCTCAAGTTCAGCTGACACTGGCCAGCCTGTCCAAAGCTGTTGGCAGAGGATGGACAGACAGACAGACAGACAGACAGACTCATGCTGTGGTCCCATAAGCTCCGTTGCCATGGGATCCAAGGCTTGGAAAACAAATTCCAGCAATCCTGTTTATTGTGCTCCTCTTTACCCTGAATGCAGAACCGTCTTCCAGGGCTGGGAAAACCCATCCCACCATGGTGGTAGAAAACAGCAGCACCCTGCCACAAACCATTTCAGGGGGAGCAATCCCAGTTTTGGACTGAGCCTGGGGGGACACTGTTCTGACAGGGAGGAGGGCAGAGATTGGTGCCTTGGAGGCTGCTCAGTGTCCTGGGAAGCCTGGTGCCAACTTCTCCTGTTGGGCTGAGGGCAGCAGTGCTGTTCTCCAGCCCCACATGTCGGGAAAACCAGCATCAGAGTGGTGTAGTTTTGTATGGACAGGCACTTGAGCTACTCTGCAGTCCCCAAGCCACAATTAGAAGAGTGGCCTTGCAAGAGGAACCTTTTTCTTTCCCCACAGCTTCACAAAACTGAGCCCAGCCATGGCCACAGAGAAGGGATCCAGAGGCCTACTCACGTGGGGAGGGGAATAAGTGCCTGGTTCAATCTGTCTTCTCCTGCTGTGTCTTTTCTTGTGGGGCAAAAAACCACTTGGTGCTGTTAATGTGATTAATAAGCCATCCTCGGAGTCTCTGCCACATCCTGTACACGCTTCCAGGCAGAAGTGAGCAGTCAGCAAAGCCTGCACACTGCTCTGCTCCAGATGGGAGCCATCAGCTGGGAAAGCACGAGCAAAAGGACTCAGCTCTGCAGTGGGGAGGCTGCAGTGGGCACCCAGAGCTCCCAGACCTTTGCACGCTGAGCTGAGAGTAGCCAGGACCAGCAGTGGCCAGAGGGTGCTAAAATGGGGCTGTTTTTTCCTAACAGCTTGTTGAAAAGGAGCAGGGAATTTCAGCGTTACCTTGCAGGGAGAAAATATGTACACAGCCCTTCACTTCATACTAATATTTACCCCCAGATCCTGTCACGTCAGGGTGCCTGTGACGATCACACGATGACCCAGAGGCTGTGGCCTCACCAGAGCTCTGCTGGAAAAGGAGGCTGAGGCTCACACCACACCAGAAAATTGGCCCAGGGGCTGGGACAATGGGCTCACACCCTCACTGCCCTGTGCTCATGGAGTGCCAAACCCACCTGGTTCCCAAGTGTGCCAGCCTGGGGATGCTGCTCTCCAGGAGCCGCCCTTCACCCAAGGGAGCTGGTGGAGATCCAGATCTGAGAAAGCATCTTGGTGGCCCCAGTGATGTTTTGTGGGCTGGGAGATGGAGGGAAGGAGGAATTTGACTGCTAAGGCATGGCCCAGGCTGTGCTCCTGCTCCACTTGCCCTGCTCCAGCTCCAGGGAAGCCTCTCCATCCACATGAGTGGCCACAGGGCCCAGTGCTCCTGCCCAAGGCCTGTCACAAGCTGGGCAATGGTGGCTCCACCATGCTGGTGCTGGCTGGGATCAGAGGTGACACATCTGCACCGTGTGTCTGTGTCCTGCTGGCACCTGGGGACAGCTGAGGGGAGGGCCAGGGGGTCACTGTGAGGGACAGCAGGAATGCAGCTGCAGGGGGGAGATTGGGAAAGAGAACCTGCAATAACTGCACTGCAGTTTTTACAGGTTAAAACTGAAATTCCTAGGAAACCCCATCCCGTGGAAGCTGGAAGCAAGGACAGGTGGGTGTGGGGGTGGCACAGGGTGAGAAGCCTTGGGAGACAGAGCTTGCGGATTCCCACCAGCTTGACGGACACGTCCCTTCTCCCTCTGTGTTATCTGCACCAGGATAAGAGCCAGGAGCTCCAGGTTCTCTACATGAACCCACCACGGCCATCCTCACCAGCGGGGACGTTTTGGTGGCTCCTCGCTCTGAGCAAAGCCCTGAGGGAGAAGAAAAAAGGCAGGAAAACACCCTGGCAGGCCAGAGGGGCTGACACTGAGCGGGAGCCAGCCCTTCCTTCCGCGGCCGGCTCCTCTTCAGCTGCGCCGGCTGATATGGTTTATCTGAGCGGCGCTGGATGTAAACGCTGTCAGCGCCGGCCGGGATTAATTCCCGGCAGTTTGGCAGCCGAGATGAAATAACAGCGCTGCGAGGGGGGGAAGGGGAGAAAGGGGGGAAGTGCACATCTCAGACTGAAAAATCCTCCCGGGTAATTTACAGCCGGGTTTCTCTTCTCCCAGGCACTCTTGAGAGAGAGAGAGCAAAGCCGGGGGCAGGGGGAGGATGGGGAGAGGACCAGCAGCAGCAGGAGGAGGGTTGCAGGGAGGGGAGAGGATAGGGAAACCACGCTTTCCCCACGCTCAGGAGCTGTCCCCGTGGTGCCAGGGACACAGTGGGGTGAGGCCATGGCCTGCAGCCCCCAGCCCAGCCCAATCAACCCCAGGACCTCCGGGTGTCGCTGGAGGAAGCAGCGCCGAGGGCACCGGGATGCTCCGGACACTCGAGAGGTGGCACTGTGCCCCAACAGGAGCCCCCTCTGCTCCCCCCTGGCCCGGGCACCACTGCCAGCCTGTTCTAAGGAGCACCCACCACCCTCTCCTAGGGGAAAAAACGCCAAAAAACACATTCTGGCTGAATATCCCTGTAAGAGCCTAAATGAGAGATGCAGGACTCCAGGCAGCTCTCCAAAATCCGTTTATTGTATCCAAGGTGTCACAGCAGTCCAGAGTTGTGGGTGACAGAGCTGTGCCCACAGCTGTCAGCTCCAGCTGCAGGCAGCCCTGGAGTCCTGCATCCCTCATTCAGGATCTTACTAATGGTGGCGCTCTTACTGTGGTGCCCCACATTGGGCGCCCCTATAAGAGCCAAAATGAGAGATGGGGACTCCAGGCAGCTCCTCTAAATGCAGTTTATTGTATCCAGGATGTCACAGCAGTCCAGGGTCATGGGTGACAGAGCTGTGCCTACAGCTGTCAGCTCCAGCTGCAGGCAGCCCCGGAGACCCTTTGGTTTTGGTTACAGTGCATTAGATACTTTTCTTTGCTGAGCATCTTAATACAGTAGGACCAATCTGTACCTTAACTATTATCTATAGCCTATCATAACTACTGTAATTACCAGGTTCATGTTACCATTCTCCAATCACTAAAAGTCAGTACATTACAGTTGAAGCTAGAAGTTGTTTTTCAGTTTTCTTGCAGTGGAAAATTCTGAGACCTTTTTTCTACTTGCAACATTTGCTGCTTGTTTGCCTGTGCTATCTTTCTGCTTGGTAAAAACATCTTCTTGTTTGAGGTGGGTTTATCCTTTGCTCTAAGCCATAAAAACCCCTTCTAACTAACACACCCCTTGCCTCCTTGGTTATCCAGCAAGACTGGCTCAGCAATTCTTTCCTTCTATATCAAAACTTGCTTCCATCTCTATTCCTTCATCAGACTCTACATTAAAAATCTTTCTGCTAAGCATCCATATCTGTGAGACTTTCTTGTCAAACTTTCATCCTTCCCAACATCTCCCCATCCCTCACCAAGAGATCACCCAAGGACTTTGCTGCTGGGGAGATTCCCAGCCCAAAATAGGTGGGACTGTCACTGCTGTTTATTACAAATCCTTTTCATGAATTGACAAATGTATTTTCTTTAAGGGAAAGCTTTGGAAAACTGCCCTGTTGATGTTCCAAACAGGTCCCGAATTAAAATAACCATCAGGCTCTGCCACATTGCTGCAGTTTATATTTATACAGCAGAGGGATTTGGTTTGAGGATACTTTTCTAAGGAATAGTGTGGTTTTCATTTACTTTCTTTGGATATTTAAGTAAATAACCACAAATGCTTTCACTTATTTTCATTGTTTTCTTGGTAGAGGATTGGCTGGACTAAAACCCAGGCAGTGCACAGGAAGATAAATTGATTTATTTTGAACTTAGGAAACCCATGCCCCATCTGTCTGCCAAGAGCTGTGCACCACCTGGGGCTCTGCAGTCAGCAAATTATGATTATACTCAGGATTTAATAATTTTTTTATATTTTATATGTACCTACGTAAAATGTAGTCCCTGGCCTGCATCTGCCAGGGCACTGGCTGACATCCACACCAGGTGCAGAGGTGAAGAGAGGGTGCAAAATGCAGGAAGCAGATCCTGGAAAAATTACTGTCAGTGTGGGGAACTGATTTTAATATAATCCTCATGATGGTGGCTGAGGAGGAGATCAGTGAGACAGTGGCTGTTCCCTGCTCCATGCAAACCTCCCTGTGCCATGGCTCCTTTTGGAGCAGGGGCTGGCAGAGTGAAAGGCTTGGTGTCAGAGTGTCAGGGGGTAGGACGGTCGGGATGGACGGAGATGAGAGATCTCTGCAGCCAGGTCTGGAACTTGGGGTTTATTGCAAAGGGCCTGGGTGCAGGGCCCTGCTGGGAGCTGCCAGCCACAGCTCAGAGCAGGCTGAGAGAAGAGAGGGGGAGAGAGGATGAGAGGGTGAGAGAGCATAAAAGCATAAGAGAGTAAAAGGGGTAAGAGCTAAGATGGGGCAAGAGAGTAAAAGGCAAGAGGGCGAAGTTCCCGTTGCAATATAATAAATCTTCTTCTGTGTTGAATATTCTGATTCTCACTAACCAATCTAGTACAAGATACAAATCCTACAGCATTTACATACAGCCTATAAGAATCATTACATTACCATACTGTGTTACATTTTAAACCCTAAAAACTCCTCTTTGGGCCCCTTCTGCCAAGCTGTAGGGTCTGCTCTGACCCTTGGAGCTGTCTGCAAGCAGAGGGTGTTGTTCCATCAAAAGGGGATCACCTTCAGCCGGCCACACCACTGTTTTCCAGTTGTTCAGTAACTGAGGGATCTCAAAGCTTGCTTCCATTTCAATCTCACTTATAGTTTCTATATTCTCAAAATCTTTTGCCAGGCAATCATATTGATAAGGCTTTCCTGTTCCATCTTCCCCAACAGCTTGGGGTGTCTGCAGAGGTGTTGTGCCTACAGGTTCCCGTGAGAGAGGGGGTTCCAGCAGACACGTGGGGGTTCTAACAATGCACAGGACAAGTGCCTGTCTCGGCAGCCCAGCCTTGCTCTCTACCAAGCCCTTATTTCCCCTGGGATGCCAAAACCCCCCTGGTCCCCCAGCCAGGAGGGGCTGGGGCTGGTGGATCTCTGCCTCCTGCCTGGCCCAGCGGCTGGGTTCGGCAGTGGGGAGGCTCTCGGGAGGTGACTGCAGGTGAACACAGCGCCGCAGCCTCTGCCCAGCCAGCCCGGACCCGCCGAGCCCCGCACGCCGGCAGGAGAGCCCTGGGAATGCTGGATAAATAGCAGCGGGCGAGGAGGATCGCTCCTCAAAGGTCAGCGCTTGCTCCGCGCCGCTGTGAACTCGCCCACTTGGATCCCTCCTCCTCCTCCTCCTCCTCTCCAGGGCATCCTTGGAGCATCCCCTGCCCCAGCCCCGCTCCCAGCAGCTCCCGCCGGCCCAGCCCCACAGCCGGGGGCACAAACAGCTCCCCACCGAGCCAGGCTGTTCCCAGCTTTGACATCTGACTGAGCAGTCACCAGAAGGAAAATTCCCAAGGCTGGACTATCCTAGGTTATTTCACAGAGTCACAGAATTTGCTGAGTTGAGGGAGCAGGCAGCTCCCAGCCTGCTGACCTTTTCTGCTCCACTAAATCACTCCAGAGTCCTCCCAAGGGTTTATTCTTTGAGAAAGCAATAAGAGAGGAGGAAACCCCAGAAGACAAACTCCCACCAGCCTGCCTTTGATTACATTTGATATTGTTTTATTTCTTAATGCTTTCCCACTGCAGGCTGGAGGAGGAGGGAGGGAGGGAGGTCCAGAGGGCAGGAGGAGGCAGTGCTTGAAAGGAGTAAATATACAAAATTTCCCACTGATGTCTGTGGCTTAGGGTGGCTCAGTGAGGATCTGAGGATGGGTGTTGGGGTCCCCCAGTTGCCCAGGCTGTGAGCTTGGGGTGAGCAGGAGCATCCCCATCCCTGCTGGGTGCCAGGGCATGGGGACAGCTGCAGAGCATGGCACGGGTGGGCAGCGGGTGCTGGTCCCCGTGTCCCAGCCTCTGGATGGCTGAGGCAGGTGAGAATGACACCACAAGCTCCGTGTGCCACACAGCCGGGTGACAACACTGCCACACAGCCGGGTGGCACCACTGCCACACAGCCGGGTGGCACCACTGCCACACAGCCGGGTGACAACACTGCCACACAGCCGGGTGGCACCACTGCCACACAGCCGGGTGGCACCACTGCCATACAGATAGGTGACACTGCTGCCATACACTCGGGTGGCACCACTGCCACCACCCCTGTGATGCAGGTGGGGAGACCTTGGAGGGGCTTTCTGTGTGCTCTGCCCTCCCAGAACCAGACCTGAGCTCCCAGTTTGCCCGACAGGGAAAAACTTCTGTCTGTGCCTGAAGCACCCAGAGCCACGCTGTCCCCAGGGCTCCTGGTGCCATCAGGAGCCGGGCAGGGGTGGCAGCTGCGACACCCGGAGTGGCACTGGAGGGAAGGAGGTGAGAGGGAAGGGAGCGATGGCAGAGGCTGAGCATCCCCTGCTGCTGCTGGAGCAGTTTCCATCCGTTCCATCCCTTCCATCCCGCTCGGAGCGCGGCACGGGCTGGCCTCTGCCGTTCGCAGCGGGAACAGCAGCGCGGCTCGGCCAGCGGCTGGCACTGCCCCCGGGGCTCTGCCGGCTGCCACAGGAGCCCGGGCATGGTGGCACCAGGGACACGCGTTTTGTGACCCTGAGGGAGTAAAGCAGGGCAACCCCGACCAAGGGGAGAAATGATGCGTCTGACTCTATTGATATCAGAAGGCTAATTAATTACTTTATTCTATTATATTGTTTATTACTATCACTTAATAATAATATTAATAATAGTAAGTACTAGATATATTAATAATATTATTAATAAATATCTATAATATGTTTATTTTATTCATTAATAAATTAATGTATTTATAAATGAATAAATTTATAAATCTATAATTAATTAATTATAATTACTTCATTTGTAATTAATTAATTTATTTATTTATTTATTAATAAATAAATGTATAATAGATCTACTTTATTATACTATACTATATTATTCTAAATTATATTACACTATATTGCATTACAACTAAACTGAATTTGTACAAGCACTTGCCTCAATTGTACAGAATTTTGTGACTGTTAGTCAACAGTAACAACACACACACAAATGGATTCAATTGGTTAATGAATTAAAACACTCACATTAGAATCTAATTAAGCAAATTCCTTCCGGTAAATAGTCTTCCTCAATGCATTCTACTTGTTCTAAAACACAGGAACCGTAAATGAGATAAGAATTGTTTTTTCTTACTCTGAGGTTCAGAGAATGTGAATGCTGGGAATATCCCTGGGAAGTTGTGCCTTGCTTTTCTCTGTGAAATGTGGCTACAGTGGGACATGGTGGGGGTGGGACACGGAGGGTCAGAACCAGGGGGAGGGATGGGGCAAGGTGTGTCCCCTCTGTGCAGGTTTGCACCCCCAGGTTGTGTCCCCAGAGACCAGGGGATGAAGGGATGGGGGGGACCAGGAGTCTGAGGGGCTGTGGGGACACAAACCAAACCCATCTGCCTTCGTGTGGGAGCAACTCAAGACAAGCAGAGGGGTCTCACATCCATGTGGGGTTCATAAAGAGCCAATAATGGAGGAAAGAATCTTGGAGAACCTGGAGATTTAAGGAAGAAGTTGGAAGGACTAGAAAACCTTGGACTGCAGCCTTGGGACGGGAGTGTGGAGTTTTTACAACACACAAACTCTGAGACTGTGGAAACTGGGATCTTTTGTCCCAAGCATCCTTGTAACACTTCCTCTGAGAAGTCACTGGAGCTGATGCCAAGCTCCTGGAGCTCCTCTGCAGGTGGAGACCCACCCAAAACACCATTCCCCAGTTCCAGCACATCCCATAATAGTGGCCCTTTCCACCTGTGTCCCCCAGCCAGGCTGGAGGTTTCTGGTGAGGGGGAAGATCAAACCCACAGGATGCGGAGCTCCTTTTCCACAGGGAGCAGGAGCCTCTCAGCTCCATCAGCTCTCCCAAAACACAACAATGGGGTTGATGCCCCATGTCACAGCCTCACTGGCCCCTGGGTTTGTTCAGCAGCATCCTTGGAAGAAAAACCAGCTGCCATGCCTTCTTACAACATACCTGAATGGCAATAGAATCATAGGAGTGTTTTGGGTTGGAAGGGACCATAAATCTCACCTGCTGCTACAGAGTACACAACCAAGGAAAGCTGGGCTCAGTTTGCCCCTGAAAATCCTCTTTTCAATCCCCTGAAACCTTCCCTGCTGTGGTTTCTAGAGAAGCCTGATGCTGCTCAGACCTCCTGCAGTGCTCCTCCACATGCAGGGCCAGGACCTGCCCCAGCAGCAGCCCCTGCCAGCCTTGGGTGGGCAGTGAGCAGCAGGACCTTGCTGGCTCTGGGCTCTGGGGACAGATCCCATGCTGGAGGCTTTCATGGCATAAAAGGGAGGAAAATCTCTTGCCCAGAGATATCGCAGCCCTGGGCCCAGCACATCACCCTGCCCAGGATGGTCTCCCAGCCCTGGGATACAGATTGCTGTGTCCTCTCCCTGCCTTCCTTGGAACACAGACCAGCCAGAACACTTCTGGGCAGGCCATGGAGCTGTTTGCCCCACAAAGGGAAGTGCTCTGCAGAGCGTCTCCCCAGCAGTGACGCAACACCCTGTCCGTGCTGCCTTGGGGTTTTTCACTCATTTCTTTTGCTTCCTTATTGCCCAATGCTCAGCAGGGCTGGCACAGGTGGCAGCCACCCTCCTCTCCTCCCCTCTGTGGGCTCTGCCATCCCACCTGGCTCCTCCATGGAAAGACACATCCCACAGGACACGAGCTTGGAGCAGGACGCAGGCAGGGCTACGGCAGTGACAGCCGTTGTTTATCCCACCCAAAAGTTGCTCTGTCCCTTCCCAAATGCCAGGAGAAGACCTGGCACCTTGGCACAGGTCCCTGCTTGCCACCTGCACCTCACCCTTTGCTCACCCCTGAGTCACGGGCAGGGAACACCCCCAGCCCAGCCCTGCCCGCGTCGGGCTGTCTGTGCCCAGACACCCACCCCGGCACCTGCCCGGCTCTCCCTTCTCCACCCGCTTCCAGCCACGCCTTCAAAGGAGCCGGCAGCAGCCAAAAGCTTCCCCCACCCTCCCCTCCACCAGGAACCAGGAGCAGATTTGCTGAGCATGAAGCCGTGGAAGGCAGAGAGGGCTGATGAGAGCACGAGCTCAGCGCCCAGACAGGTACCAGTGAATGCAGGCTGAGTGTGCAGGGAAAAGAAATATAAGGGGAAATTGTAGTTTTGGACAGCAAGGCATAAAATTCCTCATCCTGCCTGGTCCCAGCTGGAAATTCAGCCTGGAACCTGTAGCTAGTTGTGAATCAAGAATTTATTTTGTGCCAAAATCCAGAGCATATTGTCCTGTATAGACCCCTCAGCAACAAAACCGTGCCAAACCCGATCTGCAAAGGTCTCTCCTCAGCCCCCACAACCGGCCAGCACGGAGGGTCCCCTTCAGGGAAGGAGGGAGTTGAAGTGAGGCTGTTGTGGAAGAACAGCCCAGCGCTGGTGGTGATGGAGCAGGTGCAGCTCCCGAGGGGCTGAGCTGGCCAGCCCGGGATGAGTCAGGCTGTGAAAGCCGACAGGACCGGCCCTGCGGCCGCTGCTGCCCCAGCTCGGCTGGGCGGGACATGCCTGGGCCCGCCGAGCCCAGGGGCTGTGCCAGCCCATCCCTGCCCGCACCCCGGAGTGCCCACCGAGCCCCGGGGCTGTGCCAGCCCATCCCTGCCCGCACCTCGGCGTGCCCACCGAGCCCGGGGGCTGTGCCAGCCCATCCCTGCCCGCACCCCGGAGTGCCCACCGAGCCCCGGGGCTGTGCCAGCCCATCCCTGCCCGCACCCCGGAGTGCCCACTGCTGGGGTGTGGGGTCAGGTGGGCATCCCTTAGAGCCCTAATGGTGGCCAGTTCTACCAGTGATTGGTCCTGATAATGACCGGTCCTAATACTGAGAGTTCTGATAGTGACCAGTCCTGATGGTGACTGGTTGTAATAATGATCAGTCCTAAAAGTGGCTGATCCTAATAGTGACCAGTCCTAATGGTGACTGCTCCTAACAGTGCCCAGTTCTTATAGTGGCTGGTCCTAATAATGCCCAGTCCTAATGCTGACCAGTTCTAATACTGAGCAGTCCTAATAGTGACCATTCCTAGTAATGACCATTCCTAACGGTTACCAGTCCTAATAGCCGCCAGTTCTAATAGTGACCACTCCTAATAGTGCCTGGTCCTAATATCATCCAGTCCTAACAGTGACCAATTCTTATACCAAGCAGTCCTAATAGTGACCGTTCCTAGTAATGACCATTCCTAATGGTTACCGGTCCTAATAGTAACGGGTTCTATTAGTGACCAGTCCTAATAGTGCCTGGTCCTAATAGTGCCCGGTCCTAATAGTGCCCAGTCCTAACAGTGACCAGTTGTTATAGCGGCTGGTCCGAATAATGCCCAGCCCCAATGCTGACCAGTCCCAATAGTAGTGACCGTTCCTAATGGTTACCAGTCCTAATAGTGCCTGGTCCTAATAGCATCCAGTCCTAACAGTGACCAGTTCTTACGGTGGCCCAGTCCTAACTGGTCACCAGTTCTTATGGTGAGCAGTTCTTATGTGGTTCCGAAAGCGCCCAGTCCTGACAGTGCCGGTACCGGCCGTGCCGGCTCCCGGTGCCGCGGGGCAGCCGCAGGGACCCATTCCCATGGGGGATTCCCATAGATGGGATCGGGGGAACCCCGGCTGGGGCACGGGCGGACGCCGGGAGGAGACCCCGGGAGGAGACCCCGCCCCCGGCCGCGCCCCGGGCCCCGCCCCCGCCGGGCCCCGCCCCGGGCCCGCCCCCCAGCCCCGCCCGGCCCAGGTGGAGGCGGCGGCGCTGCCGCGGGACCGGCCCCGGCACCGGGAGTGGCACCGGGGGCAGGAGCGGAGCGAGGTGAGCGGGGCCAGGGGGGAGCAGAGCAGAGCGGTGCGGGGCGGGGGTCCCGGTGCCTCCGCGCCTTTCGCTCCGTGACCGCCCGGTTTGTTGCTGCTTTGTGAGCGCCGCGTCCCGCCAGCTTCCTCCTCCGCCCCGCGCCTCCCGCCCGGCTCGGCCCGGCCCGGCCCCGCGGGGCTGCCTGGGGGCTGCCCCGTCCCACCCCGCTCCCTTTGCGGGGCGGGGGGCGCGGAGCGCATCCCCCTGCCCGGGGCCGTGCCCCGCGCCCTGCCCGGCGCCTCCAGCGCGGCCGTCCGGACGGATGGCGGGGGCCGGGCTCTTCCTCCTCCTCCTCCTCCATCACAGGGGGAAGTGGGTGCGCGTCCCGGCGGGGTGACCGGCCGGAGAGAAAACCCTGCCCGCTGCCGAGGCAGGCAGGAAAGCTCTAACCTACTTTGTGGCGCCGATAACCGGGCGGGCGGGTGCTTTTTGTTTGTGTTTGCTGCTGTTCCCCCCGCCCAGGTGAGCGGGGCTGGCAGCGCCCCTCGGCAGCGGCAGCGAGGGCAGGTGGGCAGCGGAGGGGCCGGTCCCTGAGCCCGGGCATCCTCCTGCCCCCCGCCCGCCGGGGCTTTGTTGTTGTCGCTGCTCTGGGGTTGGGTTGCGGGCTCTGGGACGCTCCCACGTGCTGCCTGGAGTGGCGAGTGCTGCCACCAGCGCTTCGCAGGCGAGCAAAATACCTACAGAGCAGGGGTCGGGTCACCCTCCGTCTGTGTGTACATCCCGCCGGCAGCAGAGGGATGCTGTGCGTGGGTATTTTAGTCAGATTTTTGCTGTTGATCCTCCAGGTTTGGGATAGAGGGGTGAGGCTGAGCTGTACCCCATCCTGCCCTGCCTTGCTGCCAGGCCAGCAGGACTGGGCAGAGCCCGTCCTTCCAGACTGTGATGCCCACGGTGATCTGAGACCCTGCAGTTCTCACTCAGCCCGCCAGGCCCACTCCCTGCAGGGGGAAGGAGACCCGAGAGGCTGCATTGTCACCGCCGGGTCCCTGTGGCAAGAGGAAGTGTCCGCCTTCTTCCCCAGCGTGGCGTCATCCGTGCCACGAGGAGCCGGGACATTCTCCTGCTTGCCCGTTCCCAGCCCCTGGATGGCTGCTCCTGGGGATTTCCAGGGTGAACTCATCGTGCTGCTGCTGCTGCCCTGGGCACACAGCCTCCAGCCCAGCTGGGCAACTGGGCAGTGCTCCCCACCCCAGTGCCAGGGCTGTCCTGAGCGAGGAAACGCTGCCCACTCAGCTCGCTCCATTGTGCCCTCTGAAGCAGCATCCTTTGGCTCCTGCCTTTTTCCCAAGCGGGAAATAACCAGTTTGGAATCGTCCCACCTCCAAAATGAGCTGGAGGGTTCAGCTGCAGCTGAGATGGGAGAAACCAGAGCTGCCTCTCCCTGTGCTACCCTGGTCAGCTCTGGCTTCACATGCAGCTCCCTGGGCTCCCAGCCGCTGCCCCTGGGCTCTGCCCTTCCCAGCTCCTTCGCAGTTAATGGGGTGATCAGCACCTTCTGCTGCTTGCTCATGTGGCCGGCAGCTTCTGCCAGCCCTGCTGTAGAGCCGGTGACCATCCGCCACCTCCCTTGGTGGGGGTGGCACCGCTGCAGCTGCGCTGGGACACCTGGAGGTGCTGCAAGCCCCGGAGTGCGAAAGGGCAAACCACAGAGTGGGGTTTGACACCACAACAGAGCCCTGGTGCAGATTCTGCGAGACGGGGCCGAGCCCGGGGTTGTCTCTCCATGCACGTGTGAGCGCGGGGTGCGAGAGCGGCGCTGCCCGAAGGGGGAGCGGAGCGGGGGAAGGAACAAAGGATGCCTGGGGATGCCGGGAGAGCAGCTCCGAGCCGGGGATGCAGAGCAGGGCGGCGTGAATGCGGTGGGGAGGGCACTGCTGGGTGGCCTCAGGGGGAATTCACTCACTGGGATGCACTGAGGGACCCGGGCAATGTGAGCTGGGATGAAAATGAGCTGTCCTCTTGTTCTGTGTTTTGTTCTTGGATGCTGCTCCCGTTTAGCTCTTACAGTGAAACTGAGGGATCCCCCAAATACATCGTTATTCCTTCCCTGAGGTTGTTCCTGAGCTGAAAACAGCCCTTGGGACAAGCCAGGAATCAGAACAGAGCTCATTACCAAGGAAAGTAGGAGACAGGTGGTGGAGAAGCAGCTGGTGGGGAGGTTGCAGAGCTGCCCAGACCAACACGGGGCTCGTGAGGCATTTCCACATTTCCCGTGGGCACTGGGAGTCCTGCAGGGACCTGACCCGGAGGAGCGAGTGCAGGCTTGGTGCTGACAGGGGCTCAGCACTGAAGGAGTCAATTAGTGAAAGCTGAAAATTAATTACTTTAACCTCTATGGGCCCACAAGTGATGGGATCATGAACTCTCCCCCTCTGGAGGAGCTTTTTGCCTAATGACTTTGGGTTTCTGCTGTCCTGCCGGCCCTGAGATGTCTGATAACACAACAAGCTCCCAGCGGGGGTGGGCACAGTCCCTGTTAATTACAGGCATCCAGGAGTTGTGGTCATTTGGGGGTGTGCAGTGCTTCGAGTTGTGGTCATTTCCTGGCCTCCAAATCAGCCTGGAGAGCTCTGTGTGTGCTGCTGGGTATGGAGTAAACCCTTGGCGCTGGTACTTAATCCCTCTTACTTAAAAAAAAACCAACAAAAAGGCAGTTGTTTGGTGGTTGCTGTCTTAATGAGGCATTTAGGGTGGAAAATGGAGCCAGGGAGGACCCCAGGCCAACCCTGGCCTCTGCTTGCCCACCACACAGGACCTGTGTGTCCCCCTCGTCCTTGGGGACTCGCACTCCAAGGTCAAGCCCTGAGGGGTGCTGGTCATGTTAGCTGAGAACAGAACTGAGGAAACCCCCAAATAATTGCTCTGGGAGGGCAGGGGAGCAAATATTTATGGGGTTTGCGTGTGAGGGCTTCCTCCTCCACCCTTGTCCTCCAGGAACTTCAAACTGGGAGAGCTGTGTGGGCTTGGATGGAGAAGGAACCAGCTCCCTGCAGGGTGAGCAGGCAGGGAGCCTTACTGTAGTGCAGTGCCTCAGTTTCCCCACTTGTGAAATGCCACAAGGGTGTCACAGAGCACAGAGGTGTCCAGTGAAACCACAGCTTGTCACCTGGGGGACAGTTTGTGCAGCACAAGAGCGGGGCTGATGCTGTGGCTGTGCCTTGGGGGCAGGGGCAGTGAGGTGTAAACCAACGAACCCCCTTGATGCTGTGCTGCCAGGGTGTGAAAAACGCCAATCACTTGTTTTCAAAGTTTTAAAAGTTTAATAGTAATGAAATAGTTATAAGAATAGTAATACAATTAGAGTAATAATAATTTGGACAAATTGAATTAGGACAATATGAGACAATAAAAGACAAAAGTTACAGACATCTGGGTACCTTTTCCTGGGCAGCACAAGCCTGAAAAAGGACACACATTAACAAAGGATTAACTCCTAAAAACAACAGCCTGTTGCATATTCATACATTTCATACATGATGCATAAATTCCATTCAAACACAGGATTCTGTCTGGTCAGTGTCAGCTTCTTCCTCTGAATCCTGACAGCACCTGAGAGGTGGAAAGAAGTTCATTTCTTCTGATAAGAAGGCAATAAATTCTTTTTCTCTGAAAGATTTAGGTGTCCTGGGGCTGCTATTTCACTGCAAGTCTTTTCTTTTAAACAAAGCTTCTTACACAGCATAGTTTCTATTTTAACATTTTTTTTATAACCTATAACTATATTTAACTCAGCACTTAACAGAATTAATACAGCATTACTTTCTAACACAACACACATAATATTCATTTTAATATTTGCGAAAAGCCAATCATAAAATACATGCATTTTTCACGCAGAGGCTGCAGTGGGACGTGGGGCAGGAGGGAGCAGGACAGTGCCCAGGGAGCTCCCTGGCCTTTTCTCAAGCTGCTGACCCTGGGTGGGAGGAAGGAACTGAGCAGTGTGGAGGGCAGATGGGCTCTGTGCTGAATGCCCAGCCCTGTGAGGAGCCATTCAGATGGGTGGTGTGTGGTCCCCCAGCGGGTGCTCCTGCCTCACAGCCATCCCACAGGACCATCCCTCCCATCTCCAGGCACCTTTTCCAGCTGCTGCAGCTCCCAGGGCAATGGAGCCCTCCTTCAAACAGCTCTGTTGGTTTGTGTTTTATTGATTTATTGCTTAAAAGTGACATTCCTCTGGTCTGACAGACCCACCTGGGGCAGAAGAGATGTGGCTGGTGCCCCCCAAGATGCCCAGTGTGCCAGTGCCCCCTCCCACCCCATGGGGTGGCTTCACTCCTCAATTGTCATGCTGCAGCTTGTGCTGGGGTCTGATGGAGTTATTCCTGTAGGGGAATTCCTGGGAATGCCAGGCAGGGCTGGCAGTGACCTCCTGTCACCTGTGAGCCCAAAGGGGGCACCCTGTGCCCATGGGCAGCCGGGGGGAGTCCCCAGCCCACGGTGTTGGTGTGTCCTGCCTGGCCTCAGCTCCTCCATGGAATGAGCAGGGCTGTGTCACCAGGGCTGTGCTGCTGTCCTACAGCTTTTCCAAGGGTGATCCCATAACCAGTCACCTCTTGAACATGGTGGCTTAACCCAGTTCAAGCTCTCCTGCGGAGGACATGGAGGTGGCTCCTTCAAAAGCAGCATCTCCAGCCCCTGTGAGATGTGTGGAGCAGCATCCCAGGGGTGGGACAGCAGGCAGGAGGAGCTTGGAGATGGCTGAGGAGACCCCATCTCCAGCTCTGGGCAGCTGAGAGGCTGCAAAGTGCCTGGCTGGCACTGGTCCATGGAGATGCTGTGGTGGGAAGAGCATCACAGTGCACAGGTTCCAGTGAGTGTGGGATTCCCTGTGTGTTGGGGAAGATGAAACAGGAAAGCCTTGTAAATATGGTTGCCTGGCAAAATGAGAATATAGAAACTATAAGTGAGATTGAAATGAAAGCAGCTTTGAGATACCTCAGTTGCTGAACAACTGGAAAACAGTGGTGTGGCCGGCTGAAGGTGATCCCCTTTTGATGGAACAACACCCTCTGCTTGCAGACAGCTCCAAGGGTCCGAGCAGACCCTACAGCTTGGCAGAAGGGGCCCAAAGAGGAGTTTTTAGGGTTTAAAATGTAACACAGTATAGTAATGTAGTGATTCTTATAGGCTGTATGTAAATGCTGTAGGATTTGTATCTTGTACTAGATTGGTTAGTGAGAATTAGAATATTCAACACAGAAGAAGATTTATTGTATTGTAATGGGAACTTCCCTCTCTTACCCCTGTTACTCTCTCACCCTCTCATCCTCTCTGCCCCTCTCTTCTCTCAGCCTGCTCTGAGCTGTGGCTGGCAGCTCCCAGCAGGGCCCTGCACCCAGGCCCTTTGCAATAAACCCCAAGTTCCAGACCTGGCTGCAGAGATCTCTCATCTCCATCCATCCCGACTGTCCTCCCCTACAAGGCTCCTACACCTGTGCAGGGATTGCAGTGAGCTGGGTGGGATGAGCTGTTCCCAGCCAGGCTTCCCCTGCAGGGTGCAGGTCTGGGTGCTGCAGCCCTGCTGCAATCAGGAGGCAAAGGAAGGAAGCTGAGGAGTGGCCCACCCACGCTTGGCTGCTGCTGGCTGGGAGGAGGGAAGAGCAGCTTCCCCCAGTTGTCCTGGGGCCAGGGAGCGCTGAGACTGAATGGGGTGTTTGGGGACAGCCCCCTGCCAGCAGAGGTGTCACCGTGACAGCCCAAAGGGACACCACAAGGTCCTTTTCTCCCCTCTCCTCAGGGAGCAGCTGGCTCTGGAATGGGAAAGGAGGAGGCTGCTGGTGTCCACCCAGGGCTCCCCCTTTGCACAGGGCCTGTCAGGGCGAGCAGCGCTTTGTAAACGCCTTGGAATTGCTGTGTTGAGATAAGGAGTCTGTTCCCAGAGATAGGGAGCTGCAGCCAAGGGGCTCCAGCCCAGGGCTCATCTCATCCCTGGGCTGAGCCAAATTCCTGCACAGGGCTGAGCATCGCCTCCCACACAGCGTGGGATGGCCAGAGCCCAGGGCAGGGGATCCCTCTGTAAATGTGGGGCATTTCTGCCGGGCCTGTGCTGCTCTGGGTGCCTTGGTGTGCTCTGGAACAGGCAGCAGGGCACTGGGGAAGCCTGCAGGGCAACCCTGGCACCAAGAGCTGCTGGAAGAATGAGCGCTCAGCAGATGAACCAGGGGGAGGAATGTCCCCTCCAGCCCCACTGACCTTTCATACCAGGAATTTTGCTTCCAGGAGGGAAGTGGGAGTGAGCTCAGCAATGACCTGCAGCATGGGGATAGCAGGCACGTGGCCTGCAGGCAGGCTGTCACCTTCCTTGGGTAAATACCAACCTGGGAGCCCTCAGCCCCTTCCAGAAGGTGCAGCCAGGCCTGAAACATTTGCACCATCATGTCTGTGCACTCTGTGTTTAAGCCCAGCTAATAAGGAATTGGAGTAGATTTGAGTAATTAATCAGTTCTTAGGTAAAACCAAGTTAAATCAATCCTGGTAGGCTGGGGAAAAATGAAAAAGAGCTTTCCTTGTGTGTCTGTGACCCTGCCTGTGGAGCAGCTGACCCCTCTGCACGTTCACCAGTGGAGCTGCTGCACTTCTCTCACTCCTGGGGGAGACTTTGGCCCTTTGCTGTCCCCAAAGCCTCTGGGGTGACCCAAAATCTCCACCTGTGTGTTCCTCACTTGGCTTGAGCTCCAGCCTGAGGAAGGGGCCAGTGGGCTGAGGGTCCCCTTGTGCAGCCAGAGCCACTCCAGCACCTTTGGAAGCCGGGAATGGTTTGTGCAGCGCTGCCTGGTTGGGGCTGTTGTGCTGGGAGCGTGCTGGGGACACGAGGGGTGGGTGGCACAGAGGGACCCCAGCCCAGTGGGACTTGCTGCCCACCCCAGCAGGCTGGGAGGGATTGTCTGCTGGGCTGGGTGGGGGTTTTGTTCTGGTAAAACATCAACAAGAATGGGAAATGGGCTGTGGGAAATCCTCCACGTGGCTTTTCCACCCACTCCCAGGCATTGCAGGCAAATCCTTCCCTCCATGCATGGGGATGGCATCACCCAGGACTGCCAGGGAGCCCAGGGCCACATTCCTGGCCCTCCAGGCCTTGCAGCAGGGAAGCCCAGCCCAGTCTGCTGTGTCCCCATGTCCCTGTGTCCCCATGCAGGGCTCTCCTGATCAGCAGCCCCAGCGTGGCACCTCCACCTGCCACGCTCTGTCTCCCCAGCTGCTTTCCTTCCTCCTGGGGCGTGCCGTGCTCCCAGCCCAGCAAACCTGCTGCCATTGCCCAATGTCCTTCCTGACAGAGGAGAATGGGAGAGGATGTTCTGATGGTGGTGTGGGTGAGGTGGTGCTGCCTGCCTGCACGCCCTGGGGATCAGACAGGGTCTCAGCACTCATCCATACCCATCTTCCTACCCCAGCCAGCAGGGAGGGGTGGATTTCAGCCCCTGTGGGTGTCCATGCTGCCTGTGTGGCTCACTGATAAGGGACAGGGCAGCTGACCATCCCCTCTGAAGCACAGAGGGCCTCTCTCAAGACTCAGAGCAAAACCCTGCATATCAGTTTTGCCATCCAGTGCATTGTGACAGGGTTGGGACACATAAGGAAAAATAGAGTGTTTTTCTCTTTCTTCTCCAATAATATGGTTTTATTTCAAGAGCTGTTTGTGCTTTGGCTCCTTTTCTCCGGCCCTGAAACTTGAGACTGCAAAATGGTGAAAAGCTTTCTGAAAGGTGCTGGGTCTCTGCTCGGGTGTGAGCCCACGGGAGCTCGATGCTCAGAGCAGCTGCACAAATTGAGTTTCCTATCTGGAGCTCTTAATAACTGGGAGCACCTTTTAACGTGGCTCCAGCCTTGAGAGAGGTCTTTAACGTGCTCATGAATCATTTATGGGCAGCAGCAGCAGCAGCTCTGCCTGATGGGCTCTTGGGTGCCAGCAGTGCCAGAGGCTGTGGGGGTTTTGGGGGCTCTGTGGCACTGCTGGCTCCTTTCTCCCTGCCCTGTGCAGTGCAGAGGAAGAGCTGGGATCATGCTCAGGGTGATGGGTATCATGGGTGCTCCTGGAGGTCCCACTCGCTGCCCCACACCCTTGGGTGGCTCAGAGCTGCTTTCTGCTCCCACTGAACTGCAGCAGCTGGAGACAGTGTTATTGCAGTAATGTCCCTTCCTCCAGTGCCAACAGGCTCGGGAACAGAGATCCTGATCCTTCTCCAAGCATCCATATTCCACACTTGGAAAGATCTGGAAATTTAGGGTAGTATTAACCAGAATCAGCAGTCTGGAGCAGATGAAACCTTACAAATGTGATGTATAAGAACAACTTAGCATACTTTTCCATACATACATATACATACATGAATTTGGACTGTGGTTCCTGTGAGGACCTTCTGGCTTTTTATTATCTTTTCCTTGATATTTGCATGCATACAGATTTCAGTTTCTCTCTCTCTTTTTGTATCTGGGAGAACAAATATGAGTAAATGTCTTTGTGTGTCCAAGCATATGTAATCCTCTCTTTGGAAAGGGAATGCTTTATCAATGGCAACAGAACTCCAGCCAGGGCTGCTCTGCAGGGTTATCTCTGCTGTCTTGTGCCTTGGCTGTGCTTGGCTGTCCCAGCTCTGCTCACCTGACCTTGCTGATGGTCCCTTTGTGTTGCTTGGGCCATCCCAGCGTGTCCTGCCTGACACTTTGTATGAACCACACAGTTTTTTCCATCACTTTCTTCCTTGGTGTGCTTCCTCTGGTCAGTGCTTGTTTGGTTTTGCCCTGAGGCTGGGAGCCAGCCCTGGTCACCTTCCTTGTGCCTTTTTTTGGTTGAAGGCTCATCCCCAGTGATGCCAGCACGCCTGCCCTCTTGGGAAAGGGGCTGTTGGAGCACAGGCTGTCCCTTGCTTCTGGATGGTTTTGGTGACTTTGGGTGGTCAAGAGCTTTGGGAGGGGGGAGATGGTGACAGGGGGGGATCTCTTCTCACTAACCAGACCAGGTGTCCCCCCTCCATTCCCTGCCCATTAATCACTCCAACAATGGCAGCAGCCCCAGTGCATGGAGATCTTTTTCAGCCCAAAGTGACAACGTGCTGTCCCCAGGACCTTTCTTCCAGCCCAAAGCACAGCTCCTACCAAGCTCAGGACTGCTGCCAAGTCCCCCCTGCTGCTGTGACCTGCCTTGTCCCCAGAGCAGGGCACGTGCTCAGCCATCCCCCCGTGGCGGCTCCGCACGTCGCCTCTCACTTCCTTTTCCTGTCCCCAGGACAAAGCCACCACGTCCACCCTGAGTGTCCAAGGACTGGGCTGAGGCTCCCTGGGGACCTGCAGCTGAGCTGTGCCCTGTGATGGGGCGGCTGGTGCCAGGGCTGTCAGGCAGGGAGCCGTGCTCCTGGTGGCAGAGCCCTCTGTGCCAGGGCTGGGGGTGACAGGGACCTGGGAGCCCAGGGGACCTGGAGGGCCAAACTTGGGGACCTGGGACCCCAGGGGATCTGGAGGGCCAAGCCTGGGGACCTGGGAGCCTAGGGGACCTGGAGGGCCAAGCTTGGGGACCCCAGGGAGACAAGTGACACCATTCCCATGGCCATGACTGTCCCAGGGGATCCGGAGGGCCAAGCCTGGGGCAGCTGTCTCTGGATGGAGACGCTGTCTGGCCCCTTCCCACGCTGAGCATGCCAGCTCCAGAGGCCTTGGGCACCAGCACCAGGCACGTGGTGAGCTGGCAAACACCATCCCAGCACCGTCCCCTGGGGATTTCTCCACCTGGCACGGGATAAGGCTCTTGTGGCTCAGGATCTGTGCTCAGGGGGTGGCTGCTGTGTGGCAAAGGAGCCTTGAGCCCTCGGGGGCCGCTGCCCTCCTCCCCCTCCCTCTCAATGGCAGGAGTGCCAAGGCACAGAGCCGTGACCAGCGCTGCGGCCGCGTGACCGTGACAGGACAGCAGGTGCCAGCCAGGCTGTGCCAGCTCCCCTGGCCTGAGTCACCTCGGGAGAGGCCAGTCCAGCCCTCCACCCTCTGCCTGGGGAGCTGGGGGGAAGCCAGGCCAGGATTTTAAACATGCTGCAAACTTGCTTTGCTGGGAAGCACAGAGGTCTGGGGCTGTCCAGGGTGTGATGGGTGTTGGGGAAGATGGAACGGGAAAGCCTTATCAATATGATTGCCTGGCAAAAGATTTTGAGAATATAGAAACTATAAGCGAGATTGAAATGAAAGCAAGCTTTGAGATCCCTCAGTTACTGAACAACTGGAAAACAATGGTGTGGCCGGCTGAAGGTGATCCCCTTTTGATGGAACAACACCCTCTGCTTGCAGCCAGCTCCAAGGGTCAGAGCAGACCCTGCTGGCTTGGCAGAAGGGGCCAAAGAGGAGTTTTTAGGGTTTAAAATGTAACACAGTATGGTGATGTAGTGATTCTTCTAGGCTGTATGTAAATGCTGTAGGATTTGTATCTTATACTAGATTGGCTGGTGAAAATTAGAATATTCAGTACAGGAGATTTATTGTATTGTAATGGGAACTTCGCTCTCTTACTCTCTCCCCCTCTCTTCTCTCAGCCTGCTCTGAGCTGTGGCTGGCAGCTCCCAGCAGGGCCCTGCACCCAGGCCCTTTGCAATAAACCCCAAGTTCCAGACCTGGCCTCAGAGATCTCTCATCTCCATCCATCCCAACCATCCTACAATGGGAGCAATTGGGGATGGGATTTTGGGATGGGGGTGTAAGAATTTGGCTCCAATCTCTGTGTTTCTTACCACTCAGAGCCATTCCCCAGAGCTGGAGGAGGATGAGGGTGCCCCAGGGATTGCTCTGACCCCAGCGTGTTCCCATTCCCAGCTCTCCAGAGCAGCTGCCATCTCGGGCTCTGCTGGCTGCCCTGGGAGGAAAACAAACAGAGCCTCCAGCTCACCAATGGGATGGAAAGTTTTACTTGCTGGGGCTGGCACTCTCCCAGTTTAGCAGCTATGAAATACCCAGTGAGGCACTCAAAGTCCATGCCTGCCCTTCCTGGGTGTCTTGCTTCCCAAGAGCCAGGAAAACAGCAGCAGGGGAAAACTCCCTGCCTACCCCATGCTATTCCCTGCCATGGAGCACTGCTCTAAATGGGGGCTTTTCCTGCTCCTGCTGCCCCGTGCCAGCAGCTGATCCCTGTCCCTGGTGTCCAGCCACCTGCAGCCCTGTCCCAGGGTCTGGGGAGCACTGACTCAGCTCTCCCTCTGCCAGGGTGCTCCTGCAGCCCTTGCCTGCTTGCCCATGAGTGGTTTTTCATCTCAGCCTCTCCCCACAGGAGGAATTCAGCCGTGTCCCAGAGCTCCCGTGTGTGAAGGACAGAAGCAGAGGAAGGCTGCTGTGCGTGTTTGGCATCACTGCACAGGATCCCTGTCACTCTTATGAGGTGAGGAAACCCTCATGGGGACCAGCACTGGCTGAGCCTCCAGGAGAAATGTGGGAGTTGATTGCTCCCAGCTTTGGTGCTGGAGAGGGAGCCCAGCACCTGGTTTAGTGCAGGAGCAGAAAACTATCCCATGGCCCAGGGGCTGATGGAGGGCAGCCATTCCTGCCAGTGCTGCCCACTCCAGGCTTTCCCCTCCCTGGGGAGCTGGTTCTGGACTCCTGCATCCCCATGAAGCTGATTCCTTGGGCAGCCCATGCTGCTTAAGCCAGACTTTGCTTGTGGTGTGGTCCAAGGGGAGGGTTGTGTTCAGGACTCCGAGTGCCAAGGGAGCTGCAAAAGTGTCCCTGTCCCTGGCTCTTGCTGTGGGAATGGGCTGCCAATGGCATCCTGTTGCAGAAGGGGCTGGTGGGATCTCAGTCACTCATCTGCTTGCTCAAGTGATGTTGCCTAAGGAGAGCAGAGCTGTAGGAGTCTGGTCACTGGGGTCTTGGGCAGGGAGAGGAGCCAGGCCTGTGGATCAAGCTGGCAATTTGCAGCCAGTGGCGCTGTGCAAACGTGGCAAGTGACACCATTCCCATGGCCATGGCTGTCCTGGGGGACAAGAGATGTTTGTGAGACCTGTGTGAGTCCCTGGGCACTGGCACATGGTCAAGCAGAGGAGGTCAGAGAGGGCTGTGCCTCCCTTTTGATTGCCCTCATAGCCCCTAATAGGATCTGGGACTTGTTCTCTTGCACTCTGATGGAATTACTTTCCCTGCAAAGCAAGCCCTGCCTGGTAGAGCTGGCTGCAGGGACCCTTGGGAGGGGATTTCTTGAGGAATTAACCACGTCTTGGCTGTTAAGCTTCCCTCTCCTTGCGCATGGTGCCAGGGAGGATTCAGTCTCCCAGCCTGGTGTGAGCATGCACGTGCCAGAGGGGAATGTCCTGCATCTCCCCTTCATGGGGCACCCCAACACGTGACAGTTCCACGTGGGAGCTGTGGTGCATGTGGGGAAGTGGATCAGGTGTTTTCAGGCCTTGTGCATCCCCTCCCTTCCCCCCCTGCCCAGGCAAGAGGAGCTCCTTGCAGACATCCCCTGCTGTCTCCCCTTGGCTCCCTTCCCAAACTGGGAGTGCTGGTGTTCCCTGTGCTGCAGCTGTGTGCCACGGGCCTGGCAGGGCTTGCTGGGATCCCCCATATTTCCAAGGCACATGGTCAGGCTCATCCAGGCGGGGTGTGAAGCCTGGGTGTCCCACTGGGATGTGCTGGGATGATGGGGATGCTCTGACCTGGTCACTGCTGCTGTCCCTGCCCTACTCCCAGCAGGTGTTGGTGACCCCTGGGGGACTGGGAGTGAGTGGTTAATGCAAGCCTTGCTGCCCACCCAAACCCAGGGAAGTAACGTGAGTTTTGGGGATGCAGCAGCTGGGTTCATGATGGGTTCATGATGGCCAGGTCTCACCAGCACAGCCAGGGACTCAGGGCGCTCAGTCTGGTGACGCCCCACTGATGAGACCCCATCTCTCACTGAGCCTTTCCTCACACACAAGCTCCTGGGGGAACCCCTCTCCCCTGTGTCTGACTGCCTGCACTCTGCCAGCCTGCCAGCCACCCCCAGCCGGAGATGTCAGCCGGGGACAAGAACGGGGGCAGCCGCTCCAGCAGCAGCAGCCGCCTGCAGAGCAAGAAGCCGCCCAACCTGTCCATTGTCATCCCGCCCCGCGAGGCCGAGGAGGATGGCGCCCGCAAGGAGGTGAGTGCTGGAGCTGTGCCCGTCCCACGCTGGGCCTGGGCGGCTGCCAGGTGCCATCGTGTCCCTGATGCCCCCCTGCTCTGCCTTCCAGCCCCCCAAGGTGCCCGTGTACCGCAAGAGCAAGAGCCTGCAGGAGCCGCGCCCGGAGCGCCGGCCCGGCTTCCGCCGGCAGACGTCCCTGTCCCAGAGCATCCGCAAGTGAGGGCGGGCTGGGCTCCAGCCGGGGCTGCTCACTCACAGGGGCACATTGTGGGTGCTGGCAGAGGATCTGAGGTGGGGTTGGAGGGTTTTGTCTCAGTAGGAAGTGCAAGAATCACTTTCCTACACATCCCTTTGTTAAGAAAATTAGTCCACAAACACCAGAGGTTTATGTCCAAAAAGGAGACAGAGGAGTCCCTTTCTGGCTTTATTCGAATAAAGGGAGAGGCCATGGGGCATTTCCCTGGGATCTCTCAAATTTTTGGAGGACGCAGCCTCCCTTTTTATCCCAATTTCCCGGCCGCATTTCCCTTCTCTCTTTCCCCCATTGGCTGAGGTACTTGAGAGGTACAGACTCCCTGATACTCCTGATACCAAAGATTTCCCTCTAATAACCCTCCCTTTTAAGTTTTAGTTCTTATGGAATTTAGGGGTTTTTCTTCCCCATTGTTTCTTTCATCTCTCAATGTCTAATTTCGTTTTTCAGCAAACCTAAAGTTTATTTGTAAAAACAAATATCTTTTTCCATTCATCAGTCAGTGGAATCCTTCCCTTTGTTTATCTCCCAGTGCTAGTTTTATCTACCAGCAGACCCACAGCTTGTTTGGAAAGACAAATCAGCTATTCCTCTCACCTCTGACCCAGGTCAAAACTGCCCTGCTGCAGGCTGGGCTGAGACACCCCAACCCCAACCACCTGCCAGAGGGCATGGCTGGGTGCAATGGTGGTACATGGTGTGGGGGCCAGCTGTGTGACAGCTGTGCCCACCCTGTGTCCAGGGGCACGGCGCAGTGGTTTGGTGTCAGCAGTGACTGGGAGGGGAAGCGGCAGCAGTGGCAGCGCAAGAGCCTGCAGCACTGCAGCATGAGGTACGGCAAGCTGAAGCCCGCCTATCGCGACATGGAGCTGCCCAGCCAGGAGGTGCCCTCCTTCCAAGCCACCGAGTCGCCCAAGCCCGCCAAGATGCCCAAGGTAGAGCTCGGGATGAGGGGTCCCACTGCCAGCCTTGCTCTCCCAGCGCTGACAGCGGATCCCTCTCCCAGATCGTGGACCCGCTGGCCAGGGGCCGTCCCTTCCGCCATCCCGACGAGACCGACCGTCCCCACACGCCCCACCACGTGCTGCCCCCGCTCACCCCCGGCGTGGTCTCCTTGGCGTCCTTCAACAGCATCCGCTCGGGCTACGGCCGCCTGCCGCGCAGGAAGAGGGAGTCTGTGGCCCACATGAGCTTCAAGGCGGCCGCAGCCCTCCTCCGTGTGAGTTCTGGGAGCGTGAGGGGGGATCACCTTCCTAAGCTGGGTTTCAGTTCTGTCCTTCACCCATCGTCTTTGTTCCTTGGCTGTTTGCCGTGCATGGAGACTGCTCTCTCCAGGGTGGGTTTGAGGGGGGAGATTGGGTTTTTTAACCTGAGCGCTACTTAAAAGTAGAAGTTTTGGTGGAAATTGGACAATCTGAGAAAAAAAACAACTTTTGGGTTCCATTGCTGAGGGGCAGTGAAACCTGACCCCTTGGGGGTGGTGGGCAAGTGGAAATTGGACAATCTGAGAAATAAACAATTTCTGGGTTCCATTGCTGAGGGGCAGTGAAGCCTCTCCAGCAATTTTCTTGGTCCTGAGGAGCCCTGGGCAAGCCTTGGGGATGGGTTTGTGGTTATGAGACCAGATGAATTCAGAGGTCACTTGTCATGCTGACTAATGTGGCCATGGTCCAGTGTGGATTCTGAGGGGCTAAAGGCAGCATCTTCTGCCAGTTCCTCCCCACATGAGGGGCTATGGTGGTTGATTGGGATTTAATCTTTGCCATTTGGCTTTGGAGACGTAAGATCTGAGAAACCCTCAGTGCTGCAAAAACTGAGGGCTTCTGGTTGCTTACCTTCATTTGCTTGTGCTGCCAAAGGGGCGCTCTGTCCTGGAGCCGCTGGCTCCCAAGCAGAGGAGCAAGAGGAGCTTCCTGTACCCCAGCTTCATGGACGAGGACATGGTGGATGCTGCTGATACCCTGGACTCCTCCTTCTTCAGTAAGGCAAGCACCTTTCCATGCTGGCTGCTGGAGCTGGGGTGTGTCCCAGCGCCCTGCACAGGGGGCTGGGTGTGGAGCAGGGCTCTCACGAGGATCCCTGTGTTGGCACTCCACCCAGCAGTGACAGAGGCATCGGTGGCTGCTGTGCCCCAGCCCTGGGTGTGACAGGGAGCGATGTTGCCATCTGGGCACATTTCACACCCTGTGATGGGCCATTAGTGGGGTGTCATTGGAGATCCCCCATGCCCCCTGGCCAGGGAGATGCTCAGTCAGGGGGTGTGGGCTCAGTCAGTTTCTGACCCATCACACATATCCAAGGACACAATCCATCCCCTTTCCAGATGGACATGCACGATGAGACGTACTCCATGCCCGATGACGTCTTTGAGTCACCTCCTCTCTCGGCCACGTACCTACGCATGCACCAGGTGGCAGAGGAAGCCAGGGTGTCCCCTGAGGTGGAGCAGCCCACCCCGTGAGTACCAACCCTCAGCAGGCCTTGCCCCTGAGGCTGCCCAGGTGCCCTGCTGCAGGCAGGACAATGTCCCCAGCCATGAGCACTGGGCACTTCCATGATGATGCTGGGAGAATGGAGCCAGGAGGTGCTCAGAGCCCCACCTCAGGGCATAGCTCTGGCTGTGGGGTGTTTCTCAGCTGTTCTTTTGGGAGGTGTGATGGGTTTCTCCTCTCTGGCCAGGCGGGAGGGTGCCCGGCTGGCCTCGGTGCCGGGCGGCACGGCTCCGCGGCGGGGCAGGCGAATCGCCTCCAAGGTGAAGCACTTCGCCTTCGACCGCAAGAAACGCTACTACGGGCTGGGTGTGGTGGGCAAGTGGCTGAACAGGACCTACCGGCGCAGCCTGAGCAGCATCGTGCAGTCCCAGCTGGAGATCACCGACAGCCACCGGTGAGGGGCAGGGACAACACGGGACACCCCCACTCGCATGTGTGTCTTCCTCAGTGCTTGGGGACTGCAGTGTCCCTTTGCCCAGAGATCTTTGACCATCTCCAGTTTTGGGTCCTGTCCCCTCCAGGCCGTATTTCACATACTGGATCACCTTTGTGCACATTCTCATCACTCTGCTGGTCATCGGCACCTACGGCATCGCCCCCATTGGCTTCGCCCAGCACGTGACGACAGAGTTAGTAAGTTTGAGAGCATCCTTCAGGGGGACTGTAACCACCCGTGTCCCATGGTGTCATGCTTCCTGTGAGGACTGGGAGCATCTTGTGGGAGCATGACACCATGGGACACTGAGAGCCAGCATTTGAGAGGCTCTGTGAAATGGCCAGGGCAAGGGGACGAGCAGCACGGTGTTGCAGCAGAGTATGTGGTGGGAGCAGAGCTGTTCCCCTCTCCTGCCTTGCTAGTGGGACCCACAGCCCTTCCCCTCGGATGAAGGGGCTGCTCAGCCCCTTTTGAGTGGAGTGAGACAGGGGTGCCCCCCACAGCAATCATCCCTTCAGTGGGAGCTGACCCTGGCCTCTCTTGGCAGGTGCTGAGGAACAAGGGTGTCTATGAGAGTGTCAAGTACATCCAGCAGGAAAACTTCTGGATTGGGCCCAGCTCGGTAAGGACCCTGCCCGACCCTTGGCCCCTGGTCTCAGGCCCTGCCCTCTGCTTCCCCTGCCCTGAGCTGAGGGGGTTCTCTGCAGTGCTCCTCTCCTCAGGGGGACAGAGCTTGGCTTCCTCACTCTAGCCTGCTGTCCCAGGCCCCCATCCCACTGGCACATGTGGCATCACAGGGTGCTGCTTTCCCTCCACTGGGATGACAGACACCTTTGTCTATTGCCTGGGGAGACCCCCTGCCCCTGCTAAACAGGTGCACAGACAAATCCCCTTTACTGGCATCTCCCTGCCAGATCGACCTGATCCACCTGGGAGCCAAGTTCTCCCCGTGCATCCGGAAGGACCGGCAGGTGGAGCGGCTCATCCAGCGCGAGCGGGACCGGGAGCGGGGCTCCGGCTGCTGCGTGCAGAACGACAACTCCGGCTGCATCCAGACCCTGCCCCAGGACTGCTCGGTGCATGCCCCTGCCGTGGGAAGGGCTGGGGAGAGCAGGGGAAGCCATCTCAGCCCTGCACTGCCCCTGGGCAGGATGCAGGGGCGGTCAGAGCCCTGGAGGAATGTGGCCCCTGTTGATGGAGTGACCAAACTATCCTTTGTCTCTTTAAAAAGGGAAAAAGCCCAGAAGTTTCTCTCCTCAATTAGGTAAAAAGACACCTCGTAGGACCTGGGGGACTTCACCTCAAACTTAAGGATAGCCAATTGGACAGGAGGCAAAAAGTCCCGCCTAAGCAATTTACTAGAAAAAGAAGAGAATAAAGAAACTAATGGCTTTTGTGAGGTGTTTTACCAGGAGCAAGAACCTCTGGCACCTGGTTCAGTTTTTCTCTGTAAAGAGTTTTGTTATTTTGCCTTTTATTAAAGCTTTTCTATTTCCAACACTGCCACAGAAGCCATCCTGCTGATTTTATACCTCCTAAGGTAGCTGAGCTATCTTGGGTGTGCTATAGATCTCCAAGAGCTTATGAGACCTGGCTCGAGGAGACCATATATCAGAGCTGTGCATTCCCTGCTGCATCCTCAGTGTCCCCATGCTCCCTGCAGGAGACACTGGCAACATTCATCAAGTGGCCGGGCAGCAACGCACCAGCCATGGGCTCGGGAGAGAAGAGGACCTCGGGGGCTGTGTGTCACCAGGACCCCAGGTAGATGTAGCAGCTGGGTGGGGGTGGCCCTGTCACCTGGCTGTGTGTGGGACACGGCAGAAGGAGCTGCCTTTCCAGTGGGATACCTTGAATCCTCTTGTCTGAGGGGAGGGGAGGTTTTTGCACACTAGGAGAGTCATAAAGAAGAGGGAATCAGTGGGGAAACTGAGGCAGGGCCTGTCCGTAACACAGGGAGCAGCAGGTGATGCTGTTGTGTTGTGCTGGCATGGGAACATCCATGGGCATGGTTGTCCAACAGCTCTGAGTTCTGTGGGGTTCACCTGCAGAAGGAGCTGCTGTGGGGTGTTGTGGGGCACCCACGGGTGGGCAGGATTGAGGCAGGTCCCAGAGCTGTGCCTGAGGGGGTTCCTGGTCTGCAGGGGGGATGTGCTGGGGGCGCCCACCTGACTCACCCTGCTCCTCCTGCCAGGACGTGTGAGGAGCCTGCGTCCAACCCACCCCATGTGTGGCCAGACGACATCACCAAGTGGCCGGTAAGAGCCCGGTGCCACCATCAGCTGGTGGCTCCATGGTGCCAATGAGCCTGGCAGGGGCCTGCAGGGACAGCCTGGGCCTGGGCTCTGACCAGGGCTCCCTTCCCTCCTGCTCCTAGATCTGCACCTACGAGACCAAAACCAACCACACGGGCTTGGCCCACCTGGACTGCGAGATCAAGGGCAGGCCCTGCTGCATCGGCACCAAGGGCAGGTGGGCAAAGGGGGCACCTGGCCTGGCTCCCCCCCTGCACTCCTGCCTCGTGCTGTCCCATCAGCGTCCAGAGCTGTGCCTGGGGGGGTTACAGAGCCTTGGGGGTGGGAAGCACAGTGGCAGCAGGCTGGGAGCAGCGGGGGATGCTCAGGGGTGTCCTGAGTGTGCCCTGTCCCCACGAGCCCCCTCCTGCCCCTGGCAGCTGCGAGATCACCACGCGGGAGTACTGCGACTTCATGCACGGCTACTTCCACGAGGAGGCAACGCTCTGCTCGCAGGTGAGCAGGGCCAGGGAGGCATGGCAGGGCGTGTGGGATTCAGTGCTAGCAGCCATGCTGGTGCCAAAGGGCTTCAGAGTGTCCTGCCAGGACATGGACATGGTTGGGATGGGTGTGAGCAGGAATGATGCAAAGTGCAGGGCCTTGCCCAGCTCTTGGCCAGGCTCCTGCTGCTGTGCCCACCTGTGATGGTGATCACAGGGGTTCTTGGATCAGGGAAGAGACGAGGATCTGACTCCATGTTTCAGAAGGCTTGATTTATTATTTTATGATATATATTATATTAAAACTATACTAAAAGAATAGAAGAAAAGGATCTCATCAGAAGGCTAGCTAAGGATAGAATAGCAAAGAATGATAACAAAGCTTCTGTCTCGGACAGAGAGTCCGAGCCAGCTGACTGTGATTGGCCATTAATTACAAACAAACCAACATGAGCCAATCACAGATCCACCTGTTGCATTCCACAGCAGCAGATAATAATTGTTTACATTATGTTCCTGAGGCCTCTCAGCTTCTCAGGAGAAAAAGTCCTAAGGAAGGGATTTTCCATAAAAGCTGTCTGTGACACCCACCTTGCTGGTGTGGGGCAGGAGGCATCTTTTACCAGCACCTTTACCAGCACCACAGCAGTGTGGGTGCCCCACACCATCCAGAATCCCCTCACAGCTGACACATGGCATCATTGGCATCCGTGTGACCCATCCTCTGCTCCCTGTGGCTCTGGGGATGACCCTGCTGCCTTTGCAGGTGCACTGCCTGGATGAGGTCTGTGGGCTCCTGCCCTTCCTGAACCCAGAGGTCCCTGACCAGTTCTACCGCCTGTGGCTGTCCCTGTTCCTGCACGCTGGGTGAGCCACAGCCCCCATATCCCCAGGCATGGGGGAACCGGGCACTGGAGTGCCCACCAGGATGGGCTGGGAGAGAGGAGGGAAGGGCACTCCCAGACTGTGACAGTGCCTTCAGTGGGGGTGTTTTGTGAGCTGTGTTGTGCCCTGGGGCACTGGGTGGGAGGGCTGGGCAGGGTCTCTAACCCAGGGCCTCTCCCCCAGCATCATCCACTGCCTGGTGTCGGTGACGTTCCAGATGACAGTGCTGCGGGACCTGGAGAAGCTGGCAGGCTGGCACCGCATCTCCATCATCTTCATCCTCAGTGGCATCACGGGCAACCTGGCCAGTGCCATCTTCCTACCCTACAGGGCAGAGGTGAGGGTCTGGGGGTCTGTCCCAAATCCTGTCAGCTCCCAGGGACCAAAGGATGCCCCTCTCCATCCTCATCCTGGGCAGAGGTTTGGGGAAGGGGCTGGAGCACAGATTCTCACCCCCTGGCAGGGTTTGCTGCAGGGAGAGGAGGAGGGGGTGTCCCTGCCCCACGTGTGGTGTTGGCACATGCCATGTGTGTCACATGTCACCACGTGTCCGCGAGCGTGCGGGGTCCCTGGGCAGGCAGATGGCTAATCTGCTGCCAGCCTTTAAATGAGATCATGCCAAGGGCCCTAATCCCCCCGCAGGTGTGCCAGGATGGGGCTGTGGTCTGCGAGGGGCTGATGCTGTCTGGCTGCTGAGTCACAGAAAGTGTCAGCTCTGCCAAAACAGCACCACCCTGCTCCCCTCCTCATCCTCCTGTGCCAGGGCTCCCACCCCTGAGCCCCATGCTGGATCCTGCACAGGGATGCAGGAGCCAAATGCCCTTTGCTAGGGGAGGAGGTGATCCCTGGGGGACACGGGGTGTGTCTGGGGTGACACAGAGCCCAGCCCTGACTTCCCCCACTCCTGCAGGTGGGCCCTGCCGGCTCCCAGTTTGGCTTGCTGGCCTGCCTCTTCGTGGAGCTCTTCCAAAGCTGGCAAGTGCTGGAGAAACCCTGGAAAGCCTTCCTCAACCTCTTTGGCATCGTCCTCTTCCTCTTCATCTGTGGCCTCTTGCCCTGGATCGACAACATTGCCCACCTGTTTGGTTTCCTGAGCGGGCTCCTGCTGTCCTTCGCCTTCCTGCCCTACATCACCTTCGGCACGGTGGACAAGCTGCGCAAGCGCGCCATGATCATCGTGTCCCTGCTGGTCTTCCTGGGGCTCTTTGCCTCGCTGGTGGTGTGGCTCTACGTGTACCCCGTGAACTGGCGCTGGGTGGAGTACCTGACCTGCCTGCCCTTCACCAGCAAGTTCTGCGAGAAGTACGAGCTGGAGCAGGTCCTGCACTGACCCTGCTGCACGGCCCGTGTTCCCGTGGGGTGGGTGCTCCCCAGCCTGTGGGAGATGGTGGTGGCTGCTCCAGGATGGGGCAGACTCTGGGCATGGCTCCGTCCTCAGGGAGGGTGGGTTTGGGGTACCCCTTGCTCAGTGCTGGGGATGCAGGGCTGAGCCAGCCCTGCCTTGAACCCTTTGGGGCTCCCTCCTGATGCTGGAAAGCCATAACTGGCCTGGGGACTCACTCTGGCTGCTGCCTGTGTGGGGAAAGGGCTGAGGGAAGTGGGATTTTGGTCTATCCATGGCCAGGCTGGACTCCCAGTCCATGGGTGAAGTTGCTGAAGGCTCCAGCCTGTGTCCCTGCCTGCCTGTCCCACCTCGGTGCCCTGCAGCGCTGCAGCTCATACTGTGAACACAACCCCCTTTTTGCAGGGGCACTTTTTTTTATCCACAGCTCTTTAAGCCCAGGGTTTCCCCCTTTTGGGCTCTCTGGAGTCTCTGCTGTGGCTCCAAGATGTTCAGGGCTGAGCTTTAAAGATATTTTTCAGTCCTGTTCCCCCTGAGGTTCCCAAGGAGGCTTGTGCCTTCCCACCTGGCTCCTCGCTGGATGGAGAGGCAGGACTTGGGGCAGGGGGCTTTTCCTTCCCTTATTTCAGTGAAATTCTCCTTTTGGAGGGGGAGGAGTGGCAAGGAGTGTTTGTAGTGCCATGGTGGGAGGCAGCCATGGAGAAAAACCCCCTGGGGGGCTCCTGTGGCTGCTTCTGGAGCCCACAGCCCTCTCAGGAAGCTGTCGGTGCTCCCACCTTCTGCCTTGAGTCCCTGCTGGTTCCCCTTTCCCTTTTTCAAAGCATGGAGACCCAGGCAGCCCTTCCTTCCTCCGGTGGTGCTGGTCAGGTGGGGAAGTGCAGGATGGGGCTGTCACCTGCCCTCTCCCTGCCCGAGGCTGCACAGTCCCACCTGCCCCCAGCCCTGGGCTGCCCTCCCCAGCATCTCCTCCTCCTCCTCCTCCTCACCACCAGCCATGGCACGAAGGCAGGTCCTTCCTGGGGTCCAGGTGACCCCTCTGGGCTGGTTTGGACCCAGGCTGGTGCCAGGCTGTCTCTCCCCTGAGATGTGTTGCTTTGGTGCTGGAGGCCTCAGTGCTTTTAAGTGGGGGCAGGTGGGAATGCCCCAGTTAGGATGTCCTGGGATGAATATTCAAGGGCTGAGAGCCTGGTTCCCACTCCACAACCACTGAGTGAGCCCAGGAGCATCTGCATCCGTCCCTGCATCCCTCCCTCCACCCTGGGCCAGTTTTCAGCCCAACTCTGTCCCTCCAGTTGCTGCTCCAGCCAAAGACAGACACTTCACCTCATTTGTCTCTTTTTGATACTTTTTTAAAAAGCTGTGGGTTTCCCCCATCCTTAATAAATTTCTACCTGTATTTAATGAGATGCACAAGGTCTCTCCTCCCTTCTTGGGTGTGGGGATGCAGCACTTTTGGGGGGTTGTGGTTGTTCTGGTGATGGCTGGTGTGGCAGGGAGGGAGGACAAGCTGGGCTGGTGCCCTGAGGGGCCACTCAAACCCTTCCTTGGGAGGAGACAGGGTTTGGAGAGTCTCAAGCAGAAAGAGAAGCCAAACACTTGGATCCATGGAGCCTCCTGATCCTGCCTGAGAGCAGAGTCACCCCTGCCTTTATCCCACCCTTCACTGAATGACCTGAGGCTGGATTTGCCCCCTGAGGCTGAGGTGCCCCAAGGGGTCCTGGATTGCTCCCCTCACACCAGCTGGTGCCCTGCCTCCGGCCATTGTGGTGAGATCATGATCAAAGCAGGGCAGGAACACACATGGGCTGTGTAGAAAATCACCACCACATCTTTATTTGCTGCTTTCCAACAACCTGAATTGTTTGCAAAAGGCTTGTCCTGTGGGTCTGGGACAGGGAGGACCAAATGGTTTGGGCTGGCTCCCTGGGGAGGCTCTGCAGTGTGCAGCTCAGCGTGGCTGTGGGCTGGGAATGTGCTCCAAGGGGCTGGAAGGATGGCTGGGGGCAGGGGGTGGCTGCCACAACCCCTGCCTGGCCTGGGGGCTGCTCAGGGAGGGCTTGGCCATGGTGTGCTCCACTCGTGGTGGTGGTGATGGTGGGAGGGTGCCAGGCTGGGGCACGTGTTTGCAGGGGCTCTGCTGGGTGTCTCAGCAAACCATGGTGGGTGGAAGTGTCCTCAGACCAGCAGAGCCCCCAGCCATTCCCAGGGCAAAGCCTTCCATCCCAGAGAGCTCATGGCCCTGCAGCCAGGGCAGCTCAAGCAGAGCCCAGGGAGCTGATGCTTCCAGCAGGATCCATCAGGAATTCCTGTGCCCAGCCCAGGGAGCTGATGCTTCCAGCAGGAACTCCTGTGCCCAGCCCTGGCTAAAGCAGAGCCCAGGGAGCTGATGCTTGCAGCAGGATCCAGCAGGAATTCCTGCGCTTAGGCCTGCAGGGATGGGATGGGGCCAGGCTGGTGTGGCTGGAAGGCAGATGTGGCAGAGGGAGCAGCTGTATCCAGGGCCAGCCGGGGATGATGGATCCGGGCATGGAGAGGGGCCGCAGCCTCCCCTGCCGGGGCGCTCAGCAGCCGCTGTTCCTGCGCATGAAGGCGTGGCCCCGCACGGCGTGCTGCATCTCCACGAAGGCCAGGTCCCCCACGGTCACCTGGCAGGGCCCCAGCGCCTGGAAGCCGCACTTCTGGTAGAAGGGCACGAGGAAGGGCTGGCACATGAGCAGGGCGCGGCGGGCGCAGGGCAGGCAGCGCAGGTGCTGCAGGTAGCGCCACATCAGGATGGAGCCCTTGCCCTGCTGGCGCACGGTGCGGTGCACGGCCAGCACGTGGATGTGCACGGCCGAGCCCTGCGGCTTGTGCAGGGTCAGGGCTGCCTGCCGGGGGAAACAGGGCTTAGCAGGACATGGGGGTCCCGTCCTGCTTCTTATTCCCCACCCCAAAGAACCAGGGTCTGGCACAGACATCTTTTATGAAAAATCCTTTCCTTGGGATTTTTTCTCCTGAGAGGCTGAGAGGCCTCAGGAACTAAATGTAAACAATGATTATCTGCTGCTGTGGAATGCAACAGGTGCATCTGGGATTGGTCTCATGTGGTTGTTTCTAATTAATGGCCAATCACAGTCAGCTGGCTCGAACTCTCTGTCCAAAACACAAGCCTTTGTTATCATTCCTTCTTTTTCTACTCTTAGCCAGCCTTCTGATGAAATCCTTTCTTCTATTCTTTTAGTATAGTTTTAATATAATATATATAATAAAATAATAAATCAAGCCTTCTGAAACATGGAGCCAGATCCTCGTCTCTTCCCTCATCCTCAGACCCCTGTGAACACGGTCACAAGGCTCCTCACTCTCCCTATGCCTGTACACTCCCCACATTGTCCTCTAAGGGTTTTTAATTTTAAAATGAATGTTGGTTAGCATATTTTTTAACAGCATGGTTGAAATCAGTTCTGTTGGAGCTGTTGCTGGGTTCAGAGGCCTGTGAGCCAGAATAAAGCTCTGGATCGAAATCCTCCATCAGAACTGACTCATTTCCTTCACCTTCACCTTAAAGCTTCTCCACCAGAGGGAAACCTGAGCTCTTGCATACCTGGACTTGTCCCAAGCGCCCAGCTGCAGCATCCAGATAGCCAAAAGTGTCTCTGGGGTGAAATCACCACAGTTTGCCGCCTTTGGTCAAGCAGCAAGGGCCAGACAAGCCCAGGCA
Source organism: Camarhynchus parvulus (assembly GCF_901933205.1). NCBI lineage: Eukaryota > Metazoa > Chordata > Aves > Passeriformes > Thraupidae > Camarhynchus > Camarhynchus parvulus. The sequence continues at coordinate 10,246,040 of NC_044588.1, forward strand.
TGTCCCATCTGGCTATATTGGTAATTATTCCAATACCCAAAGAACCAGAGTCCTCATCCTCCCCATGCCTGTTCACCTCCCCGCATCATCCTCAAAGGGTTTTTAATTTTAAACTGAATGTTGAGGGGAATTGCGTGGCGTATTTTTTAACAGCATGGTTGAAATTAATTAATGAGAAAGTTCATTTCAACTAGAGCAGCCCTGTAACAGTTGTGGGAGGGGATTTTGGGAGCAGCCTCAGGGCCCCAGAGAGCTTCTCCTGGTCCCCAGGCTCTGGCAGGGCTGGTGCCCTGAGGGGCCACTCGAAGCCCTCCCTGGGAGGAGACAGGGTTTGGAGGGTCTCAAGCAGAAAGAGAAGCCAAACACTTGGATCCATGGAACCTCCTAATCCTGCCTGAGAGCAGAGTCACGCCTGCCTTTATCCCACCCTTCACTGAATGACCCGAGGCTGGATTTGCCCCTTCTCCCCTGAGGCTGCGGTGCCCCAAGGTGCCCGGGATTGCTCCCCTCACACCAGCTGGTGCCCTCCTTGGTGGTGCACGAGGTGGGAAGGACTGGGACATACCTGGCTGAGCCTCTCCTGGTCCCAGAGGGAGCCGATGATGAATGCCACGAGCCGCCCTTCCTCAAACCAGCCGAGGGACAGCTCCGGGCACAGGTTCAGGAAGTGTCGGATCTCATCCAGGTGCAGGGGACAGTCGCCAGAAACCGATATAAAGGCTGGAGGGGGCAGCGGTGAGCACAGTGAGAGACACAAAGCACACCCGACCCAGAAACACTCCCAGCAGGGGAGGGAAAGTGGGATATGATGGGGAGAGATGGCAGATGTCCTGCTGCCTGCTGGGTCTAAAGGAGTTCTGAGGGACACAGGTGGTTCCAGGGAGCAGTTCTGCTTCTCCAGAGGCAGTTCCCCATGGCCCAGTGACCAGCTCCTGCCTCTGCAGGTGCTGAATTGAGCCCTCCCTCTCAGCACCTCCCTGGCTGCCCCTGCGCTTGGAGAGGATGGAGAAATGGGCTGGGTGAGTCTGGGTGAGGGAAGCTACGGTGAAGGAAACGGGGAAAGGCTGCCAGGGTGGCGCCTCAAAGTGCCCCTGTGCAGGAGGAGGCGGAGCGTGGTGTCCTTCCTCCCGCTTCCCCTTCTCCTACCTTGTCTTTCACAGGGCTGTTTTGGGGTCCTACTCAGCATCACCTCCCAGGGTGAGCTGGGGCCGTGGCTCTCCAGCTCATTAACCACAGACCCTCCACCTCATTAGGCAGCCCGCGGTGGCCAGGACCACTGCATCCCTCCCACGAGGGCACCCCCAGGGGAATTCACCACCACAAGGAGCACAAGAGCTGAGTGCAGGGGACCCAGCTGACGGCAGCAGACAGAATCTCCGGTACCTTCGCGCTCGATCTCGAACACGCTGGCGGCGTCCCCGGGCCCGAGGCAGCGGAACTCGCTGGCGGGCAGCGTGTGCCGGCGCTGGCCCCCGGGCGGGCTGCGGGGCGAGCGCAGCTGCGCCGGCCTCAGGAAGGGCAACGCGCTCAGTGCCGGCATCCTCCTGTCCTCCTCCTCTTCCTCGTCCTCCTGCTCCTCCTGCTTCTGCTCCTCCTGCTCCTCCTGCCTGGCTTCCCGCCGCTCCCTCGGTTCGGGGCAGCCCCTGCCGCCTCCCGCACTCTTTATTCCAGCCGAGCTCCTCCAGCGCCGTTAGCCAGCAGCAGTATCTGTTGTTCACAGACAGGATTAGGCTGCTTGCCCCCCTTTTCCTGTTTGTATATACAGCAAATAGCCACCCCCAGTGAGCCCAGCTGCCCTGAGCTGGGGGACACAGGAGGCTGGCACTGGCTGTGAGCAAACCCCAGGGACCAGGGGGACAGAGCACAGTGATCCAGGTGGTGGGACAGAGCAGGGAGAGGGGGCAGAGCTGCTAGAGTTGGAGCAGTTGGGGGGCTGAGCATCCTGCCCAACATTGCCCAGCCCATGACAGCACCAGGCAGTGGGATGGGCAGGAGAACCCCAGAGCTGCTGCCCTGGGGACAGGCAGGGTGGGATGTGCCTGCAGGAAGCCAAGAGCTGGAAAACAAGCATCTCTCTGTGTGAAAGTTCCCTGTGATGCTCTGGTGTTTGTGGAACAGCACAGCTGTGCTGGAGCAGGAGGTCACAGAGGTGCCCTGACAGGGACACACATCAGGCAGCCAGAGCCACCTCCTCCAGAGCACAAGCTGGCAGGATTTAGCCCCTTCTCTGACTCACTGAGCAGGTGAGTGACCCAAGCTGACAGGATTTAGCCCCTTCTCTGACTCACTGAGCAGGTGAGTGACACAGCTTCACCTCTGTTGGCTTTTCAGGTCATGTCCACAGCCACAGTGGGTCCCTGGCAGGGCTGAACAGGTCACTGAGGCTGAAGGCCTTGGATGTCCTCCCTGGTGAGGTCCCCTCAGGCTTTGCCCCCTGCCCCAGCAGCTTTGGGTAGCTGATCCCACCAGACACAGCCCAGGACACTGCACCTTCTACCTGGGTTCCCCCAAGAGGGTCACCAGCACCCCAGGTCATCTGGCAGCACCCATCCTGCACAGCCCAGACAAATCCCTTGACCTGGATCAGAGCCTGTGGCTTCAATCTGCCTCTGCTTTCACGTGTGAGTGAACTGAGTCAATAAACCCAGAGAGAACCACAAACTGGGTGAATAACTTCACTAAGCACACAGATCCTGCAGACAGAAATAGTGGGAATGGCTTTCAGAGCCATCTATTTAACCATCCATGCAAACTCAGAGCAATATGCAAGCAATTTCCAGCGAAACCAGAGCAAAGCCAGGTCATTTTTGATTATTGTTTCAGAGGTGCCGGCTTTCCCTGCTAATTATAGGCTTGCCTCCAGCTAATAGGATTTATGGAAACAAAAGCATTACCAGCACAAACATTGCACAGGGCACAACTGGCACAAGCTGGGAATTTTCCATCCTGAAATGCCAAGGGCTGGATGCCAGTGTTATCCAGCCTGAGGTGAGACAGGGTGGTCAGGATTTGTTTTCAATGGATTGCTGGTTTGGCTGTGGGTGTGTATCTAAGGGGTCAGATCCATCAGGGACAGAGGGTTTCCTTGGCAGGGGAATTATTTAGCATCCCCAGTGCTCATTCCAGCCACCAAGGGCTGACTGAAGTCATGCTGGGAATGGGTGGTTCATGCTCCTGCAGCAGGGGAGTAAAGCAGGGTGAGCTGGCAGGGAGAGTGGGGTGCTGGGGGAGTGGGTCTAATGTTCATAGAGCTTATTGTCAAATCTTCTGGAACTCCTCATCCCACTGATTGGATTAGGGACTCATCTGCATGAATAAATCCCAGAGCAGGCAAGAGGGTAAGCTCAGGGGACCCTGAAAATGCAGTGGTAGTTTGATCCTGGGGGTGCTGAGTGCCTGGGGTGAGTTCTGGGGATGCTGCTGGGGAGATCCCAGCTGGATCAGGCTGGGATGGCTCTGCAGGGGTGGCAGGGCAGAGAGAGAAGTTGAATATGGCCTCAGGCAGGGCCAGCATTTCAGTTCCCATGGGAATTATGGAGCTGGACTGTGGACTCACAGAATGGTTTGGGTTGGAAAGGGCTGCTAAAGGTCGTGCAGTTCACCCCCCTGCAGGGAGAAGGGACCAGCCCAGGTTCCTCAGGGGTGTTTGCTCTCCAACAGCCACCATTCAGTGCTCACTGCCCAAGAGCAAGTCTTCATCCCAGAGCATGTGGAGGTTGTTTCCAGCCTGAGTCACAAGAAGTCTCTACAGAGACATCCACAGAGCTCAAGGTTCAAAACCTCCTGTTTAAGTGGCTGCTCCAATCCCATCAGAGAAAACTGGGAAAGGGCAATCAAGTCCCTCCAGTTATTTTTAGGAATTGCCTGAGACCCCAACCAGCAACACCCTGGAGCAGTACTCAGGGAAGGGGAAAGGTTGCTCCTTGTTTGTTTTCCTTGCATTTTTTCCCCTCCAGCATGTTATTCCTGGCAACCCAGGTTATACAGCTGAAAGGCTGATATATTTGTGTTTGTTTTCTGGAAATGAACTTCTTGCTTTGCTTCTCAGCTCCCTGAAGAGTCAAAAGTCTTCAGGGGAGGGGGGATACATAGAACCTGCAGAGCACAGAGGAACCAACAGTGCTCCCTAACCCTGGAGAAACCCACGAGCCCTGCACAGCCATGGGGGTACCATGGGAAGCATCAAACCTGCAGAAGTGAAGGAAACTCTGCCCAGGTCCCAGAGTAAGTGAGAAACAGCAATGAGGAACATTCTCTCTCCATAGCTCATCTGTACTCTGATGTACCAGCAAAGCCTCCTGTATTTGTTCAAGTCACTTACACCCCAGGCTGAATTTTGTGCTGTGACTCCTGTCCAGACCTGCCTGAGATGAGCCCACTATGTCTGTGTGTCGTAGCAGTGAACCAAGAGCTTGCTCTGTACATTTTTCCTGCCACCACTTGTGTTTGTGCACCAGAAATCAGAGCATCCCCATGGTACAGAGAGATGCTCACAGGTAAATAAACAGGCAGGTGCACAGAACCCCTCTGGCAATATCTTTTACTAAGTTATGAATTGTCTGCCTGGATTTGGAGGTGGATTTTTTTTTAATTAGTTGACAGTACAGAGTTATTCGCCCAGTCTTAAAATCAAATACTCCGTGCAAAAGAGCTCAAGCTCTTCCCACATCCAGAACAGGGAGGGTTTTAGTGAGAAGAGTCCCTGCAGCTGGATTTTGGAAGCAAGTGTTGGAAGTGTAGGGGTGAGACACGGGCTGGGATGAGAGTCACACCTTTCCCTGTGCCTAAACCACTTCTCAGCAAGCCAAGCTCTGCATGCCCACCTCCCACCCCTCTGGGGAAATTCCCCCCGTCCTGGGACACAGGAGCAAGCCTGCAGTGGCCCGGGGACCAGGAGCTGTCCCCGAGGCTGTCAGTGTCCCTGGGATGTGACAGGAATGTCGGTGCTTACCAGCCGGGGACGCTGAGCCGCTCCCTGCCCGCCTGGTGCTGTCTCAGCGCCGGCAGGAGAGGAGGATCCGGGGTTTTGCCTCCCCTCCTCTGTCTGCTGCATCCTCCACAGCCCCTGCTTATATATATTTGTTATTTATGGAGCACGTGATGACATCCTAAGGAGTTTAGAACTCTGATGAAAGACAGGGAGAGGTGAGAGGCTTTAAGGTGTCAGGCCAGCAAAGGGATCACTTCAGGCTTTTTTCTTTCTTTTTTTTTCCTTGTTTTTTTTTTCCCCGGCGTGACTGGCTGCAGAGGGATAAAGCATTTAGCTGATTGCTCTGCTCTGCGGGCTGGGCAGGGAGAGCAGGGGACAGCCAGGAGAAGGGAGCACTGTCCTGTTCTGATCCTGACCTCTCCAACAGCATCAGGAGCCCTGCCCAGAGTGGATGAGCTTTGTTTGGGGAAGGATGGGGAGGCTGCTGGTTGTGCCAGGCATGATCATTGCTTGGGCTTGAGCAGGGGGGAGTTTCTCAGCTGGCTCCTTGTAGGATGGGGAGTCAGATCTAAGGTTTCTTGTCCAAGGAGCTTATTCCAAAAACCAAGCATCTCTGCCCCATGCAGCCCTCTGTCCCTGGGAGCTGTTACATAAGAAACTGGACAGGCAGAGCCAGCAATGTTTGTCCCCATCAGGGCACGTGTAACAAAAGGGAGATTATCCCAGGCAGGAGCACGATGTTGGCATCATCATTATCATTGGGAACCAGATGCAGCCCTGAAAGAAGCCTGGAGCAGGAGGCAGAGCTGGCTTTGCTCCACTGGAGACATTTCCAGGGCAGCTCTGGACCTGCTTTAGCTTCCAGCCATGGGCAAAATGACCTGGAGCTACGCCCTTATCTCTCCCTTTTAAGCTTTTTCATTGAATCGAAACAGAAATATGACCCAGCAGCTTTTTGCTCTTCAGAAATGGCATTTTGGAGCAACTCCCAGCCATTAAAACAGCCCGGCAGAGCAGAGGTTGGCCCGTGGCTGGAATAGTCAATCAGGGATGCCGCATTCCACAGTCTGTCTCTTCTTGCTCCCACACAGCTGCAGAGGGTCAACAACTCCATTAAATTAAGAGCCACAGCAGTGTGCCTAGATTTGCATATTTAGCAGCTCTCTCAGCATCTTCAAAGAGCCCCGAGCCGTGGCTGCGGCCCCGCAGCCGGGCCGGTCCCTCTGTTGGAGAACCCGCTCGGGAAGGCAGCAATTATCTCCGGGCAGGACTTGCTGCGAGGGGCGACATGTGGGAGGCAGATGAATCACGGCCTGCCCCCCCTCCCGTGCCAGGATTGGGAACGAAGGCGTGCACAGGCAGCTCAGGGGCTCCTGCGGCCCCGCCGAGCCCCATTATCCCGGTGCTCAGTGGATTAAGCGGCTTGTGGTGTCTGCAGCCCCGGCTCTGAGGCAGGGTCTGCCCTCACAGGACGCAGATGGCATCGGGATCCTTCCCTGTGTGACGCCGTTGGAGAGGTTTGTCTCTCAGACTCACGTAATTGCATAATTCCCAGGCTGGATGCTGTTTACATCCCTGCTCAGCACCTTCCTCTGGCTTGGCCATCAGGACCCACTTTTCCAAGAGGGAGATGCTTTTTTCCTGGCAATGACAGCAGGGCTCTGCTCTTTGGCATTGCTGCAAGGTCAGCTGTGGGCTCTGATTTCCTTCTCCCTCACCTCCTTCCTTTTCATCACTCAGTGCTGGTGTTTGTTGTTGCTGTAACTTCCCAGCAGGACGTGGCTCTTTGGACACACTCACTATTGTCAGCACTTGCCAGGTCGCCCACCTGCTGCTTCTCTCCCCCAGTGCTCCCTCTCGAGCTGCCAGGAGTGGTTTTAATTCACCAGCAGCTCCTGAGAAGCCAGCATGCTTCCAGCCCTTCCTCTGGAGCAGGACATTGTGATTTAGGAACCTGCCAGCTGCTGCTCTTTCAAAATATCAACACAGGGCTCCTGTGGAGGGTGGCCAGCCCCCAGCCCCATGCTCTGAACAGGCCCTGGAGGGGATAGTTCTGCTCTGTGCTCTGAGCTGTTTATATATGTTTATCTATAATATGAATAACATGCAAATATACATGTGTATGTCTTTCCTCTGGCATATTCCCTTTGGCCCATCAGTGGTGGGACTGATTCTCCCCACAGAAACTCTCAGGGAGCTGGGGGAGGGATGAAGGGATGAAAGGATGTTACTCACAGCTTTTTTGGGTTCTCAGCAATGGTTAGAGGAACAGCTTTGAACTCTGGCTTTGACCTGCAGCAGATAAACACGTGCCTTTTCAGGCCTGGTTTATCTTGCTGCTTTTCTACCTTTGAGGAAGGAGAACAAACAAGTCTGGAGATGGTTTTAGCCAGAAGCAGGAGATGGGTGCCAGAACCCAGCCAGGACCTCTTTAGTCCCTCTCTGGAGCACAGCAGTGCTGCTGATTAACCTCCTCTCCTGCCTGTGAGCTGGGTTTGTAACTAGGTCACAGCCACTCATGGCACAGTCCTGGGGAGAAGGGGGTCAGTGGGGGCTGCAGGAGCTCCTCTGGGAGGAGAGAGCTGGGCAGGTGGGAAGGAGCCCAGCAGTGGCAGCCCCACCCTCCAGGCCCAGACCTCCAGGCAGTTTGGAGCCAGTGTGGCTTTGGGAAGAGGAGATTCCAGCAGCCTGGCAATTGTCGGGGCATCCTGCTGCTTACAGGATCTGTCCTGTCCTCAATCCAGCCCTAACCCTGGCACATGCTGCTGGGAGCCAGGGTGACCCCTGGGCATGGTGGGGACCAGATGCCATCCACGGGGAAGAAAACTCCTGGAGGGCAAGGCTGAGCCTGGACCAAGGCCATTGGGGGAGTTCTGAGGTCTTGGTCTCAGTGAAAAGGGTGAGAGGAGGGAGAGGAGGAGGATCATGCTCACATGGAGTTGTTCATGCCCAAGCTGATGCTGCTCTGAGTTTTCTGTAGCAGAGCCAGAAGTGTTTGGTCAGGGGGGGAAGGGCTGGGTAATCACGATTCCTGCAGGATCACGGAATGGCTTGTGGTGGAAGGGATTTCACAAAGCATCTCCTTCCCTGCCCACCCAGCCTCTGGAGGCTCTCTGGGATCACAGAGACAGGATAAAGTATTGCCACAAGCTGCATCACTTGCTCACATTTCTGTTCCCTGATGTTAATGGGGACACAGGGACTCCTGCTGAGCCGTTTGTCTGCGTGCTGATGAAGATAAACCCCCAGCTCTCCCTGCGGGAGGGTCTGCATGCATTCCCTGTGACAGCAGCTGCTCTGAAAGACCTTTCCTGAAGGCACCAGCTCTTCCCAGCAGGGAAAGGACAGGAACTCTGCCTCTGTGAAGCAGCAAAAGAGGGAAACCCTGGGAGGATTGGCCAAGGAGGGGCTGCAGAGAGGAGCAGGGGGATGGAGAGCTCACCTGCACCTGAGCACGGAGCAGGGGGGGATGGAGAGCTCACCTGCACCTGAGCACGGAGCAGGGGGGTTCAGAGCTCACCGGCACCTGAGCATGGAGCAGGGGGGGTTCAGAGCTCACCTGCACCTGAGGGCTGAGCAGGGGGGGTTCAGAGCTCACCTGCACCTGAGGGCTGAGCAGGGAGGGCTCAGAGCTCACCGGCACCTGAGCATGGAGCAGGGGGGGTTCAGAGCTCACCTGCACCTGAGCATGGAGCAGGGGGGGTTCAGAGCTCACCGGCACCTGAGCATGGAGCAGGGGGTTCAGAGCTCACCTGCACCTGAGGGCTGAGCAGGGAGGGCTCAGAGCTCACCTGCACCTGAGGGCTGAGCAGGGAGGGCTCAGAGCTCACCGGCACCTGAGGGCTGAGCAGGGGGGGTTCAGAGCTCACCTGCACCTGAACACGGAGCCCTCGGCCTGCTGGCCCTGGGGAGCCACGGGCCGCTGTCACGGCTCCCCCCGCCGGAGCGGAGCCGCCGGGAGGCGACAGCCCACGAGGTGGCACCAGAGCCCCGCCGCAGCCCGGCACCGGCACCGAGCGGGCACCGCGGCGCCCTGCGGGCACCCACCGGGCACCTGGCATCCTCCGGGATCCCCAGGGCACATCCCGGCACCCAGCGGGCATTCCAGGCCCTGTGGACATCCCCGACAGCCAGCAGCCATCCTGGTACCCTGCTGGCATCCTTGGCACTGCCACACCTCCCTGTATCCTGTGGGTACCTCCAGTCCCTGGCAGCCCCCCCAGCACCCTGTGGGCACCCCAGCACCTGCCCCTCAAACCCTGAGCAAGGAGACCCTGGGAGAGACCCAAGGAGGAAGGGCAGGGCTTGCTTTTCAGCAGCATCTCTGCAGGGAGATAAGGGCTATCCTGGGTATCCCAGCACCTGCTGGGCATCTTGGCACCCTCTGGGTATTCTGGCACCCTCTGGGCATTGTGACACACCCTCTGGGCAGCAGTAGCTCAGCAGGGAGATGCTGGTGATCTAACCTAAGTGCCATAAGGTGGTTAGATCACAGGGACAGCTTGGTTCCAGGGAGGATGTTCTCCTGCAGAGTAAAGGCCATCCCTTCCCAAAACAGCCTTCCCAGCAAGAATTGTCCCTAAACTGGGCAGGGAGGCTGCTTGGCATGTGTCACTTTGCGTGTTTTGCTGGGTGGTGTGAACTTACAGAGGTGCCTTGTCAGGACTCAGAACATCCCTCTGTCTGTCCTGAGCAGCCAAGACCCCTGTCAGGGGTCTCAGACACCCTGGCACAGAGCCCAAAAATGCCTTGGTTTTGATTATGACCCATGGAGCAAGTTACCAACCTTAGATGAAGATCTACAAGGCATGGCAAATTAAGTAGAATGACAGTGAATTCATCACAAGGTGAAAAAGTAGATTTGGGGGTTTTAGAATGGGGGTTCAGGTGGCAAGATGGAGGGATCTGGGCGTGTCCAGCCTTTCTCCTTCTTCTTCTTGGCCTCCATCTTCTGCTGTGATGTTGGCACTTACAGATTGGTTTAGAGTAGAAGCTCACTGTCTAACATAGGTGATAGGTATTGGGAAGTAATTGTAAACATTGTATACGTAGTTTTTATTATAACACCGCCCCAGGGGCAGGCAAAATGCCTCTGACTGTCTTGTTGAGCAAACCTCAGCAGGACAGGAGAAAGAATTTTACAGATAAGATGCAATAAACAACCTTGAGACCGAGAAATGAAGAGCCCTGACTCCTTCTTCAAGCACCAGGCTGGGAAAAGAGACTTTCCAACTTTCCTTGGGGTCACTCTGACCAGCTAGAGAGATCCCAACAGTGCCTCAGGGGACATCTGGATAGTGATGTTAAACGGGAGAGGCTCATTTTGACACCCAGGCACTGTAAAATCTGCAGGCCGTCAGTGTTGTGACAGCCAGGGCCCTGGGCTGTTGTGTCCTAAAAAAAGCAATCAGTCCTCCTTCAGTGGCACCTCCTGATGGAAGCATATCAGAGCTCCAGCAGGGACCAGAGTGCAAAAACACGCCCAGCTAAGGAGCAAACAGCCCTGACGTGTCCCCATTACAGTCCCCCTGCCGTGAGCCCGGTCAGGGGTATAATGTGATTGTTTTCCTGGCTATTTGTGGCTACCTGAAACCCCACCGCTGCTCTTCAGCACATAATAGCCCTGAAGAGGGACAGTTTCCATCTCCACACGTGATTGTGCCCATTACTGTATCTATATTTTATTAGTGGCTGTTGCAATGTACATTAAGGAGATGATGAGCAGCATCACTGTGCTGGATAAAGCTCTGCTTTGAAACCTCGAGGAGGCATGGCATCAGATTAAATGAAGCCAAAGGGCACCTCCTGCCTTTCTCAAAGGCCTCATTCTGCTTCCGCAAAGGCACAATTCTCCCTGGCTACAGAGGGAGAGGGCTTGGAACCTTGTCCACAGCTCCAGGTGGGCTGGATGAATGCTCTGCCGGGATGTGTCACACTCCTCCTTCCAGCACAGCGATGCTCAGAGGCTGAAATCCTCATGCCAGAGGCACTCGTGCTCTAGAAGTTCTGAATGCTGCCTACCAACCCTACAGCTTGTCCACAGAGGTCAGGGCATGTGGATGCAGGTCTGTATTCCCAGGAGCACATCCCTGGAAACAGCTGCAATCCCACAGTGGCACTGAGTGGATATTTAAGCTGCCTTTCCCTGTGGGCCATGCTGCTATTTAGGCACCCAATGGCCCCTTTTAGCTCTATTCTGTTTCTTATCCCTGGGGTTGAAGCCAAAACTGCTCCAGCAAGGAATCACATTAACACACTGCCTGTTTGATTAACAGGATGCTGTGGGGAGGGATTAAATGCTGGGGTGGAGGCTGGCTTGGCCTGGGACCAGACAGGGGCTGGAGGGCTTCACCCCCTGATTTGGAGGCAGGACAGGGGTAGTTTGTACCTCTCCATCCCTCCGAGCATCCTGCTGCCCTGCCACGCTCACCCAGGGTAGTGAGGAGCTGGGCAGAGCTCCCAGTGCACCCTTCACCCACACTCTGCCTGCCCAGCCTCTTCTCAGCTGCTTCCCAGGGCTTTAGGGCCATTTGCAAGATTGGAAAATCCCAGTCTTGAGGAGAGGCTTCCAGAATTTAGGATGTGAGCTCAGGCAGACCTTTATCCTCGTTGCTTTTCCTAAAAGGAGAAACCTTGAAGGGTGGACTGAAAGCCAGCTGGTGGATCCAGCCAAGGCAGAGCAGTCTGGGAGGGAGAGGGCAAGAGGGAAAACGCTGCTCTGCTGCTCCTGGGGTCTTTTCTGCAAGAGAACAAATTAGGCTGAGGATTTCAGGCATTTTCTCAATATTCAAGCCAGCGCTGCACAGGCAGGAAGGTCTGGGGAGAGAAGAAGCAGGATGTGTTGTGGTAAAAGATAGCCAGTGAGGGCTATTTTAGATTCCTTTAGTCCTTTGCCTGCCAGAGCAGCAGGACCTGCTCAAAAAAACTTTTCTGTTTACAAAATCTCTGCAGACAGAGGGGAAAAATCCTTCGAGTCAACGAAGCCAAATATTCTGCTCATTTGCACACCCTAATGAGGGCTTCTAGGAGCCATGAAAAGCAAGACCAGGCTTTGATGTCAGCTGGGGAGCAGCTCCCAGCATCGAGCAGTGCCCAGTGCCAGGATGGACCCCCAGCCGTGCCCAGGCAGAGGGGTCTGTGAACAGCACAGGGGAGCGGGGGGTGGTGCAGGGCAGCCCCCAGCGACTGAGAACTGGGGGACGGTGCACTGCAGGGTCCCCCCATCCCTGGGGCTCAGGGACAATGCAGTGCAGCCCCCCCATCTCCAGGGACCAGGGGATGATGCAGTGCAGGTTCCTCCATCCCTGGGGACAATGCAATGCAGCCTCCCCCCAATCCCTGGGGTTCATGGGATGGTGCAGCAGAGCCCCCCATCCCTGGGGATCAGAGGGTGATGCAGTGCAGGCCCCCATCCCTGGAGATGATGATGCAGTGCCCCTCATTCTTGGGGATAATGCAGAGCAGCCCCGCACCCCTGGGGGTCAGAGGAGGATGCAGCCCCCCATCCCTGGGGATGATGCAGCCCCCTCCCCATTCCTGGGGCCAGTGGCGCAGAGCAGCCCCCCATCCCTGGGGATGATGATGCAGTGCAGCCCCCATCCCCGGAGATGATGATGCAATCCCCCCCATCCTTGGGGATGATGCAGAGCAGCCCCACCCCTGGGGGTCAGAGGAAGATGCAGCCCCCCATTCCTGGGGATGATGCACCCCCCCCATCCCTGGGGGCGATGATGCAATCCCCCGTTCCCGGGGATCAGCGGACGATGCAGCCCCCCCGCCCCGGGGCCGGTAACACAACGCAGCCCCCGGCCCCGCCCCCGCCCCGCCCCCGCCCCGCCCCCAGTCCCGGTCCCGCCCCGCCCCTGGTCCCTCCCCCGGTCCCGCCCCTCCCCAGCCCTCCCGCCCCTGTGGGCGTGGCTCGTGCTCGCTGTGGGCGTGTTCTCCCCTGGCCCCGCCCCTGGGCCGTTACTTGCCGCCCCTCCCTGCCCTCCCCCTCCTGCCGGCCGCGCGCTCCCGCTCACCGGCGCCATGGCGGAACAGCCCGAGGAGGGGGCACCGGCACCGCCGGCACCGGCACCCCCGGCTCCCCCCGCCGCGCTGCCCCTCTCCGCCCCGCCGGGCGGCTCCCAGCGCCTCCTCTTCTCCCACGACCTGGTGTCGGGCCGCTACCGCGGCTCCGTGCGCTTCGGCCTGGTGCGCCTCATCCACGGCGAGGACTCGGAGGAGGACTCTGAGGAGGGCGGGCGCGGGGCCGCGGCCGGCGGCGCCGCCAGCTCGGGCGGCTCCGAGTCGGGAGGCCCCGGGGCCGGCGGGGAGGAGGGCCGAGCCAGCCCGCTGCGGCGGGGCTACGTGCGGGTGCAGTGGTACCCGGAGGGCATCAAGCAGCACGTCAAGGAGACCAAGGTAACCGGGGCGGGGGGCGGCCCGCGGCCTGCACGGGCACGGGTCCCTCCCCGGGGGGCTGGCGCCGGTTGCACGACCGGGGCGCCGCCTTGGAGGCCTCCCGGGGCAGGGCCTGCACGGCCTGCGGGGCTGCGGGGTCGGTGCGTTGGAGGCTCCCGAGGCGGAGGTTGCTGCCCCGTTTCCCCCGCGACGCCCGCCCGTGCGGCGAGCAGCCGGGGCGGGGAAGGGGTCGGTGTTCTCCAGAGTGTGAAATCCCGTTCCTTCCCTTCATCACGCTCCCTCTGGCAGCCCAGCATGGATGCTGCCGCTGCCTTGCGCTGATGGCAGAGCACGGCTGCTCTGCTGAGGCACTGGGGCTCGCTGGCATAAGGAGGAGCGGGCTTGTGAAGGTGATTTGAGCGAACTTCCAGTCAGCTCTTGCTTCTGGAGTTGTAGGCCAGTGTCTCAGCCTTTATTGAACAGTGTCGTCACCGCCTGTTCTAGGGGAGTCAGCAGTTAAGCAGGGAAACCACCCCTGGATAAAGATTCCAGCAGGAAGCAAACACGGTTTGGATCTGCCCTTGTTTACGTGAGCATTTACCCCTTGCTAATGAGGTGCACGTAAATCTGTGGCATCTTAATTGTATCTGACGAGCCACAAGGTGTACGCCTGCCTTGGAATATTCCCACTTGCCAAAGTTGGTGTGGCCTGGGGTTTTAGCCCAGGCTGACTGACAGTTCAGAGACAAAAGCGGGCGAGGGGGCACTGTGATAGAGCACAAAGGGGCTGCCAGGGATGGGCGTTGCACTGAGCACAACGGGTGCCTGCACTGTCCCTGCAGGCTCCCCCTGCTCCTCTGGGCTGGCAGTGGGAAGCAGGAGGCTTCTGGAGAACCGTCTGCTTTGCTGGCCCAGAAACAGCCCCACACCTGCAGGAGAGAGGGGAGACTGAGAGGAAGAAAGGTGTGTTGCAGTCTTAAAGGCATCGCTAGGCTTGCCAGTGCTACAGAATGAGCTAAATTTAGGTGGTAGTGTCATTAGACACGTGACTGCTTGGAGATAAGGAAAACGAAAACAGGTATTCTGAAAAGATACTGCCATGTTATGTATTTCTACCTTAAAAAGAAACCCACCTCTTTTCTCCAGAAAAACTCCATAATTCAATCACTGCAGCCTTCCAGTAAAATCTTCATGTGTTGTTGCAGCAAAAATTTGTCCCAAGTTGAGTTTGGTTTTCAGCATCTAAACAAAGCCACCTTTGGGTGAGTAAACACGGATTTAGTTGGTGCTGTTGGGTTCCTAAATCCAGAAGTATTAGCTCTCACTTCAGTCACTTGGTAACTGCACCCATTGCAGTGTTAGAAAAAGCTGGACTGAGGAGCTTCAGAAATCAGAGACACTTATGTAAGTAAACAGTCTGTCTGTTTTCCCTTTTAGTGCTGCTGCCCTGGTGCAGGTGCCTTTACCACTCGGGTAATGGACCCTGGGGAGAAGTTTCCTGAGTGCTAGAGAAATTTAGGTGTACTTCTATTGATTTTTTTTTCTGGAAAGCTGCCCACTAACCAAATTGAGAGGCATTGTGTACAGTCTGCACTGCAGTTTGGGGTTGCTGAAAACAAACCTGACGCCACTGGAAACATGCAGTGGGACTGATCATGGTTTTGTGGTTTTAATTGGGTTTTTTAGCTGTCTGCTGACCCAGCCTCTTTTGGGTTCCACTGATGTGTGAGAACCAGCCAGGTAAGCCTGACAAGCTTGTCATTGTCCCTGCTGGTACAAACCATAGGCATTTTATGGTTATCCTGGGCCTAAAGTTTGTTGGCTTTTTGGTGCTGTTGCCTCCAGGTACATCTTTTGGCTGTGCCTCTGTAGCAGTTTTGGCTGTGAGGGTCTTGTTTGATGTCCTTAAAACATTAACCTGTCCTGGTGACAGCTCAGCCCTGGGCTCCAGAGAATGCTTGTTGCACTCTTTTATTTCCCTTAAATCTGAAAAGGGTAGAGGGTAAAGGTGCTCTTGGGGCCAGGGCTTCTGTGTTTATTTAGTGTATCAGATCCACACAGAAGGCTGGCTGCCTGGCTGCCTCCTGTTTGTCAGGAGCTTCAGGATCTGGGAATCCTGGTGTGTGTTTTGGATAGAGTGAGTGCTGTAACTAAGGGAGAATTAAAGCTGTTGGAAATTTTGAGTCCAGTGAAACAGCACTTTTGGCTTCCAGTGCAAAGGTCAAAAGCAGTGCAAAGGTCAAAAGCAACTAATTAATAATCCTTGAGCTCTCCTGGCTTTTCTTGGACGGTTTGGGTTTTTTTCTTGGACCGTAATTTTTGCTGTTGCTTCTGGAAGTTCAACACTTGCTGTTGCTCTTTCAAGTGGCAGAAGCTCTTGTAAGTGGCAGAATGCCACTTAAACCCAGGCACACAATT
This sequence comes from Camarhynchus parvulus, assembly GCF_901933205.1. Classification (NCBI taxonomy): domain Eukaryota; kingdom Metazoa; phylum Chordata; class Aves; order Passeriformes; family Thraupidae; genus Camarhynchus; species Camarhynchus parvulus. Next base: position 10,261,770 of record NC_044588.1, read on the forward strand.
ACTGATATTAGTCAGTAATAGAAACTTTCTCTTGAGATAGGGCTTAGCAGTTGGTGCAAAGCCCACCAGCTCCTCCAAGAATTGTGCATGTGAGCACATTCCTGCCTTTGGTTCCCCTGTTGATAGTCATTAGCAGCATAACAATGATGAGAATAAAAAGAGCCAAGATTTCTTTCTCTCTGGCTTCAAGTGCTCCTTTCCTGCTCTCCATGGCCATATCACCCATTTAAGACACTGGGAAATAAATCACTGTTGCTGAGTATTGTAAAACCTAAGCAGACCTGGAAGGAGAAAGCTTCCCTTTCCAAATATATTTGCCATCTATGTCGTGTCTGACCCAACAAATCTGCAGAGCAGTTCCTCTGGCTGGCTAAAGCCATATCTCTGGAGGTAATTTGGAAGGCAGGTTTGGAAGTACTATGAACTGCTGTGAACACCTGATTTTTAATAAATTATCAGGAGTTCTTGGTACCCAGCTGAATTTTAATTTCAGGATCTCTCTGCTGTAGTTCAGCATTCCCACTGCACACTTGAGCTGCCTTTGGGAACTTTATGGGAATGCTTGAACATACTAGGTGTTAGGCTCTGGGGACTTTAAAATGCTGCTGCCCTTCCTCCTGCCTCTCCCCTGGAAGCCTCAGAGCTCTCTGTGACCTTTCATTCTCATAAAGCCTGGGCAAGGCAGATCGGCCTCTTGTGCAGCTGGGGGAAAATGGAAAGTGCAGGTGTTGTGTTTCAGCACCTTATCTGAGGGCCTTCAGCCAGCCAGGCCTCCCGAGTTCCCTGTGCCTGCCTCTGGGAGTGAGGGCTTGGTGTGATGCTGTGATACCCTGGCAGTGCTGGGTGATGTGCAGGGACCATTGCAGGACTCCAGATTTGCTCTAAGAGTCCAGGTGCAATTTTAAAAAAGTTTTTCACAGCCTTTTTTGTAAGGTCCAGAATATGATTTAGTTTGGATGACTCTCTTACCTCATTCAATTATGCTTTGGAAACAGATTCAAACTCCTCAGACATAAGCTGGTGGCTGATAAACCCATTATCTGGAAATTATCTGATGTTATCTCCAAAAGGCTCTCCATGAATTCAGCTCTGCTTCATCCCACACAGACCTTCTGTTCTTTTCTGCCCTTTGCTCCTGTAGTTTCCTGACCTCAAATACTGGGTCATGGATCTAATACAAGGTTACAGGAGGAGTTTCTGAGCATCCTCAAGGTCTGTGTTTTCCCTCTGTCCATTCAGAGCCACTCTGAGCCCTCACTGCTGGGATCCCAGCTCACCAGCTATGTGCCCTTCAGATGTTAATCCTGGTTAGTGACTCTGCAACTTATTTACAACTGAGGCATGAAAACAGCCTTAAAAATCTTCCATCTTCAAACCTGCTGAGGTGTTGGCCATCTGGAAGTGCAGTGATGCAGTGTGGGTACATTGAGCAAGTGAAGAGGGGGAGCAGGATCCTCTTTGGGGCTGGGAGGAAATGCTGGCCATAAAGCCAAACTCTGGTTTTGTTGCAGCACACAAATCCCATGCCCATAAACTATTAACAGTGGGTTTTACAGTGTGAGGAAGCTGTATCTAACCCTCTTCTTGCATCTGACATTTCAGTTAGTCTCCCAGGGGGGCTCTTTGAAACCACCTGATGTTTGTAGCTGTTAGAGACAGAAGAGAAAAGGCTTACTGGAATTTTTGCAGTTCTGCATAATATAGAACCAATTAATGTGTGACCTTTCCATCCTGTGGGTATCCATTGCAAGGTTAGGTACCCTTGGGTCAATTCTCCGTTTTACTTTGATTTGTTTGGCTCTTGTGATATGGACTTGGGGATCATCATTAATATTTTACTGCAAAAGTGGAATCCGGCACAATTCACAGTGTGGAAGTCTCAGGAGTACTAAATATTGTACATTGTTACTGCTGTGTGTACTGTGTGCAGAGTGAATTGGTAATTCAGGAGTTGAAAGTGGCCATCTGGGCTAAGCCATTTATTATAATTATTCCAAATGTAGACAGGAGTGTTATTTTTAAGATGAGCGAAGCCTGTCCTCAAGCAAGCAGTGTTGGTGATGTGCTCTCTTCCAAGGTGTGCTCCCTTTCAGTCTGCTGCTGTAGCTTAAAAAAACCCCAAACTAAATTAGTAATGCTTTTAGGACTAGTAAACAAACTAATGTGCACTAAAAGCTTTAGAAGGAATCAATCGATGCCCGTGACAGGCTCTGAAATACCTGTGTGGGTGAGACATTTTGCTGCAGCTTTCTCATACAAATTTATTTGCTGATGCGATGCAGCTCCAGTGCAGACTTTGGCAAAAAAAGGGACTTTAGGCAATTTTATAAAGTTTCCTTTTTGGCTGAAGATTCTTTATTGAAGTTAAATAGCAGCAGCTTTGACAAATGGTTTTTGGGACAAGGTCTTGCTTGCCTATGGCAGCTGTCCTTAGCTCCTCTCCTCTCTTCAGAGGAAAGGCATTATTTTTAATGTTCAACATCTGTGTTGGTGTGGGAAATAATTGGTGTTTGGAAAGCTAAAAGCCTCTTCTCCTTTGACTGTTTAATTGCTTGGGGGATTTCAAAGGCTCAGAAGGTGATGACACCTTCCTAAATGCTACTTAGGAAAGCCCTGCCTCATTTTTTCCATTCTGCTGTTACCTCCCACCATGTGCAGGGTCTTTGCCCAAAGAGACCTGTGTTTAGGTCATCCTGAGTACAGGAGCTGATCATTTGAGCTGAAATCCTTGTGCTTCCTTTTGAGGTTGGCAGTCCTGACTTTCCTGGAACTGAGATGTGAGATCATGGCTCAGCTTCTGCATTTTACATATTTCTCCAGAGTACTTGACCTGTAACTCAGCTCAGGCTCTACCTTGTGTAGCTGGTGTGTCCCATTCCTGAGACCTTTAGACCTGTGGCAAGGTATGAGAATGCTGACGCCTAGGGGGAAAAAAACCAAACCTGGAGGGAGGCTCCATGGTAATGTTTGAGCTTTCTTCCATTTGCTTTTAGGCTGCTAAATAGAAATGTGCATGTTTATGTCCGAATCAAAAATATTCTGCTAACTTGAATTTGTGAAGTTAAGCAAAAGTGAGTTTCTCTTAATGTCAATATCCTGGGACTGGGGTAGGGTTTTTTGTTTCTAAATGTTAAATGTTTCTGTGAAGGGAGCAGGAAACCTTGAGGGGTGATGATTGTTAGGGGTGATTAAAAACATAAAATACTATGAAGAGCATGTGGTTTTGACAGTAAAGATGCTGGGGATTGCTGGTTACTGTAATAGCTGCAGCACTTTCAGATGTGCCTGAGTTTCAAGTTGACAGGTGTCTTTTTAGCTTTAATGCTGTTTCTGGTCTGTGCTGACTGAATTTCAGAAGATCCTGTGCCTGTGGTGGTACAGAGTGCGCGCAGCCCAGCTTGGTGCAGTTGGAGACTTAGAGGCTTGGATGCATTTCTGGATAGAAAGCATCTCTTCCTGTGCATTTCAGGATTGTTGTTACCTCCCATGTGTCTGACTGCACATCTGGCCAGAAGAAGGGGATGGAGTTGTGTGTCTGCTGTGCTTTCTGCCTTGTGTTTGGGAGCACTTGGACCAGGCTATGGAAGAGACACAAGAGGAAATTGTGAACATTTATTGGGCTCAAATCTTCATGTGTGGTGTTGATGGAAACTAATGTGGTGGTGCTGGATGTGGATTTGATAACTGTGTTGGATATGTGCATGTGCAGGAGAGGTAAGGGGAAGGACAGGTGATGCTATCTTTGTTTTCTGCCCTTAATTGTATTAGGATTTAGAGCAACTTAATGGGGAGATCCAGTAAGTACCTGCAGATGGAATTTCTTCCTCTCACAGAATGACCTGTAGGTCAACGCCAAAACCATGGGTTGAGAGTGGGCAGATTTGAAGACTAAGAAATCTGTACCTCTGTACATGTTTTGGGCTGTTTTTTGAAGAAATGGCATCACTGTTATGCTTTGCTCAGCCTTCTCCATCAGTCAGGTGCAGGTTGTACCAGAGAAGCTCTGACTGCAGGGAGCTGCAGTTCAGTTCAGGTTACTGGGAAGACTTTAGCTAAATAGCATTGATGCTTCAGTGCTGTGAGATAGGAGTGTGGACCTGCTGACCTGCTGGTCTAAAATTTAACAAATGAATAGTTAATGTGCAGAAGTGGTGTCTTAGACCAGTATTTTGAAGAGCCTCTGTAGTTTTGGTGGATTTTGGAGTTTGTTTGCTGTGTTAGCTGCTGCCATACAGGTTGCTTGGATATACAAGGTGGAAGCCAAGGTACAAAATGCTTTTTGTGCACATATGCTGAGATATTGAAAGTGGGACACATCAAGCTACACCATAAATAATCTGTCCAGTTTTTCAAAGAGTTTGAACAAGCAGCTCCCTGATGATGTATGTTGGATGCTCTAGGTAGGTAGGCTTCTTTGAGATTGCAGAGCTGGTTTTTTCCCATGCTTTTGCCATTGTGTTTAAAATCATGATTCTGTTTCTTTCCTCAACAGCTGGTGCTGCTGCTCTCTGTGTGAAAGAATGGGCAGTGTGGAGGCTGTGGGCAGGAGGTGACACCAAGGACTGGCAGCAGAGCAGGCCAGGAGAGGACACAGGAGCCCTTGGTGTCTTACTGTAGCTTCCAGGCCAGGAAAAATTAAATTCACAGGAGTACATTAGGAACAAGGAAACCATGCTCAGCTTGCATTTGCAGTGGTATCACTTCACAGCCTCTGGTTACAGCCTCTTGAGTTGAAGAGAAGCTGCACAGCCATAGCCTTGGTCCATTAAGCAGGATTGGTTTTGCACAATGAAACTGCAGCAGTGGTACCGTGTGGTTCTGTATTCAGCACACATCAGACACAGTCTCAGTGGTTTGCTCTTGTGCTGCCTGTAAAACCTTTAGCTTTTCTGCTTCTGAGGGGTTTGGAGACAGACAAGTGAAGAGGGCTATTTAATCACCAGCTGAAAAGATGAGGAGCTTAAGGCTTTTAACTATATTTCTTAGCCTGGAGCTGGGAGTTCTGGTACCTTATTCCTGTGGAAGTGACTGGGTACAGTTGTCATTTGTCAGTGGATGATGAATCTTCTGCTTAGTAAAATACACTAATAGGGTGAGCTGGAATTAGTTCCATCATGACTGATTTATTTTTTACCTACTTCTGAAAGGATAGAACTTCTTTGAGAATAAAAGAATTTTGCGTATGAATCATTTGGGTGTAAGAAACGGTGCTGCTTTTCTGCTGATAAAGGATACTTAGCAAATAAGTAGCACTTTTCATCTTCAAAGCATTTCTTGGGCTCTGATGTGGCAGTGGGTGTTGGAAAGGTGACAAAATCTCTCCCCTTAGGTGACTCTGGGTAAGACAGGCAGCATTAGTGCTGCCAGGTGGTGTTTTCCTGGTGTGTGCTCAGTGCTTTCTCTATTTGACCATTTCCAGGGCTCAAGAGCATGACCTGGCTGCTCAGCAGAAAAACCTTTTGACATTCCTCAGAGCAGTTACAGCTAGCGATTTGTCTGGGAAAATTACTCTCAGGCAGAGCCACAATACATTGGTTGTTTGGTCTGTGTGTGAAATTGGATGCTTAGGGACTCACCACTTGGCATTGAGTAAATCAAGTTTGATTTAGTTTCACTTAGGTGAGGAGCTCAACTGAGTAACCCAGTATTTTAAAAGTTAGTTTAGGTGGAAATCTAGTGAGCTGGGTGTTTTGCAAGGCTGGATGAAAAGTGTAGTCAGTGAGGAACAGCCAAGATTAACTCTTCAGTTAGTTCATAGTGGTGTTTCTAGAATCAAGTGGATGTTTCAGACCTCTTGGCTCAAGATCTGTTGTTAGAGAACTGGTCTTAGATCTCAGTCCTCAGTGAAATTGTTGGCAGCAGCTATACAGAAACAGCTGGAGCTTGAGTAGTACTGATCACCCAGGAACCTTTGTATTTTCATTTACCCTCATGGCACTAAAATGGCTACTCTGCTTTACCTGCTGCTGGACAGGGCTTGGGGGTGTCAGAGTGTGAGGGGCTGCTGCCCATCCCAAGAGTCCAATGCTGCCTCTGCTCTCTGCCCTCACATCTTTGCTTTTCAGTGTTTGGAGTGACTGTGCATGGAGCACTGCTTAATATTTTTGTTGAGAGTTGATGGCATTTCCAGCAAGGCCCTGCTTGTCCTTTGGCTTTGCCCTTCTGTCTGCTTTTGAAGATGAAATTTGGGTTTTTTCCCCTCTTGGAAGGTGGCTTAAGTATCAAATCCAAGTGAATAAATCTCATGACTATTGCAAGTAATATTTATGCTTCTGTTCAGCCTCTGAGTCCAAGTTCCTTGAAACAACATTAGTCTTGAGACAAAATAGCCACATTTTCTAAATTTAGAGTTACTACACAGTTGGATAACTGGCTGGAAATGGTACATCATGAATCTCCTCTTCAGATTTGTTTTGTCCTTAGCACATGTAACTTCTGTCAGAAGTCTTTTCTCTGTCCTTGTGCTGCAGGTTGTTGAAGTTTTTCTGATTTCCCATGCTGTCGTACAGCCTTGTCTTAGTGAACTGTCCATGGGTTCAATTTAAAGCAGAAAGTGGGAGCAGGGAAGAGGGAGGAATCTCCATCCTTTGTTTCAAACTTGCTTTTGTGGTTTTTGTTTCTTAAAGTCTGCAGATGTGGATGATTCATTTGCTTCCTGTAAGGGGTGATCTGGCCAACATTTCAAGTGTATTTTAAAGAGCTTGGGAAGCTCTTCCTCATTGTAGTAGTACATAATCACACAACTTCCTCGACTGTGCATCTCTGTGCATTCCTGAAATACAAGAAAGAAGAGAACACCCTGTGGAATGCCCCAGCAGGGAAGGTGACACTGTGCAGGAAACACCAGCATTCCTGGCTGCTTAGTTTAGGAAGAAACCTCATGATGGCTTTCTTCATTCTTTAACTGATATTTTCATCACCCTCATGTCAATGCTGTGAGATTTCACGTTGTGTTAAAATTGGACAAGCAGATCCAGAGTGTGTCATTGACTCAGTACTACTTTTTCAGCCACAACATCTGACTTGCACAGCTGATTCGGCTTTTTGGTGCTTTTGATTCTGGGGCCAGAAACTTCCTCTGTTTTGTTTTGTGTGGTGATGGGGATTGTGCTGGTACATGATGGAGAAAAATGTCATTTGGTTCACAAATGAAATCTGCCTTGTAATGATAAAGCAAAGTGCAGGATGACTTTATTGTAACAAAATGTGTGCTGGCCAGGAACTCCCTGTGAGCAGCCTGGGCTGGTGCTGCTGAGGGCGTCACTGCAGGAGCAGCCTGCTCTGTCTCTCAGAAAAGTTCTGTTAAAGAGTTAGCTCTGTGCTTTGATTCCTTGCATTAGGAACCTGTGTCAGTCTGGATGAGAAAAGCTGTAATTTCTAGCATAAACATGCAAACAGCTTACACCCATCTCCTCTAGTAAAAAGCAAATGTAACTCCTAAATAGCTGCCTGTCTTTATAAATGTGCTATTATGTGCTGAAGCACAATTATTTTCTCCCTTTTCACCCTCAGACTGTACATCACTAACTTCCTAACCAGAGAGGCTCTTTCCCCACTATTTGTGCAGCCCTTGTCCACACTTACTCCAGTTCACACTGTGCCCTCTTCATCAGAGTTCACTCTGGCTGCCCTGATCAGCCTCGAGTACCTTGTTGAATGCTGTTAATCTTTCTTTCCTGAGCCCAAGTGTTAGATGAAAACAATTCCCACACCAGGCACTCTTTGCATTTCACAGGAATATTATGTGATCTGCTGTCATGTTTCTTGTTCTCTTGTGGAGCCTAGAGAAAATTTAATTTATGGAAAACAAATATCACCAATATGGTGATTGCTCTAGTCACTTCAATGAATGTGTGAACTCTTTAGTTAGAAGAGTCTTTCTGGTTTTTTTCAGTGTTGCCACTCTGAACTTTGGAAGAAATCCAGGCTGAATTCCTGGCTTCCTCTTAATTGGGCTGTGTTCTTTTTTCTATTCTCAGTAACACAATTTAGTACCAAATCACCCTCCATAGGTATTGGCTACCATTTGAAATCTATCTGTGTGTGCACAATGGTTAAAATAATTACAATTCGAATTTCCTCTTATTTTAGTGTACTGAATGCAGCCTGAGTGTTTGTGTTACACTAATTCGTGTACTCTTAATTGGCACTGGGTGCAAACCCAGCACGAGTATTCACACCTCGTGTCTCCCTCACAGGGATGCTTTGCTTTCTTTTGTTAGTGCCCCACGCAGTTGCTTTCTCTTGAGCTCCAGCAGTCTCTGATTAGCATTTGTACAGCCAGGCGGGACAGCTCTGGAGGAAATGCTCTTATCTGAGAGCTCCCAAAGTGAAGCTGCAAAAGCGATTTTTTTACCTTTTAGTGGTTGTGCCAGATTGGAAACTGGTAGTGCTGGAAACCCAGCCTGTTGGATTTAACGAGCAGTGTTTGTTAATTTGATTTAACAAGCACCATTTGGCCATGGTCAGTTGGGTAGAGAGGTCTCATCACCCACCCTACCTCTGATAGTAACCACTGAGTGCACTTTACTGTCCTGGTGTCTGAAAGAACCTTAACTTTCTCTTGTGATAATCTCTTCTAATCTGGCAGTGATAAGTGCTTGCTGTCAGGAGACCTGTGATGAGAAATGAAGGGACTGAAAAATCAGCTTTCAAGGTGGTGTTGTAGGGCAGATTCCCATCTCTGTGCTCCTGTACCTGTGTCTCTGAGTGAGTGTTGTGCTCTGGTACTGCTGAGGGCAGCAAACTCAGGGTGGAGAGTTCTTTTCCAGAACTGGGATCTTTGTGGCTGCCTGGTTCTATTTGGGTGTTTGGGCTGGCAAGCCATTCTATAAAAGCATTTGTGAGCAGTCTTAGAACTCTGCTGTGTGTCTCCTTTCTGCTTCTTCTTGGTGCTGGAAGAGTTTGTGATAGTGGCAGCAAACTGAGCACCCCAGGAGCTGAGGAGTCCATGGTAGTTGTTTTGGAAAGCAGCCTAAGGAATCTTTATGAAATGCCAGTTGTTCTTGTTAGTGCTGCTAACTTAGCCTCATTTCACAGTGAGGACCTGGAGAACCATTCCTGGGCAGGGTCTCCAAGTTCACTTCAAAAGGATTCTTTAATATTTGCTAGCTGGGCTCTTGGCTGAGCTGGTTCCTGCTGTGCTGTAAGAGGATCAGGTGCTGCTGCTGCTGTACACAAAAGTTTGTTGGTGTAGCAGGTTGTTTTTTCATAACTCTTTCTTTGATTTTGATACGATTTGGCTGCTTCAGAGCTCCTGAAACATTCTTCCCTTTGATTAGGTTTAGTTTTCTCTCCACACCTGGAGAGACACAAAGACCCTTTTTCTTTACATCTGTTATCTTTGCTATTTTCATTGTTCTCTGAGAATTAAGTTATTCAGGACAATAGCATGTTCATTGCTCTTGAGAGTGGTCCCTACCCTGCTCTGGATGGCTGGCAGGGCATCCATTTGCTCTCTCAATTTTCCAGTTTCATCAGAAAAAGATCCCTAGATATTCTCAAAATACTTAACTGGTTAATTGTGGCCTTCTAGCCTGGCAGTGTTGCATCTGAATTGAGGAGTGATGTTGAGCTGAGCTTTTAGGTTTTCCTGCTGGTGAACAACGTTGGCACGTGAGCTAAAATAACATTTCCCCTTCCCCCCCTCAAAATTGCTTTAGGGTGTATAAAATGAAGCAGGATTGTCTGTGTTCTGAAGAAGAATAAAACAAAGGATATTTCTTCTGTTCTCATGGAAATGAGGCTCTGGGAGGAACATTGCAAGGTTAGTGTGTGCCGTGTGCATACCTAGTGCAGCTGTTTAAGCTTAGTCTCATCCAAACAGAGCCTTTGAGTTTATCTCCTGCTTTCAAGAAAACCAGGCACCTGCCACTTGCAGCTCCGGTGTGATTTAGCAAAGTGGCAAATCTTCATTAGAGACCAGGAAGAGCTTTTAATCAGGAATGACAACATGCAGCCTGTGATTTACACCCAGGCCTCAAGTGATGGAAGAAATCACCCTTCTCAACACCCACCTTGCTATAAATAGCTGTTTTCACTGGGGGCAGGTGCTACTGAAATGTCATTTGGGTGAAATCTGAGTGACGTGTTGAGTGTGTCTCAGCCAAGAGAGGCATTGTCTTTGTTGGATGTATTGAAACGTGCAGTGTCTCTGCCAAGAGATGTTGTAATGGTGAGATAGATATCGATCACAGCTACTCTTGAAGTGTTTTGAAACTCTAATACTTCCTTGAATCATCTCAATGCTCCATTCACAAAAGCTGCTGCTGTTAAAATGTTACACTGTTAGGTTTCTCTTGGTTTCATTCCACCCTATTCTGCCACCATAGGGAATTTTCTTCAGGAAACTCTATACTTTTTCAGTTCCCTACTTTTGTGCACATCACAAGGGGTTATTTTCTCCCCATTGTTATGAAAAGAAGTGTTGTTTGGGTGCCCAGACAGTTGGTAACATCTGGCAGTCTGCTTTTTGGTGGAGTGTTAAGTATCTTCACAGTTCTGTTTTTATAATTGTCCTCTGAAAGAGTGAGCCAGGGTGACTCTCCCAATGGAATATTCATCTGTCACATGCTGTCTCTGCAGTGTTTTGTGGGACTGTACTTCTGACACTGATGGGTTCTGCAAGAGGAAAATTAGTTTGTCTTGATCCATCCATTCAGCCCTGGAGTGTTTCTTGAACTTTGTGGAAGGATCTGAGATGGGTACATGTGGTAGAAGAAAAGTAGGATTTGATTGCAAATTGCCATTATTACAGTCACTTTTCGAGATGATCTCTACCAGTCATCACTTGGTCTTGAGATGAGAGCAGCAGCTTCTTTTTAAACTTCATTGATGTCTTTTTTTAAAAGCTACTTTATGGAAAACATCTTTGCTAGATGAAATAGATTTGGGACTTTTGAATTACAGACTTTGATTTTAAACAGACATCAGATCTTCAGGCTGTTCCATTTCAAAAGGTGTGTGACACTTCAGTGCTTTAACACCAAGGCTTCTGAGCACCCATCTGGAGAACTTGGACACCCAAAGCCCATGCAAGTTATCCCTGTTGCCCTGCTTTTGACTGTCAAGGAGGATTTTAGTGCAGAAGCCTGTGGGTATTGGCATTGTGGTGACAATGTAGTCTTGAAAAGGATCTGGAGCACAGCTGTGGTGGCAGACTCAAGCACTGATGGGCAAGAGTGTACCACACCTCTGTACAAGTAATTTTTAGTAATTCCTATTTTTGTCTTACCCTCTATCTCAGCCTGGTGTGCTGACCAGACTGAAAGCTATAAAGAGCTCTGAATTTGGGGCTGAAGCAGCATGTATGTTGTACAGAGTGAGGGTGCCTGCTTGCACACAGCTGGGTTTGGGAGATTTGTTTCATTTCTCCAAGGATGGAGAAGTTTGAGTAGATGAGATGCTGAACAGCACCAGGAACCTGAGAAATGCTGGTGCTGCAATGAGGGGGTGGATGTCATAGAAATGGTGTCTGTGGTGCTGGTCCTGCTGCAGAGAGAGGCTCAGGTCTGTCCTTCCTTGGGGAGCCTGGATTTGGATGTGCTCTGGCTGCCAGACCTGCCTGACCACTGCCTTAGTGCAGAGTTCTTTTCACTGACATTTCCCAGCCAGCATCTCAGAAGAGCTGCCTGAAAAAAGGAAGGAGTTTATACCATGAAAAAGGAGAGCATGTGCTTGTTTCCCTGCCAATTACAAGGAACTTTAAGCTTGATCTCTCCTTAGTTTGTTCTGTTTGGAGTGACACAAAGCAGAGGAAAAATCGTGGGATTTTCTTCATCTGTGATTTTCTTACTCCGCCCCTGGTGATCTCATATCTGTTTAAATCTGAGACCTATTTCTGTGCACCATAATCCTTGTTGTTTTGTGACAGCTTATTGTATGCACATTCTATGTGCATCTGCTGCTCTGAACTGCTTGGTGTGTACCAAAGCAGGAGTTATTTTTACTGCTGTCAGTGGTGTTGAGCTTTGCAGCACTGGGCGTATCCTGCTCTGCATCCACAAAGCAAGCAGCCTTCAGAGGGACCAGGGACTTGTGCTGCTGCTGGTGATGGAGAGGGCAGAAAAATGATGAGGTTCAGCTTGTAAAAACTGTTGGGTTTCTGAATGTCTGAAATTAAAATGGGACTGAAAAACGTTTCTGAGACAAATTGCAATGGGGAGAATGCACTGCTCAAATGTGTGTTTTCCAAGGGCTGTGGCAGTGAGATGTGTTATTCTGTCACTGCTTTTTCTCAGTTCCTCTTGCATTCTGATGGCCTCAGTGTGAGCTGTTGTCCCTGATGCCCTGCTGACAGACTGTGTCCATGTCCCTGGTGTGCCATGGGGAAGCTCTGAGCAGCTCAGGCTGCAGCTCTGAGGGACTGGCCTGGCTCCTTGGATATGCTGCCCCAGAGCAGCTTTACACAAATTCTCTTTTCTCTTTTTAAATTCTCTTTACACAATTCTCTTTTAATTTCTCTTTTGAACTTTCCATGCTTCATTTTAGGTTTCTTGGGGACTTTCTTAGGGTGAGTTTTGTGTGTGTGTTATGGGGAGTTGGTTTTTGCTAGCTCTGCATTAGTAGAGGCCGGATCTTGATAGCAGTTTGAATTTCCCATAACTTTTTGGACACAAGAGTTAGGTATAATCCTTACTGTGTGAGTTGTTGCTTTTTTTTTCTTCTCTATTTTAATGCAGCCTGTGAGTCTGCTTTTCTTTGTTGACTTCACTAATGGCTCACAGGCTCCTTTTCTGTGGAGACAAGAGTTGAGCTTGCTCAGTGCCCCAAAGCTGCCTCATGAATTTGTCTTCCTCCTCAAATCTGATCTTGACTGCAGTTTCTCCAGGAGACAAGCTCTTGTCCAGCAAGGTAAAGCAACTGGCCAGGCTCGCTGAGGGCGTGTGGAGGCTTTGGTGTTCATCCATCCCAGTGGTCTCTGGAGCAGAGGGTGCCCACCAGACCAGGTTGCAGATACTGCCTGCCATTATTTGAACCTGGTGGCTTTTTGTCGCTCTCTTGTGGAGGTTCTGTGAGCTGTGTTATCTGAAGAGACATAAGGCCACTCCATCCATCCCTGCTGAACCCTGAGAAAATGCTGGAGCTGATTAAAGAGGCACATTCTCTCTGGAGATGGGGATCCTTTGAGCAAAGGAATGTAGGTCATGGTTAAGTATATAAAATGAAAAGCTACTCCATTGTAGTGGCAGCATTTCACCACAATAATCCAGTGAGGTCCTTGAACAAACAGAAAACCTGGTCTTATATATATGCTATTTAATATGACTCATTAAACAAGCCTAATTAAACAGCAGCTTCAGCCCTACTGAATGACATGGCACTTGGAATCCCTAAGGCTGTAGTGTTGGCATCCTGAGCAGTTCATCCTCCTGTGTGCCACGTTTTCCTGTCCAAATCATGGTTCTCTGGTGTCAGAGCCCAAGGCCAGGGTGGAGAGGAGCAGTGAGGTTTGAGGCCCTGTTAAGTGTCAGATAGGATAAAGGTAACAGTGCATCCATGGCAGTCTGAGCCAGACAGGAGCTCTGGGGTGATGAGAGATGAATCCCAATGCAGGAATGAAGTGGCTGTGTGGGGAGGAGGAGGTGCTCTGGTCACTGCTTGACTCTGTTGCAAAGGTATGTGTTGTAACATGCAGGGGACCACCTAATGCACACCTGGTAGGGGATGTATCCCCCAAAAAATTCTGACTGGAAGATGATGAATGCCTGTCAGCAGCAAGCCTCAGGCTGGTGGTTTTTATGCAGATGTTCATGGTTGAGGACTTTTCAGTAAAGATTCTGCTGCAGCAGGTGCTTTCTGTATTTTGTGGGTCATTTCATATTCCTAGCAAAAGTGTCCCTTTTGTGGTTTTTTTTTCTGTATACTCAACATACTTTTTAATCTTGACAGTATCTTGAGTACATGAGTAGATACTTGAGTATATGCAGAGTGTTCACCTTTGCAGGGAGAAGTGCCATTTTCTTGGTGTGTTATTGTCCCCAGTGTAACTGTGCACCTGGTTTTTCATAGGTACCATTGTTCAACCCCAGTGCTGCTGCATTTCAGTGCCTGATGGCACAGTACCTTCATATGCCTGCAAAGCTGAGCAACCGTTTTAAAGTAAAAATCACTGTTGTAAGCATAGGAGTGTCCTGGCAGTGCCTTGTGTGACTTGGTTGGAATTGTTGCTGGGGATTACATCTCCTGCTCAGGAGCCTGCCACATCTGAGCAGTGCAGAGTGGCAATTAATGAGCAGGGGCAGTTTTAAGGAGCAACTTAGTTTGTGTGTTTAATTAGGAATGACAGGCCATGTAATGCAGCCTAAGGCTTATCAACCCATGGATCCTTCCCAGAACATGGCTGGGGCTCAGCACCTCAGAGCAGTTCTGCTTACTGTTGTGCTGATGCTGTTCAGTTCATGCCATGTGACTCTTCAGCAACTCTGAAATCTGCTGTCCAGTCATTCCTTCCTCAGTCACAGGCCTGCAGCTTTGTCCCTGTTTCAAGGCTTTTCAGAGCAGTCCTCACTGAGGCATTTTGTCAGTGCTGGGTAAAGGCAGATTCAGTTAATCTCCATTTTTCAGAGTAGGAAGAGGCAGAGCACTCTTCCCGCTCTCAGGGGAGCAGAGCCCTCTCAGTCATCTTGCAAGGGTGTTTTTATAGTGTTTGCAAATCTGCTCTACCTGTGTTTATGGCTCAGTGTTTCACTGGGGTTGTGATGAGCTGAAATCCTTCTCTTATAGCTGAAGTCATTAAAGCAAAGACCTTGTTATGTATGTACAGCACATAACAGAATCTGGTGTTAAAGCAAAATACCCACTTATCTGCTGTATATGTGCATGGCAATATATCCTCAAAAAAGGTAATTTTAGGAAGTAGGCATCAAGTGAATTACAGTTCCAGGAAATATGGGACTTGCTGTCAAGGGTAACAGGCTTGGCTTAAGAAGGTAAAATTTATTTTGCAGAGGAGACTATTGATCAGTTGTTCACCAGACTGTTTTTTATTGTTTGATGTGTAGATGCAAAAGCATCCAGATGTACAAAGCATGCACTTGGAGTCAAGCCACTGCATCCACAAGGATCAGTGGCTTTGTAATGGATTAGCTTTATCTTTTATCCTTAGTGTTTTTTCTTGGTTAAGATATTTGCTGTTAGGTACAGTGCAAGACTCCGTATTGCAACTGTGCTAGGACCTGGTACCTCCCAGCTCTGAAAGATGCTCTGGATGCTTTTTTTTAGAGGGGGAAAAAACAGCCTCTCACTGCCTGGCCATGTGGCAGAACTGCTGACTTTGGGCAAACAGGCTTTTGGTGCTTTTTGCCTGTGCTGTCTGGAGTGAGCACTTACTCCTCTAAGGGCATCTCAGTAGAGCTGCTTACATCCAGTTAGGTTACACCTGAGAGTCCACAGAGGCAGGGAAGGTGCTTTAGATGAAAGACCTTGGCTCATCTCAGGCATTAGGCTGAGCTGGCACATCTGAAGGAGGGATGGGAAGGACAGGAGAGGAACAAATGCACTTTGTAAATGTGAAACACTTGACAGTTTCCAAGTCAAACTTGACATCTCCAATCGTGTTTTAGCATCTTCTCTAACCAGCTCTGCACTGAAATACCTTACAGGTGATGTTACTGTGTGATGTTTGTGACATTGGGCCAAGAAGACACTAAAGAAATTTTCCTGCTAGGAGCAGCTTCCTGATCTATATGCAAGGTGAACGATGCAGCAAAGCATCCCTTAAAACAGTTTTAAACTCCAGTTTGGAAAAGCCTGTGCCTTTAGTCTTTGGCATTTATAGGGAAATAGTCAGCTCTGAGGTGAGTTCTGCTAACAATCAATCTCACCTTGCTTGCCTGTAAGAGGTGACCTTTCAGAAATGTTTTTAGTGAAGGGGCAGTTCCAGGTCTCTCAGAAACACTCCCCTTGTTAAAAATGGAATATTTCACAGCTTCCTGGTTGGTCTAGAAGTATGTTACTCCCCTGGAGACTCTTCAGATGCTGGGTCTCCTAAACATGTAAGACTTCCTTGAAAACTGGATTTGAGTGTCTTGGGAGATATTTTTCCCAGTAATTTGTGATTGCTCTGTAGCTGTTGGTTTATAGCTGTTGTAGAGACTGTGCAGAGCAGAGGAGCATAAAGATGTATTCCTACAGGAATTTTGTAGCTGTGTGTATGTTATGTCCAGAGGAAAACAACACTGGCAAGGATTAATGCACATAGAAAGGATTTTGCCTTAAAAGATGTGTAGAGGAGAACTTAATAATCTACCTTTGAGCAGGTTTAGAATTGGAACTGTGTGTGCATTGTACAAAACCAGGGAACATCTGGCTTGATTACTCCTGTGGTTCCTGTGCCACTGCTGTGAGTGTTTACTGACACCAGGGGCTGGGTGAGTTCTCTGAGCCATCTCTAGATGTGCTGCTTGGTTGCTTAGTTCCCAAGGAGGAGATGGGGAGAAAAGAAGATTCCCTGGGCTATAAGCTTGAATTATTGCCACATCAAATATGCTGCTGAATAACTGAACCTGCAGAGTAATGTGGAGAGGAGAGTGGTGTTTCCATGTGGATGTTGGATGTTCTGCTGTGTTGTCTCAGGCTGCTGGCAGAATCTGGAGAGCTTCCAGTAAATGGTTTAGAAGTCAGCCAAGAAAACACCTGAAGGCAAAATGATACAGGAATGTTGTTATGATGACATTGATGAGTTTTAAATATGGTGTTGAAAGCTTTGTGCTCTGGCTGAGATGGGAAGGAAGAAAAAGTCAGTCCAGTGGACTTACCTGTGCAAGGGGAGAGAAACAAGGCTTTGCTCCAGGGATATTAAGTCAAACTGCAGGGCTTTTATATTTCTGTCTCTGTTGCATCATAACTGTCACCAGTTCTTGTTGAGATTTTTCTCAGATTTATTGAAAGGAATTGAAGGTTGGTTGCTTTTGTATTATGGAGTATATAAACAGAAGGCAGTGAATTAAACCTGCTGTGGCTGGGAGATGTTTTGGTCTTCCCCCAGCCATTCTGCAGGTGGTGGATCCACCCCTCACAGAAAGGGATGTCACAGTGCAGGGGTTGCAGAAATCCAGTCATTAAATATCTGAGCTTCTGTAGCTTGGTGTATGTATTCAGTAGGGGCTGCTCCTCCTTTCTGTAATGGCCAATACAGCATTTATGTATGTGGGGGATAACTGAAACCCTTTCAGTGAATAGAAAATGCAGCTGAGGTTTTTTGGGCAATGATGCAATTGTGCTGCATTGTCCCAGTAGCATTCACATACTCTTCTGCAGTGTGAGCTGGGGGAGTGGCTTTGCTGTTTATCAGAAGTAAATGCATGCACGGGGTACCCACGCTGTCACTGAATTTTGGGTGGATTCTCTCTAGCGTTCCAGCAGTTGTTTCAGCTGAATGTAAAGGCATTGATTGTTTTTTTTTTTTTAGGAATGTATGACTTAACAGTGGATACAGCTGGCTCAGGAGTGTTATTTAACAGGAAGCCTTTTCTGAATGCTTGCTCTGCCTTGGAGCAAGCATTGGCTATTGTACCTCTTAAGGCAGTGTTTGCCTTTGCTCTGTGCCAGGAGGGAGTGAGGTGACCCCAGACCTCTGCCCTGGCTGTGGCCCCATGAGGAGACAGCACCACTGGTTTCCTTGTCAGCTAAATTTGAGTGTCCCCAGCGTGCTCTTAATCACTGGCTGTGGAAAGTGCCCCCAAGGCCAGCCTGAGCATCCTGTATTTCTTAGCTAAGCCAGCCAGGTCCTGATCTGCCTCTGGAATCCACTGCATTCCCTCCTCTCCTCGGGCTGCAGGCAGCCTGTCTGTCCATGCAGTGTTCCTCCTGTAACAGAGCACTGAGGCACTGCAGTGTGTTTGGGGAGTGTGGTGTGCATGTGAGATAACCAGCAATATTTCTCCAGGGGGATGCTCTGATTCCAGAGCAGGCATGAACCTCAGAGAAGGTGCAAGGGAGGCTGGGCAGCTTCGTGTACTCACTGCCTGGGATTGACTTGGGAATGTGGCATGACACAGCATTTGCTGTGCTTTCAACTACAGCTATTTATGCATTGCTTTTCAGGGTTATTTTGTCTCCTCTAGGAGATTCTGTACTTGATAAAATATTCTTGCTCAAGTTTATTAAATTTGCTGAAGTTTCTAGACCTATTTGAGTATTTTAGCTCTGTGGCAATGCTCTAGCTCTGGGTCCAGACAGGTCTGAATGTGAGGGGATTTTTTCTTTAAGCTGTGTCTGGACTCAGTCCCTTAAAGTAATTTGACCTGCAGACTGGACTTGCATTGAGTCTCATATGTAAACTAAAACAGGCACACTAGGGATTTAAGGATAACACACTAATATCTTCCCTAGGAGAGAAAATTGCAGTAATTGTGGGGGGAAGGGACTCCTGTGAGGGTGGTAGTGGAGGCTCTGGGTGAAAGAAAGGGAAAGGAGAGTGGGCTGTATTACACTAACCATCCTGTGTCAACCTCCTACGTTCGGGTGTCGCATGGCTGACATCCTATCAAAGAGCTCTGGCTGTGGCCAGAATTTTAAGCAGCTTTATAAATAGTGTTGCTTAAACTGCCTGTGTGTGCAGAGACTGTAAACGACTGGGGTAGACCAAAATATTATTGGTTTAATTTTTGAACCAGTCCAAAAATGGGAGCAAGAAAGAGTAGAGACCTGAAGTGTAGGAACACCCGTGGATTATCTCATTCCTCTGCAATGCTAAGTGTACATCTGGGGGGTCTGTGAGAGAGGCAGCATTGCTGGAGATGGCAGGCTGTGAGACTTGCAAGGCATGAATATGTGAATCTTGTCAAGGCATCTGAAACCATTCTTTCTCTCCTACTTGCCTGACGTCTTCCTGCTTGCAGGTTATGCTGTGTCTGAATAATTGTGAACAATTAGAAGCTAATTTAAATGGCTGGTTTGTATTCACAGCAGCAGCAAATGAGCTAACCAGCTGGAAAGCAGACACGGTGATTTTCTGTTGATATGTCTCCCTCTTGTTGTTCCCTGGCAGTTTTTGCAAGGTGGATTTTTTGCTGTGGGCTAATGAGGAGTTTCTCCTGCACATTGCTGACCTGATTGCAAAGGGGAAGGAGGATGCTTTGTGCCCCAGCAGAGAGTTACCACCAACCCAGCAGAGTCCAGTTTAGCTCAGCAAAAGAAGAGACCACCCTGCTTTGCTCCAGGAATATGAAGCAAAAGAGTATTTTTCATGGATGCACTCTTTACTTCTCCTCTCAAAGATGTAGAAAGGTGAGGTACACTGTTGTGCCTCTGGAGTGAATTGGCCAGCAAGAGTCACACAGATTTTCTCATAGCATCTTTTTTATCCTCTGAAAGGCAGATGGAGATCTAAGCAACCCCATTCTTTCCTCCAGACCTGGCATGTGCCCCAAATGCAGCTCAGAGTGGCCAGTGACTAATTTCTGTGCTGCTGATGCTGTCCAGATGGCATCCCCATCCATCCAGGTCCAGCAAGAACCTGGAAAACCTGTTGCGTATTGACTGCCATCTCCCTCCAAGGCAACAATTTGAGGAATTCTTCTGCTTCAGGTAAATGAAAGAGCTACTGGACAGGCTGTTTTTGCACACAGGGAGGAACACAGCTTAACTGGCAAGTTAAAACAGTGGGCTGTTGGGAATCCTGGGAATCCAGACTGAAATGGGAATCTCTTCTTCCTATCACACTGGATGGTGTCAGCATCCATGTGAGCTCCTCAGGGGAGTTTCCTCTAGCAGTGAAATGCATCTCCCTTAGAGCTTATCAGATGCTGCCAGGAGAGCTGCCCAGCCATTGCTTTCACCTGCATGGTCAGATGTTCACCAGGGTCTCTGCAGCCATTCCTTAGGTCCTGTTGGAAGCAGACATCTCTTGACGCACTTGGGGGCCTTGGGGCTCTGTGGAGCTGCTGGATTCTCACAGCAGTTTCTTCCTGGGAGTTGCTGCCTCTGATCTGTAGTTTGGCTGTGGCTTTACTGCAGGAGTGTTGAGGCAGCCTCTGTGAGCAATGCTGGCTGATGGATAGGCAAAATGTTGTCCACTTTCCTGCTTACTGCTCTCAGCCAGCTTCTCCTGTGCCTGTAACTCGGGTCTCCTGTGGTTTTCCTCAGGTAACAGTGCCATCTGGTGCTGGAGCACTGCTCTTGGTCAGGCTTTCCTCAAGTACTCGGGCAGAGGTGATAGGAGAGCAGTATTGCTTTACTCAACCATCTCACTGTAAGGAGGTGGGAGGGGGTGTCCTGTAATGATCTGTGCTTTTGGGGACATTGCACCTGGAGATAATCCTTTTGTCTTTTCTGTTTAACATTTGATGTTCCCAGAACTGCTGTACAAGAAGTCTGAGCACATGAGGCAAGAACTGTAAACACTGAGAAGGGAGATCATTTTTTACATAAAACTGTTGCTAAGAACTAAAATCCAGCATTTAGATTAAATTTTGTAACTGGGGACATATTTGAAAGATTCCCTGTAGGACTCTAAGTAACTTCCTAGTCACTAAATCTTCTCTTGAAAGAATCTTTACATATTTTCTAGTCATAGCCGTGTGCTTTTAAACTTTACCCTTCTATATCTTTATGCTGAGCCTTATTATGTTCACACTTTCTGAATTATTTTTACTTTATTTTTTTTATTTCCTCTAAAGTTTTGCAAACCTTTTTGCGGACACAGGAGTTGATTGTGTTCTCTCATGAAAGTCCTGGTTATTGGTTGATGGGAGTGATTATATGGAATGTGCTGTTTGAACAAACAACACTTGGTGACAAGGTTGGCAAAATTCAAATTCTTCTGTAATTTTTTTTCTTTAGCTACCAGGTTGTCTTTGCTGCTTTACCCCTTTTTCAGGTATCCAACCCAGGCTGGCACATGTAAGTGTGTGGTGGTGGTGGTGTTGAGCATTTCACACCAGATAGAAAAGTGAGGCTGAGGATACTGAAAAGCTGAGAGTGGCTGTTGTTTATGCAGCTTTGCTTGTCTGCCTCCAGGATCCTCCTCTCTCCCAGCCACATTCTCTCTTCTGGGAAATGCTCCCAACCTACTTATTTTCCTTTAAATAATAACAACCCAGTAATCTTCCTGTAGTCTTATCTTCCTTCCCTTGAACTACTGCCTTGTGCTTCTTTTTCAGAATGGTGTGTTCACTGGGCCAGGGAATCTGTGTTGTAGTGTTTTCCAAAATGTCACATAAATATGCAGAACCACAGAAGTGATTTGTTGTCAGTAAAATAAATACACTTCTTGGACAAGGGAAATCCAAGTAGAAGGTTTACTTTTGCTTAGCAAAAGATTTCTGTTAAAGCCAAATTCTTCTGCTCCAAAGCACAGCATTTACCCACATTATAATTACAGTGAAATTTTGTTTCATCCATTGATTTATTCAGACTTTTAAACTAATTTCTGCCTCTTGGCAAAGGAAAGTAGAATATTTCAGTGTCTTTCTGCCAGGAGGCTCAAAGGTGATATTTGTTGGGAGGGGAAGATCCTGCATTGTTTAGCTGTGACTGAAAGATCAGAACTTTGCTGTGGAAAGGGTTTTGTACTTTATAATGTGGAAGGCAAAAATAAAAATAGCTTTTGTGGTCAGAAATATGAACAGGAACAAAAGTAGCTACAAGTCCATTGGGGATCAATGTGAAAATAGGGGAGACTCAGGAAGCTTCAGCCTGCAGTTGGAAGGGACTCAACTGAGTGACTTCAGGTTTCTGTGTCTCCATAATATGTCATAAAGACAAATGACAGAGCTGTCACTTTGTCTTACAAGAGCTGCAGGTCCCCAGGGAGGCTTCACAGCACTGAGAGATTATCAGAACTAATGACACAGCTGGATTTTGAAGCTGCTGTGTTCCAAGGCTCCCTGCACCTCTGGCAGTGTCAAAAGGGAGCAGTGATGTGGAGGCAGTGATCTGGCTCTCATTTATCAGGTTGCTTGGTCTCCTGTGGGTGTCACAGAGACTTCTCTTCTTTGCTGCCTGCCACGAACTCTCCTGTTGTTTACTCGGTGGCTCTGCATGGTGGCAGGTGCTGCCTGGCTCTGGCAGCCCCGGGTACAATTTGTGTGTAATTAGATAAAAAATCATGTTCCCTTAGTACAGGGGGAGTGGAGATTTGTAGGCATTCAGCTGGTGACAGACAAGTGTGTTTTAGTTTGTGCTGGCCTGGGGCTGGAAACTGCTGTGTTCATCCCTACTGATGGAATCTTCATGAGCTAATTAGGAAATTCTGCTTTAGGCCATGCCTTTTTCTTGTTTCCTGAAAAAAAAGTTATGTTCAAACTGTACAATCAATCCACTGTAGTTTGCAGGTAACAGGCACTACTTGGGGTTGGCTTAGTGGTGAATCTCAGTTTGTGCTGCTGTGGATGATTGGCAGATTCAGAGCTGCTGGTTGCATGAACAAAAGAATTGTAATCTGTGATCAGGTGGCTGCCTGCAGGTAGAGCTGCCGTGATGCAAAGCTGTCTTGGTTTCATCTTAGCCTCTGTGAAGTGTTCCATAACATCTATTTTAGATCAGGGGAGCATTTTGGCACCCCCACTGCCTACCCCT
The DNA here is from genome assembly GCF_901933205.1 of Camarhynchus parvulus. NCBI lineage: Eukaryota > Metazoa > Chordata > Aves > Passeriformes > Thraupidae > Camarhynchus > Camarhynchus parvulus. The sequence continues at coordinate 10,284,291 of NC_044588.1, forward strand.
GTGCTGTCCTTCTGTACCTGAAGTTAATCATCAACCTCACCTTTCACACAGGGATGTTTTGCACTGCCCAAAGCAGCCTCATGAGCAAGCTTTTGGACTCTTGTACAGAATACAGAAAACAAAGATCCTGCTCACTGTCCTTCCCTTGCTTTGACCAAACCAGAGGAGCTGTGTGTTCCTGAGTCACTCAAGGCCCTTCAGAGTTAGTTCAGCTGTTCATATTTGAACAAATTTTTAATCTCCTGATGCAATTCCTAAGTAACTTAAATATTTTCTCCTTTTGTCATTCTTTGAGTGCTTTCAGATGACAAGCAATATCATGGTATTATAAAAATGCAGACTGATGCTAAAGTGAAATGGGTGAAAATCTCCATGTGTCTACAGGTTGCCCAGAGAAGCTGTGGCTGCCCCATCCTGGAAGTGTTTATGGCCAGGTTGGATGGGGCTTGGAGCAACCTGGAATAGTGGAAGGTGTCCCTGCCCATGGCAAGGGTGGAATGAGATGGTTTTAAAGTCTTTTCCAACCCAAACCATCCTGTGAATTAAAGGTGTGAGTTATGTGGCAGAGCAGTGATCAGTTCTCTGCTGCTGTAGGAAGCCACAAGCTACTCTGACATGTAATATTTCTGCAAGTGAAGGTTTAGACCTTGCCCCAGAAGGGTATAGTTCTTCTGTAAGTAATGCAGGAGTCTCCACAGCCTCCTGAGACTTCGAATTTTTTGTCTGGAAGAACCACAGACTACTTTGCTTGCCATGTAGGAGTAGCCAGGAGGTGTCACAGGCAGAACTTTTGTACCAATCAGTGCAAAAGATTTATTTTCATATTTTTGCAGCTGTATCCCTCAAGGGTTGTTTTTAAAAACCTCTGTATTGTATAGCTCATTGTTCAGCTGTTCTGGGTAGTAGAATTTTAGTTCTCAGGAGTCTTAAGTTTCTGTTAGTGTCTTCTGTCCCATTTGCCCATCTTTCTTTCCCATAAAAACCCAGTGTAGCTGGAAAACTCCAGTTAGAAGTGAAGCAACATGTGCCAGTTTAAATGTCACAGTGTGAATCAGCTCTGAGCTTCCAGGGGATTCTCTGCTGTTGCTTTTTCTTCTCTCCTTGTTTTTCACAACTGCTTATGTGCAATGCAATCTGATCAATGTAACACAAATCTTTCACTGGAGGTGAACTTTGGATATGGAACATATTTTTCCAACAGTAGTATGTGATGCCATTGGTAATGTGTTGATACTGAAAAGATATTAAAATATCTTGGCTTCGGATCTTCTGGGTCATTGAATTTCTGAACCTTTGTCATCTAACTTGGTGTATCCATGCTATATTTGGACAGCTGACTTGCTTTTTTAGACACCTCATCTAGATTTAAAATAAAAACAGCTTGTGTTGAGTTGATTGCTACACTACTGTTTTAGCTGTTTGGGTGTGTAATCAGACCTTAGAGTTAAAAAAATATTAACTGGGGGATGCTGAGTTGGGTTGGCTGCTGCCAGTTGTGCTCCCTCCTGCCCATTTCCATGAGCACCCACCCCAGAGCCCTTCCAGTGCCAAGGCAGCTCTGGAGCTGCTCTGTTTTCTCCTAGTGCCTGGGGCTGCTGGTGGCCAGGAGCTGCTTCATGTAGTAAGGAAGTTTCCTCTTAACCTCCAGTAGGAGCCTGGCAGTGGTCCCAGTCACAACCCAGTGCATCTGGTGGAGGTTTCCAAGCCACAGCTTCAGGACTGGAGGAGAAAAGGTTCTGTTTGCTTTTGGGTTTAGAAACCAGGTATGGGAGCTGTGGTACATCATGTCCTGTTTCAGGTGCTGAGAGACTGTCTAGGTCTTTCAAAATTCCTCCAAGGAGTCTGTCAGCTCAGTGAATCAAGGTTTTACCTTTTCCCAGCACCAGGCAGTTGGGTTTAGCTTTACCTGGTTATGGAATGTGGTACTGAGGTGTGCAGAGGTCTGTCTTGCCTTGTTACCTGTTGCTGCAGTAGTTGCTTTCCCTGTGGTTTGCTGTTAACCTGTGGGGTTTCTTCTTCTTCTGAGCATTGATGTTACAAGTTTCCATGGCAACTTCCAAGCTCTCAAGTAGGTGCTGTCCATTCAAAACAGAATGCTAATGTGGTGATTGTAGGAGAGTGACAGTCCTGGTGACCCTGGAGGAATGTCCCAGGGAGTGGATTAATTTTTAACTCCAGAGCATTTCAGATATTGACTTGCCAGGAGAACTCTCCAGTGCAGCTTAAAAAAAACCCCTCCATCTGTGTGAGTCTAAAGTTCTACATGTTGAGGTTAGATAGAAATCAGGTACCTAGTTCATATCTCCTCCGTCACAATGTTTGTCCATTGTCACAAAAAGACAAGTGTGACATGTTTTCTATGGATAAAACCTTGACTTGAGTAAAAAGAAGGCCAGAAAATGATAATACATCTAAAAAAGGCATTATTATTTTTCCCCTCACACTTTCTTTCTTAGTCCCATTGAGAGAATTCAAAATAGGCTTCACAAAATTACAAGTAATTTCTTCTTTTTTTACCATTTTTGCTTACAGTTGTAGGTGCAGAGCCTGGGAGCAGTGCTTGAAATGAGATCAGTTACACAAGATGTGCAGGGGGAGGGTTGGGACCTGTGAGATGGGCAAGTAGCCCAGACTGAGCAGAAGTGACAGGTCTGTGCAGGTCACAGCCTGGCCTCTCTGCCCTTGTGGTGGCCACTGCTGTCCAAGTCCTTGTTTAAGTCAAGAGGCAGAAGCAGCTTTCATAACAGATAATTCACTTCTGAGTCAGCTGGATGAACATCTCAACCATCATCAGCAGTTCAGGTCAACCTACAGAGTTTCACATCCAGCATTGTGCTTTCCTCCATTTTTTTTGTGGTGCCTTGTATTTTCATTTTTATAAGCAGATACCACTGTGTGTGTGCTGCTTTTTCTCCTCCATCTGCAGAGCTTATTTCCAGAGCTCTTGTTTTGGAGGATGAAATTCAGGATGTGTCTGGAATAGAAAGTGATGTTGTCACCACAGTGATTGCGTTGGAGGTAGAGGCTGTGGGATCACACTGTCATCCTTGAGCAAATGTCATTCTTTATTGGTCAGACACTGCTGTTCTTCAGGTTGGACAAGACCTTTGAGTTCAGCCATTAACTCAGCATTGCCAAACCCACCACTAAATGATGTCCCCAGGTGTTACAGCTGCACATCTTTTAAATCCCTCCAGGGACGGTGACTCTGCCACTTCCTCATGCCAGTGCTTGACAGCCCTTTTGATGAAGAAATTTTTCCTAATATCCAGTCTAAAGCTCTCCTGGCACAATGTGAGGCTGCTTCTTCTTGTCTTGTTACTTGGGAGAAGAGCCTGACCCCCACCTGGCTACAGCTTCTATCAGGGAGTTGCAGAGAAGGAAGAGATTCCCCTGAGCCTGCTTTCCTCAAGGCTGAGCCTCCCCAGCTCCCTCAGCTGCTCCAGAATCTGAGACAGCACTGGCCAAGCATGAACTTTAACACAGGGAGCTGGCATTGGCAGGCATTGTACTGCATCAGGTGCCCTCTCTTCACTGAGCCAGGGTGCTCTGTGTTGCTGGGCAGCTGAGCATGAGCACACATGCAGCTGTAAAGCCAGGGCTGATCCAGGTGGAAGGTGTGCCCCCACATCTGAGTGCTGAGTCTCAGTGCCAGGGTCTCCCGTCCTTCCTGGTGTCCCAGTGTGGGATGGACCTGCAATGCGGCTCAGCAGTCAGCCCCCTCTGAAGGAAGGTGTGTCCTGGCATGTTTGAGACTGAACAACCAAGGACTGTGTGTTGATGCATTCAGGTTCCTGTCTGGGTTTAAACTTGTCCCCACCTTCTGTTCTTGGGATGTTTGGAGCAGGGCACAGTTTTTTCATCCCTGCCTCCCGTGACAGTATTGTTTACCTGCAGTGCAATGTGGCAGTAGCAAACCAAAATGCTGTTGGCAGGCAGAGTTACCACCTTCTGTTTCTCCTAAAGTGAAACACCAACACTCCTGCCCCATGCAGAAAAGAAACTGTTGGAATAGGAACGGAAAGGATGTGCTGGCAGTAAGTGTGAATGAATTGTCCTTTCTCCTTTGTTGGATAAAACATTCTGAGGGATGGTGATACCGGTGTGGGAGTGATTTTGTCCACTGCTGGGTACCAATGATGTTACAACAAACCTAAATTGCTAATTATTGAGTTAAAGCTCTGCTTTAGTTATACAGAGAGAAACCAGGGATTTAAACCACTACTGAGTATCTCCAGTACTCAGTTTGTTTGGATTCACACCCCCCAGGGCTTGCTTGTCCCTATATCAATCCCAGCAACTCCCATATTATTTGCCAGTGAACTTCAGCAGTGATTGTTCCTTATTTACCTGCCACAATATTTGGCATTTGTGGCTAGTCCAGATCATCAAAGTAAATTGTTCTGGTTTTGAGCTCTTGTCAGCAGGGAGCTGTTGGAGAGGAAAATTGGCACCATATCTTGCATTTGTTCAAGGGAGGGATTAAACCCAGAGTTACAGTGGGAGTTTAGCCCACCCCTGCCTGGGGATGTTTGCACCTCACTGCCAAATTGTTTGCTAAAGTGGGAATACAGTTTTCTGTCACAGACATCTCTCTCAACCTCTGCTGTTAGTTTAAACAAACAAAACCCAAACCACAAAGATTTCGTTTCAAATGACAAGTTTGTAATAAAAAATTAGGCAAGTGGATGAAAGCAGAAGGCTCCCAAGGCTTAATGAGCTAATGTTCAGTGGAAGCGTCCTTTCCCAGGCTGCCCAGTTCCAGGTGTGAGCCCTGATGGCTCCCTTATTTTGTTTGAGGTGAAATGACTCAGCTGAGAAGGGGAATGTGTTCCTGTTGGTGCTTGTTCTTTATGCAGAAAATCAGAATTTGTGTACTCCTCCTGCTGTGTGTGGTTTGAGAGCATCATCAGCCCTGCTAAAGTATCAGGTGTTCTTCAGATTGCAGCTGCTGCCTTTTGATGAGTAAATTTGCTGTGGAGCTCAGGCACTGATTCAGTGCTGAGCACCTGAATAGCAAAGGAAATAAATAGGGGCCAGAGCTGTTCTGCCACTTTTTTGCAGTCGAGGCCCTAAGGAACCTAACTGACCCCAGGCTGAGTGTGTCACCCTCTTCACCAGGGTAAAATGTTTGTGTAGTGATGGGTGTCTTTGGTTTGCCTTATTTAACATTTGTAATAGTGAATTTATTTTTTAAAAAGCAACAGAAAACACAGCTTGCATTTGAGGAGGGAGCTCAGCTTGGCATACAGGAGCACAGGATTCCTCAGAGCATCTCTGGGAAACTGCTATTTCTCATTCTTGGGGCTATTACTGAGGCACATGGCTAGAACACAAACCCAGCCATGTTAATACTGACTTTCATAGAGGTAAATATAGCAACTGTGAGGACCTATTTTAAAAGTGCTTCTGCAACAGAATTCCCTCAGTGCTGAGGGAGGGGGCTGTCCATCAGTTGATGATCACATTGCTCTGGGTATGATAGAGGACAGGAGGAATCACTGAACTCTTGTGTTCATCAGCAGCCATTCCTGCTCACTCTGGTTGGGTTTCTTGTGGGGTTTGAGCCTTTTGTGACATGACAGACCTGTGAAGTATTTATTGTTGATGCTGGCTTTCTGCCTGCTCCTTGGCTTGGTTTTTCTTGCCACTGAGACAGGTGGGTCTGGCACATGAAGCTGAAAATAGTGCTGCCTTTAAAAGCCAAGAGACCTGAAAATAGGTTAAATATAGTCCCCCTGTAGAGGAAGTTTTATGCTTTGCTTTGGGAAGAATTTGTATGATTATATTCTTGAGGAAGGATCACAAAATGGGAATGCTGCTGATCGACAGCTTCTGGGATTTACCAGCATTGAGTAACCCAAAGATATTGCTGCTGCTGCTGCTGGGTAACATCGAATCATCTTCATGATCTGGGTTCTTCAGAGGCTGCATCATAGGGAACAGTGTGCCTGAGTGATGTGTTGAAACATAATGCATCAATTTAAGCTCTAATGCATTTTGAAATTAAAGTATCATCATACACTTGGAGCTGTGCAGTGAGAATACTTCAGCTACAGTACCCAAACTGCTGCTCATGCTTGAGTACTTACTGGAATGTAAATGTTGCAGCCTGATTCTGGATTTTAAAAGGCTGCCTATACAGTACTTACTTTAACAAATAATTTTAGAAAGCTGTATAAAAATTGATGTCTATCTATATACCACAGTGGGATGTGGGAGGCAGTGAAAACACTTCTACAATCTGGAAATGTGCTGTGGGCTTCAGCTTTCCCCACTCCAGTGTGGTTCTGACTGCAGAAGTTGGGTCTAAAAGCCTGCCTGGCTGGGTCTCTTCCCCTCTTACTGAAACACACAGTCAAGAAGATGATAAATACTCAGGTCCTGTTCTTGGATTATAGATTTGTCTAATTTGGTAAAGCAGGCTGTAAGCCAGGGAGTGGGTTAGGATGAAATGCTGACGGGGCACAGTGGAGTTCAAGCTGGGATGAACAAGGAAAAGCCAGGGATGCAGCAGCAGTGGCACAGCTGGTTCTGCAAGTGACACGTGAGAGAGGCTCTGTCCCTGATGGTGCATTCATGTGGCACTTCCCAGAGCACAGGGGGTGTAATGAGTGTGTTTGCAGGGCTCAGTGATGTACCAATGCAAATAACTTCTGGACCACTGAAATGCAGATGAGGCTTCTCCCTGTTGAGCAGAGGGAGATTTTAGCTGAATTGCTGGGAGGCTGAGCAAGCCTGAAATTGGAGTTCAGCTTTGTGGCCTCAGTAGGACATCATCCCTCATGTAGCATTCCAGTGTGTTCAATGACAGCTGCATTTTGTAGTTTGAAGCTTGTTGAAAACACTTAATGAAATAGCCTGCAAGTAGTCTTGAGGTCACTGGAACAGCTGAATGAAGGGCCACTTTTGGAGGGACATCACTTGGTTGATCACTGGAGATCCATCAAGTGATCCATTCCCTTTCCAGGAGCGCTCCTGGTGCCCACAGGTCTGTGTGAGCTGCTGTAGGGTACATAAGGATGTTCCAACCACATCCTTTGTTACCAGAACGAGCTCTTTGCCAGCAAGTGCTTTAGCAGGAGCTGGAGTAAGCAGTGCTTTGACTTTACCCATGGTCTTATTGATGTTTTGTTACCTGTGTGTACCTGAGAGCTTCTAAGTGCAGAAACAGCCATTTCTTTTCCTTTTTTTCCCAAGACAAGTGCTTCTTGCAGTGGATTTGTCACTTATTCCCCTGCCAGCCAAGACTTCTTACTGTACAGGACCTTGCTTTGTGTCCCAAGCCAAACAGGCTTTCCAGAGATATTTGGGAGTATCTTGGGTGAAAAATGTGCAGGATGAGACACAGAGCTATGGTGTGATGTGCTGCTTCATTCTGTCTTCTGTGCTACATAAACTGGATGTGGGTAGGAAATAATGCGTGGTGCAGGCAGAGGGAGAGGAGAGGGAGACTTGAGGGGATGAATGAGTCAATGTCTGCACCCTTTTTGATGTGTCTGCTGACTTAGAGCACAGTCATGGATGGATCCCCTGGTTGCTGATGTCAGATCTGTCAACTGGATTTTGCAACTGTGCCAAGGGGATTAACTCTGTGTGTGGAAGTGCCTCAGCATCCTCCACTGCAATCCTCCTCAGTCTGGAGGATTGGGATACTGTGCATTTGTATTTGTCATGTTATTTCTGACTGAATATCATCTGGGGTCAGCACTAAAGCCAATGTCTCTCTCTCTCTCTCCTTAGCTGAAACTTGAAGATCGCTCAGTGGTCCCTCGAGATGTGGTCAGACACATGAGCTCCAGTGTAAGTGCTTTTTTTCCTTTGTCCTTTTTGATTGTGATACTGCTGCATGGATTTCTAGGACTTGCCAAATTGCCTGAATGGAGCTGGACAGTGATGCTTTGAGCATGTTCTATATTTAGTGTGTTGGATGGACTTAGCTGCCTCCAGTGAAAATGGAAATCTGCTAAGGCTGCCTCTCTACAGTTGCATATCTGCAAAGGTCTCCTGAGCAAGCAGTCCTGGGCATGGTCAGGGAAGGAGACAAGAAGCCTGTCTACCCTGCCATTATTAAAATTTACATTAATCCATTAAAATTTACATTAGTCCATGAGTTGTGGGGACTATGGACCTGCTCTCCCAGACCTAGCAGAGAGGTTGGAGTGGGGGCAGATCCCAGCTCCACAGCTTACCTTTGCCTCTGTTTTCTCTGATAGAGAATTTGGAGGGAATATTTTCAGACACACCTGTCAATCTACAGTAAGCAGCATCTTTTCCAGCTTCTTCCAGAAATTGAGCAAACCCAACACTGCTGGAGCATCCAACACAGCTAGGTTGACAGAAAGCAAGCTGGTTCTTAAACAGCAGCTGATAATTGTTCCCTTTGCTCTTTCTGGATGCTGTTCTATGTCCCAGCCCCTCTGTTCTAGCTGTATGGCACTTGTGCCTATCAGAGATGTGTGAATCTGGGTTTTATGTAGGGAATACTGGGGAGATTGTTGAGTATTGATGATCAGATGGGATTTGCACTCTTTAGGAGCTCAGCAAGGTTGGTAATTTCTTGCTGTGGCTCAGAGCTAACCTCTAACCCTGAGCCATATGGCCCTGCCATGTGTTTGCCTCTTCTTCTCTTGACTTGCTTCCCGCAATGTGGCTACCAAGGCTGTGCTGAAGGAAGCAGCTGGCCACTAACTGCTGCAGTTGCACCACATGGTGTGCAGCCTGGTACAGGGACAGAGAAGACTATTCTCTGACCTGTCTGGCTTGTTTGGGTTTTTGTTATTTTTAAATAAAGCCTTTTTTGTCAATTAATAAAAGTAAACCCACCCCCTTTTTCACAGAATATTACAAAGGAAAAAAAAAAGGAATGAGAAGCTTGAATAATAATTTGAAAATTGCTGAAGCAAAGTATTTCCTTAAGAAATTTAATGGTTGTTTGAAGTGGAAATTTGAAGTCAACATGTTTTTCTAAAACTGCAGCATTATGGAAGAGTTCTCATCCAAAACAATGAACAGGTAGAAACTGGGATTTTGAGCTTTTAACAGTGTTGTACCTGGCACAGCTGGAGCTGTCAGAGTGTTCTTCTCACTCAGGGGGATGCTTTGAGTCCTGTCTCTCAGCTGTTTGTTATCCAATGCTTCTTAAAGTCATTTTAAGCTTTCAGGACAGCAGGTTGTTCTCCTCTTGGCAAACATGGATGTGCTGCTTTTGTTTGCAATTTCCATTCTCATTTGAGCAGAAATTGGCTCCCCTGGCTTGCTGCACATGCTTTGGTAGATATGTACCCAGCAGTTGTCTTGCACATTCATTTTTGTTGGTTTGCATGTTTAAATAATGGTATTTGCTTGACCCTTGTGCCCAGTAATTTCATTTTTTTTAATTGATGGAATGGTGAAATTATAACTCAATTTCTTCTCTCTGTTGAAAAGCATAACAAATCTGAGGATGACTTACATGTCCTCAGCCTCAAATGTTTCTAAATGTTAGTGGGGTAAATTAAACAATAAGCCCCCTTTTTTCCAAAGAAAACCTTTACTTGCTAACAGATATATTTCCAAAAATTACAGGAGCTTTTAAAATAGAAAACCTGCAAGTGTCAGCCTGCCAAATTCAGGATGTGGGATGGTTGCCCTGCGCCAGTTGGCCTGGCAAGTGGAGAATGTGGAACTTATTCTGTATTCAACACACTCTCTTAGGGCTTGTTTTTAACCTTGAGCCAGAAGGACTCAAAATCCTCTGTTCCTCAAGAGAGGAGAGCTGAGTCAAAATCCATGTACTTCTCATTGAGCACTGAGTGTGGGAAAAGACTGCTTCAGGGGGAAATGCATAAAATGAGATCATTTTCACTGAATGCAGTTGGGCCTGAAAGTCTAATCCAGCTGGATGAGAAGCAGGAGAAGTGGCAGAGGTAATTTTTCCAGATGATATGCTAATTTGGGGAAAAGGTAAGAAGTAGGTCTGTAATCTGTCAGACACCTGGATTTTGTTGCTTCAAAGAATTCTGGGCTATGCTGTTATTTTTAAACAAAGGAATAAGGGTGGTGTAAAGATCCTCTTATTAGAAAACAGTGCTGAGGGAAAGAGTAGAAGGATGGGAGGTGGAAGATGTGGGATTGATGGCTGTGTTTCCAGAGCTGCTGAACTCTTGGATGGGGAGTTTGCTGGTCTGCCTTAAATTAAGCCTTGTCTCTGATGGGGAAGGAATCCATTCACTGCTTAAATATTCAGTATCTCCAGTGTGGTGCATGATGTCAGGGTGCCAGAAGAAGCAGGAAGAAGGTCTAGGGACTCTACTCAATTGTGGAGTGAGTGAGGCTTGAACCCTTCAGCTCTCCTCACTCAGTTCAGCCACCTCCCTTTTGCAGTTCTGCTGTTGGAATTGATGGAAATGGATTTTTGTAACAGAGCTGTGAAATGTCAGCTCCTTTCATTTGGCTCCTCCTTTAATAGGATCAGCTAATGAAAGGATGGGTGTGCTTGAGCTGTGCCCAGCTGAGGACCTGCCCTAGAAGGTGAGACAAGTTGGCAATGTCTCTTTCTGGGACTGCACTGCTCAGCACTGCTATAAACTCAGAGTGATTCAGCAGAACCCCTCAGCCTGCAAATCTGCATCCTCTGTCACAGGCTGATGTTTCATGTGACAGAGAAATAAGTGAACTCATAATAAAGGAAGGTTCAGTGGCAGGTGAGGGAGGAGAGCTGTGATTTGATAGCCCTGTAGGTCCTGGGGCTGCTCACAACATTGATCTTTGCTTTCTTAACCACAGAGAGGGCTCTGCACTTGCTCAAGCATTTTATAACTGGAAGGAGAAGCAAGCTGAGCTAAACCTGTTGCTCTTGGCCATGACTAGTAGCACCCAGCTGTGTTAGGTGGGAAGCACCTTTAGGATGGTCCAGGTACCTTCTCCATGGGGAAATTCTTTTAGAGAGCAGGCAGAAGGGTGCTGGAGCACATCAGTCACTCCAGTCCTGGTTTTATTGCTTGCTGTGCTTTCACCATCCATTAAAGGGATTTTAGACCAGGAGACAGTATGATCCACAGAAATCACAGGTGTTGGATTATATCGTGTCTCAGAGCTGCTGTCGTGTTGGCTGCTGATAAAGGAAAAAAAATTAATTTTGAAATGCACAGTGTAGGGCAAGAAATTTGTTTCTGGAGGGTTTTTTGGTTCTGACTAACAAATAGTCTAAAACACAGGGCCTGAAGCACAGCCAGAGGATGGTGTGGGTATACTTGTTATAGCTGACTGGAGGAGAAGCAGGGCAGGTGGCTGTGCTGCAGCCTGCAGAAGCTGTGGGTTTGTTGAGCAGGTGCCACTTCTGAGCAGGCTTCACTCATCCCACGGCTCGAATCGTGTTGGCAGTAGCTATTGTGGAGCCAAAGTAGTTCTGGCCAGCCCTTTTCAGGTGAGAGTGATGGTAGAGCTCTGCTGGGCTCTTTGCTGGCAGCCTGTGCAGGCAGCAAGCTTAGCTGCAGTCTGTTGTGATGGAGCTGAAGCTGGGAAAGGCTCCCTTTGCTCTGCAGCCCTTCTGGAAAGGCATGGGAGTGATATGTGGAGCAGCTGGAGGCAATGAGCTCCTGCTGCTTTGGGCTCTGCCAGCCTGGCTCTCCCAGCCCTCCTGGCTCTGCTGGCACAGCTCTGCCTGGGGCAGGCCCCACTCTCCTGATCCCATTGCCTTGGGAGCCTCAGGGCTGCAGGGCACTGGTGTGGGGTGAGCAGAGAGCCAGCAGCAGGCAGGTGGAAAGCAAACCAGCCAGAAGAAGGGCTGAGCAGTCTGTCCAGGAATTACCCTGGGCTGTCTTTGCTCCAACTGCCAGTCCTCAAGATGAAACTGAATGAGTTGAGCACCAGCAAACTCCTGAACTCCCACAAGGGCTGCCCAGGGCTCTGGGTGAAAGCCTTGACTAAACAGTTCCCATGGTTGAAAGAACAGAACTGAGCAAACAAATCCACTTCTCACAGGGTATAAGCCCTTTGAGTGTTGTGCTCAAGTCCTGCTGGAGCAGAGACCTTGATGTTTGAGATAAGGACAGCTCATACCAAGGCATTTGTCATGCTGGCCCTCAGTCAGCTTTGATAATGGACTTGTGGTCTTATTTATTAAAGACTATCGATTGTCCCAGCTGTCAGGAGGCCAGGGCAGCTGCTGCCTTTAACTCTGTTTGGGTTAGCAGCCCTTCCTTGCAGGCCCCCACCATATGTGTGAGCAACGTGCACATTGTGTGCTCCCTGCCAGGCTGCCCCCAGAAGGCTCCTGACAGCATGCCTTCTTTTCTTGGGGACAAAAAAGATTAAAACTTCGTTAAAAAGTAAGGGAGATAATGACAGACCATCGTGTAATTAGACCAACTGTGAATTATCTGGCTGCAAACCTTGAAATTTGACCACAGGTGCCAGTTTTTTTTTTCAGTATGACACAAAATAAAAACTATTTATAATGTCCTTCAGAATTGTGAGTTAAAGTCATGACAGCTTTAAAGAATTTCTGTTTTGTTGCTGATCTGCCCCTGCCTTTGCTGACTCAAGGCACTACCTGCGCGATGGTCCTGTGGAGCTGTGAGCCAGGCAGATTTTGAAGCAAGTAAACACTAGTCACCTGATACAGTATGGTCTTATTTGACCAGGTGTAGGAGTCTCTGCTTTAGCATCTATTTCAGGTTCTAACTGGGAAGAAAACACTACAGGTCTGTAATAGTGATCTCACCTTCTGAGCTCTCATGTGTTCTATGAAATGCCCCTGCAGAACAAGGACCTGAAGGGTTAGAAGGGGTTAGTGTTGAGGTTTTTTTGTCTCTGAACTTATGACTTGTACACAAAACACTTATATTTGTGTGTAGGACCTTCCCTTGGTAACAAACCTTTTTCCCCTTTTGTGTTTTCAGGACAGTCAGTGTGGAACCGTAATTGACGTCAACATCGAGTGTGCTGTGAAGCTGGTGGGAACCAACTGCATCCTGTACCCTGTCAACAGCAAAGACCTGCAGCATATCTGGGTGAGAACACAGCCAAAATACACTGGAGCCAGGGCCTGGTGGTGTGGAGGGATGCTGCTGCACTTCAAGTCTCTCTTGAGGGCAAAGCATCCATGTTGTGCGAGATGCATCTGCAGTTTGGTTTTATTTTAAAAACCTCCCTAGCAGAAGATGATGCAGCATCTCCTCATCTCCCCATCTGTTCTGTGTTTTTCTGAGACCAAATTTTCTTGAAGAGCTAGACTGACATGAAATTCTGTGAGAACTCCTGCACTGAGTGTGGAAAGCTGGTGTGGCAGCCTGACCAGGGCAGCCCATGGCCGTGGCCCAGAGCTGCTGAGCTGTGACACCACTGCTGTTGAAACAGGCTATAAAAATGCTGAGATGAGTCAAGAATGTTTCTGTTGAGCTGGAACAGTCTCAAACATATCTGTTTCTCTCTTTGGGTGGATAGTTGGTTTCCAGAGACCAGGCAGGGTAGGATTTCATCATTGTTTTTCCTCTGAGATAAAGATAATTTGGGAGTGAAGAGCAGGAATGTCATAACTCATCCCTAGTCACAGCCTGCAGGAAGACAGTAGGATATGAGCTCCTCTGGGATGAAAAATTAGTCTTAGTGATAAAAATTGGCTCCAGCTACAACAATTATTTTAAAAGTTTTATTTCCTGTTTTCATCACAGCCTTTCATGTATGGTGACTACATAGCCTATGACTGCTGGCTAGGGAAGGTCTATGACTTGAAGAACCAGGTCATCCTCAAGCTCTCCAATGGAGCCAGGTACTTCTCTCCTTCCTCTGGAAGACTGTTCCCCCTGGTTTTCACAATCCTGATCTGTTTTATGAGAACAAGAAACAGTTTGGGCTTCATTTTTACATAGTGATAAGTTATCTGCTTGCATGATATAGAGCAAAGGAATATTTCTTTCTCTGAAAACATTGAGATTCATTGACAGCCCTCTGGAAAAGCTGTAGTCTGAAAGGTGGAAATATTTTTCAATCCCAGCAGATCAGTGCTCCAGAACTAAAGCACACTTTAAACTGTGCTTCTCCTCTGCAAAAGCAGCTGTTTAAGATGGGTGGTTGTTCCAGACTATTTCTCAGTAGGAGAGCATAACTTCACCGAGATGCAGGGAGAATTCTTACCTTAAAAAAGGGTCTGTGAAATGATGGAAATTTGCAGGCTTGTGGTTTTTAGCAAAAATGAAAAAGCAACCCAATATAGAACAGCTTTCTTTTTCACTGATTTTTTTATAAATGGAAACACAATCCAAAGTCTAGAGAAAGATTTAACCAGAGATATTGAAGGAAATATGTGGTGAAATTTCTGCAAAGCCAGCAGAAGGCTCTGAATTCTGTTTCTCTTGCATGTGAGACAGTGACTTGTGTGCTAACCTTATTCTGTTATTGAGGCCTGTCTTATCCAACAATTTCTTGATGCAAGGGAAGGAAGGAACCAGTGGAGGGCCAAGAGGCGTATGGGCCTGGCAGCTGGGGAATAACCCATCTGTCTTGTAAATTGAGTGTTGACATTGATGTTTAAAACACAACAATCAAATCCCCAATTCTGCAGCCAGCTCTGAGTCTGTCTAAGGGGAATGAGTAATGTGGGAGCTGTAGCAGATGATTAGTGGATGCATCTGAGATTTTTGACTGTGTTACTGTGCAGTTAACCCAGGCTAGAAGGTTCTTAGGTCTGTGTTAAACTAGGAGTGAAAAATAGCCCCACGTCTGTCTGTAATGCCTGCAGTTATTGGTGCAATTTAAAACTTTGTTTGGAATCTTGTACCAGCTCCTGCACAGCTGTGTAAAGTGAGGTACTGCTTGCAAAACCTCTTCCTAATGAATCATTGGAAATGCCACCAGAACTTACTCTGGAAATGAAGCTATTGCTGAAGGAAATATGCCCAAATTGCCTTTAAGTCCCAGCATGGTGTGAGCAACAGATGGGACCTCTGCAGCAGACAGATCTTGTCGAGCACCCAGCCTGTTACTTAGCTTGCTTTTTTACATGTTGAATGGGACCTTTAGATACCTTTAATGCTTTTACAGCTTGTCTATCTATAACCAGTTTTTCTGTGGCCCATGAAAGCTCAGTGATACACTGCTGGGTGCATGGCCAGATGTGCTCAGACTGTCTCAGTTCCTTGGGTGCTGTTTGCTTTTGGAGTAGATGACTTTGGAAGTGTGACCCTGTGTCTCCTGTCTCTTTCCAGGTGTTCCATGAGCACAGAAGATGGAGCCAAGCTGTATGATGTTTGTCCCCACGTCAGTGACTCGGTGAGCTGCTGGCTCTCCTGAGGGTCCTTTGATCAAATTTTGTCTCGGAAACTTTTTGTGCAGGAGAGAGGGAGAAGGCAAAATTCATAGGCATTTATTAATCATAAGAATGTATCACTTACAGTAACAGTTTAAAGGTGATGTTAGTCACGAGCAGGGTTTGAGGAGGTATTACAATTGATACATCCAACTGGTTTCTTTGTAAACAACTTGTGTAACACGCTGTCAGATGGCTGGTGTCAAGGCAGTTCACTCCCTGCTCCTCCTCTCTGCACATGCTTCTAAAGGCTCTTACTCCATTTACTGCTTTTAAAAACTGTTCCTCTTCTGGAAAAAGGGGTTTTGTTTAACAGGTGTTCTGCTAGAAGCAGGTTTTCAGGTCATGTAATGTAATGTCTCTTGTTACTGCAGTCCGTGGCGTTTTTTGAACAGAGACCTGCCACCACACTGGCATTTTCCAAATCACATGGCAGGGAAGGTTTTGCTTGCTTTTGGGTAAAACAGTTTGCTGTGTGATGGGATCTAACCTCTCTCACCTTCAAAGGCTGATGACAGCTTGCTTGTTCTTCCAAAGGGCCTTGCTGCACTCCTGGCAGCAGTGTTGGGAGATGACAGAGAATGACGTGTGATGCTTAGGAACTAGCAAAGCACTGAGCTCTTATCCTTCCCAGCCTTGAAAGCAAAGGTCCCTTTGATCTAAAACTGCACTTCTGCTAAAACTTGATGCCAGCTTGTTGAAGAGTAAATGGAATATCAGTTCAATAGGATGTGCTGCTGTGGTTTTCTGGTTCTGTACAGAAAAGGAGTGCTCTGTCACTCGATATTCTCCAATATCTCAGCCTCTGCTTCTTTGGGTTGTGCAGTGTGTTTTCTGCTCACTAAATGGATGTTGTAGCAACATTTAGCTTCTGGTTACCTAATTTTGAGATGGCTTGTTTTGAGTCAGGCTGCCTTTAAAGTGTACACAGTCCTCTGGGGAATCACAGTTTGGGCTGAATCAGCTGTCTCCAGTGTTACTCTTGATCCTGTGCTCAGAATTGCTGTGTGTTAGATGGGACTTAGATCTTGTCACACTGCTCTTATCCCTTCTGACAAATTACAAGACTTGATGCAGTTTTGTGCTCAGTATTTTATCTACCCTAAACTGCTCTGTCCGCCTCCACACTCTGAATCTCAGTATCAGTGGGAAGGAGCTCTAGGAAAGCAATTGTTGTGTTTACTGTCCTGTTTTTGTTTTCAAAGAACTGTCATATTAACTAATCCACCTGAGACAGGAATAATACTTACACACTAAATTTGACAAGCAGGGGAGTGAGGGCAGACATCCTTTCCCTCTGAAAAATATAGGTGCTTGAATTAGAGCATGGAAAAGAGATGCCCTTGCCCTGCTGACCTTGGCTACCTTGTCACTGAGAACCTCTGTGTGGAAATATGCATCTTTAGTTTCTTGCAAGTACCTTTGCTTCTCCTGCACCAAGTCCTGGTCCTGTTGGGATGTGTGACAGAGCAGGTTGCTATAGGAACTGTGGGGCTGCCTTCAGGAGAGGATGAGATACAGGAGATGGGCATCTTGCAGACTTTACCCTTATAGTTAATTTTACTGATCACAAAAGGTGGAAGGGAAATGCTGGAATATTAAATCTTAGAGTCCTTTATGCTGTTTTTCTCCCCTTAATTTCTCCCACAGGGTCTCTTCTTTGATGATTCATATGGCTTTTATCCTGGACAAGTCCTCATTGGGCCATCTAAAGTGTTCTCCAGTGTGCAGTGGCTCTCGGGTGTGAAGCCTGTTCTGAGCACAAAGAGCAAGTTCAGAGTGGTGGTGGAGGAGGTAAGGACTGATACCCTGACACATGGCCACCTTCTGCCTGCATGGTCCCTGGCTGGCTGTTTGGAGCAGAGTCAGCTTGCCATGGTAACCTCCCAAGAGCAAATGTGCTGTGGCTGTGCTGTTCTGAGGTGACAAATTTCTCACTGGGGACTGGCAGGACTTTGGAGCATCCTAGCAAGGGTCCCTGCTGGCACCCTGTAAAGTGCTCATGTGTCAGCACACTCAGAGGGCAGTACTGCTGATCATTAGGGCAGTAGGAGCACATCTTCTATTGAAACTTAATGTTGCACTCTGTCCAAAAAGGGAGAAATATTGCTGATTCTTTGCTTAAAGAAGGAGCAGCTCCAAGTCCATTAGCATATCTCTTTGTGACATTGGACTGCTGATTTACATGTACCATAGCTTCCTTCCTAAGCCACTGGTCTTTCCTTAAAGTTAAAAGTTGTAGAATCTCTATTGTCAGGGGTCAGGCTGTGGGGGCACTGTGATTGTCCTGGATGTGGTAAAACTTCACTTGCCCATATTAAATGATAAAAGCAGATGTGCCACTTTCCTGTATGTAAACTTTGAGATCTGAGATATGGGTCTGGGAAGGTCTCTGAAATGTGTAATTGCCTTTTCTATCACTGCATTGTAGGTACAGGTGGTAGAACTGAAGGTTACTTGGATCACTAAAAGCTTCTGTCCTGGAGGTACTGACAGTGTGAGCCCTCCTCCCTCAATAATCAGCCAGGATAAGCTGTCCAGGTGAGATCCCTTGGAAACCCCTTTTCAATCCCAGCACTCAGGCCCTACAGACTGTGGGTGACAGGCCTACCAGGTGAAGGGACACAATGCTGCTGTTTCCAGCAGGATTTTTTTTCCATGTTTCATGCCTGCATATCCCAGAGCTTTAAAAATACGAGAGAACTTCCAAATTAGTTTAGCAGACCCTTGAGTTACCAGCACAAAGGCAAGCATCCTGCTAATGCCAAGTTCTCTCCTGCTGCACGGGTGCACAGGGTGGAGGAAGCTGGCAGGAGCTTCCTTCTTCCCTTGTCCTTTGGCTCCTGCCTGGAGCAGGCTGCAGCTCCGTGTGTGTCAGGGGAGGGGCTCAGGGGTGCGGCTGCAGCCCGGGCTGGTGCTGAGGCAGTAACTGGTGCCCTCTGCAGGCTGCAGCTGCTGGAATGGGCTGGGAAAGCTCAAAAGACAAGTCAGATGAGCAGCAGCACTGTCAGTGTGGGTCCTGCCTGGAGCTCCTGCACTGGAGGGGAACAACTCTCAAATTACAGCAAAAAACCCAAATGTCTCTTGGCAGCTCTCTCTGGGAGGAGGGAGGGGAGCTACAGGGAGAGGAGTGATTTGAGTCCCACCCAAACCCTTTGTATCCCCACCCAGTCCCTGGTGAGATTCCCACTTCTCCTTTAGAATTGTGTGCCTGGGGATGATTTTGGTGTGGTGCTGTGCCAGCCCTGCAGCAGCACTGTTGGTGGGAGGCTGTGCCAGCCTTGTCAAGGCCCTGGGCACTGCTGGGTTCTGTTTCTGTTCTGTGCTCATGGCTCTCCTGTCCTGCCAGGGTAAAGCGTCTGGGCTGCTTTGACCATGCCCAAAGGCAGCTTGGGGAAAGGTGCCTCTACGTGTTCCCAGACAAAGTGGAACCTGCAAAAATCACCTGTGAATGTCCAGAGAGGAATTGTGTCCTGGGTGAAGGATCAGTTGCCAAAAAGGTGAGTTGAGGGGTCGAGGGAGGGGTTGACTTCTCTAAGCATTTGTGGTCACTGTGGCTTTTAAAGCAGAGATCTTCCTGGTAGTCATGTGGTCTGAAATGTGACTCCTGAAGTGGTTGTGAAGAGTAATGGCTTCTTATTGCCAGCAGGGAAGTCACCTTGTGGAGCACTCTGCTCTGGGTGAAGCATGCAGCTACACCTTGAGAGAACATGAACAGGGCCTCAACACAGAAATGTCACCTTGCAGGGGTCAAGTGTGCTCTGACAGCTGGGATTTAAAAACATGTTGTTTTCCTTAGCATTCTCATGGAGCTGAAATGTTCGGTTAAATCCTTACTACAGTGAAACAAGGAAGTTGGTTTTGCTTCCTAGGCCACATGAATCATGCTGTAGTCTGTACCTGCTGGCTGTAGAGCCATGGTGTTCATAGAATAACACGATGTCATCAGTGTGTAGATGGTAACTCTCTCTGCATGTTACATGGATTTACTTGTGACCTTCCATGATAGAAAAGTTCAGAACATGCCTAAAATAAGCTGAAGGAGCAAAGCTCACTTTACTTGGGCTAGTGCAGTGCTGCTCCTGAGCAGAGCACTGTGAGCTGCTGGTTTGCAGAGTAGTCTGGTGCAGGTGAAATTTGCAGAGCCCCATGGGTGCTGCTTTTCCTGCACAAAGCTGAGCATTCCCCAGGGTGGCTGGCAGCCTGCTGGGTGCCCAGGCACAGGTCTGACACACGTCTGCTCTGTGCAGGTGAGACGGCTGCTGAAGAAGCAGATCGTGAAGATCATGTCGTGCTCCCCAGAGTCTCAGAGCACAGGTGAAGCCCCTGACAAAGAGTCTGCTGCAGCTGCTGACCAAAAATCAGAAGAGCTTAAGCCTGAATCCAAGTGTGAGCTGGATGACTCTTCCAACAGTGCACCAAGTCCTGGGGAGAGAAAGGAGGAGCAGCCTGAAGAAACAGGGAAGGAGAAGGGGGGAGCAGCAGCACGGCAGCAGCAGCAGCCCCCCTTTCTCCTGAAGGATGAAGGGCTGCCTGACTACAGGCTGCAGTCCATGGAGCAGGATGCTGATGATGAGGCAGCTGATGACACTGATGACACCAGTTCTGTCACCTCTTCTGCCAGCTCCACTGCCTCATCCCAGAGTGGCAGTGGCACCTGCCGCAAGAAGAGCATCCCTCTTTCCATCAAAAACTTAAAGAGGAAGCACAAGAAGAAGAAGACCAAGGTTTCACGAGAGTTTAAGCCAGGAGACAGGTGAGCTGGATTTCCAAAATCTCCCTTCCCCAAGTGTGCAGCTGTAAAGCAGCACCTGAACTTGGGTGCAGGATGATGGGGAGTTTGGGCTCTGCTTGGTAGTAACTGACAGCAGTTATCTTGTGATGACTGTGCAGTGGCCTGTGTGGCATCAGCTTGGTCTCAGTCCAGCTTCTGATGAAACTGGGGCCATGTGACCTGACACTGATGCTATTCCATTTCAGCTGTGCCTCAGGGCATCGACAGCATATCTGTGCTGTGCTAGATTCTGTGTGCAGGGAAAGAGGTGAATAAAGATCACACAGCTTAAACATGACACTAATTGGTTACCTTATTGGCAGCTTCTGCAGAGAGGCTGAGGACAGACCATGCTAGGAATGGACAGCTTATACTGGAGAGCTGTCTCCAGAGCAGCACAGAGCTCTGAGCTGGCATGTCGTAGTGCTGCTGTGGTCTCTGTTATCCTGGCCCTGCTCTGCAGAGATCTGCGATTTTTGCCAGCAGTATACTTCTTAATATTAGAATTTTTTAAGGAATAAATTGCACTCACTCCTTGAGAGCCTTGGAGGAATTTATTTCAGTAGCTTGAGGGAGAGAGCACTGCATGTATCTGCCCATTTCTAGATAAAACTGGATGTCAGCAGCTTTTGCCTTTAACTTAGGAATGTTTAAACTGTTTTCATGGGATGGAAGGACATCTGACAAGTGGTTTGTCTGTCTGCAGGCTTTCCTGGGCTGCTTAGCTGTGTACAGATTCTGCATCAATTGGTGCAAGAGAACATGGGAGAGTTCTCCCAGGAAAGTGACATTATCAAAGATTATTCAAGAGATTCACTAGTTTGAGAATGTCACGAACTTCATTGGCATTTTTGTAGGTATTTAGCCTTGCCAGTGAGTGATTCTTGTAGTCTTTGTAAGTTCTGGAGAAATTAGATTTGAAGGTCACAAAGCCCAGCAGAGCAGCATCCAAGTGTGAGAAAAAAACGGGAGTGTGTGATAGAGTTCCTGGGAACGGATTCTCAGTTCACTCCTCATGTCTCACTCCCCCGCTGAGTGTCTCTGTTTTACTGAAGGTTTTGCTAAGAAAGCATAGCTAGGGCACCTGGTGGCTCCCTGTACCCTACAGGCAGAGGGGAGAAATCCCTGTGTCAGCCCCAAGAAGTTCCAGTGCTGGATCAGGGCAGCTCCATACAAGGAGATGCAGAGATAACCGTGACACAGAGTAGGAGTTAGAGGAGCACAGACTGAGAGCCCCCAGCTGATGCTCTGAAGGGTGCATGGGGCAGCTGGGCACAGCTCAGTGTGAGGGGCCAGTGCTGTTGAATATTCCTCTGGGGTGCTGAGGAATCAGAGATGTTTCTCTGGTCATCAGAGATGTTCTGCCAGGTACTGCTGAGAAATGCTTGGGCTGCCTGCACTTGGTGATGCACATGTGATGTGTCAGCTCCTGGGCAGTCTGGCTGCAGGGGCCAGCTCAGCATGTGGCTTTGCCATCAGTGAGTGACCTGCTGCAGCTCTCTGTGCAGTGCACAGACTGCTGGATATCTTTTAGTGAGGACATACAAGGATTTTTATTAACATCAAGTCTTGATTTTTGTTTAAAGCCACCATTGGCAGACAAGAGTGCCTCATTTCCTTGCACCGCTTTTCCACTCCTATCCTCAGCTGCACATGTCCTATGTTCCCCAGAAACCATCTTGTTGCATATCACACACACACTTGGCCTGTTACAGACCCTTCTCTGATAATTTCTGCCATTGAGTGCTGGCCTGCTAAAACTTCATCTTGTTTCCACTTAAAAATATTTCTGTGACATTCAGAAAAACAGGGCTGGGGACAAACAGCTGTATTTGCCTATTGTATCTTCATTCTGATTTGGTTCTGAAACCAGCATGAATCCAGCACTTGTGTTATTCTGGAAGGCCTGGCCAGCAAAGTAAAGGGAAGATTTAAAGCCAGTGTGGGGTTTGGTTTGTTCTGTTTTGTAGGATTTGGTTTGTTCTGTAGGAGAGATGAAATTAGTGGAAGGCTCATTAGAAGAGTGTCCAGCTAGGCTGCCCCTCCTGCCCCAAGCACTTTGCCTTCTCAAGCATCCCTGTCAAGCCCCACAGCAGAGAACCAGCATGTGGTCCATTGTGGTGTGTTTGGGTTTAATTTCTGAGCTACAGAGACACGTGTGTGTTTGAACAGCTGGGGAGGACGTTTTTCTCTTTTAAACAAAATCCTTTTGCTTTACTCATATTCAATGTGTAGCCTCTTTCCTTTGTTTTGTTTTGTTTTTTTTTCTCTCTGGAAGGGCTGTGATGATTTGTCTTTCCAGTCATGTGTTCTTCTAGTTTCAAAGACTCCTCAGAGCTGGAAGGTGCTCCAGTGGAGAAGATCTCAAACTTCAAACTATTTGAAGCTCCTGTCATGCTTCTGTCAGGGGCAGAAAGTGGGTCCTGGTAGATGTTAATTTGTTAATGCCTCTATAGGAATAAAATTTGTTAATGCCTCTATAGGAATAAAAGTGAACTCAGCAGGAGCTTCCTGGAAAGTCAGTGCTCCTTCAGCAGTGTAACACCTGCAGGGGTTGAGAGCCCATCAGAACAAAGCTGCTGTGTAGCTGTGTCCATGTGCTCTGCTTGGGGTTTCCTGACTTGCTTCCCAGCCTGCTGATCCATGTACCTTTGTGTTGCTGAGGTCCATCTTGATCCCTGATGTTCCCTTTGGTAATTCATTGCCTTTTCGTGCTGCCAGGGTTGCTGTGGAAGTGGTGACCACGATGACTTCAGCTGATGTGATGTGGCAGGATGGCACTGTGGAGACGAACATCCGCTCCAACGAGCTGATCCCTGTCCATCACCTGGACAACAACGAGTTCTGCCCTGGAGATTTTGTGGTGGACAAAAGAGGTATTGGGTGTCAGAGCAATGCTTTTAATTGCAAAGTATTGTTCAGTTTGGATCCCCTAATTTGTTGTGTAGCTGTTAGTGCTCACTTGAGGTGGGCACCTGACAGGGACAGCAGTGACTCAGCTGACTTGGTGGGAATGGCAGCAGAGAACCATTATTTACATACCAAAGTTGAACTATGACAACAGGAAGGATGTGGAAAGAATAAATACCAAGGATCCAAACTAGGATTTTCAGTATTTCTGCAGAGTGGGAGTTGCCCACCTTGAAAGGGCCAACAGCTCTGAGCTCTGTCCCAGATTGAGGGGACAAACAAACAGCTTACCTCAGGCTGTTTTCTCTGTATGGCTGATCTATCATGACCCTCACGTTTTTTTCATGGAGAGTTTTGGGATCCAGAGGCCTCTTCTTGTATCCCTTTTCTTCACCAAACCTAGTGAGGGCTGCAGGACAAGTTCAAGGAGACATAGAGCTTTTGGATATGAAATATTGATGAAGCCATCTGACTCTCAGCTCCTTTTCTAGCAAGGGTAGACCCTCAGCAGTGGGGACCAGAAGACACTCAGGTTGGGAAGCAGGAAAGCTGGCTTAGCATAAATAGAGGCTGTTTTATGTGGCCATTTCTGATGAGTAATGTCTGACTGGTCTGGGTTACACGTAGTCTGTGGAAACTAAAGTTACCCATCAGCTCCCGCTCTACCATTCTAGTTTGGCAACAATTCTCACTGTGTAGGAAGAAGTGTTTTTTCCTCATGCCATTCACAAGTGGAAGGGTTTAGCCATGAGAGCCCAGGAGCTAACAGCCTCAGTCACTGAGCAAAGTCTGTGCTCCTTTGCCTGATTTGTCTGTTTTCTTCCCTGTCATTGTGACCAAAAGCTCAGAGCTCCCAGGACCCTGGCTTGTATGGAGTGGTGCAGTCTGGGGACCACATCGGCCGTACCTGTGTGGTGAAGTGGTTCAAGCTGAAACCCAGTGGAGATGATGTGGAGGTAAGTGCAGGAGTCAGTACCTGCTGCAACCAGCTAAGAGAAAGCAGCCACAAAATAACACAAGCCTCACAGATAACAGAGATAAGCCTGGAAATCAGCTCTGCATTGATTGTGTGTCCTCAAGGAAGGGAACAGTGCTTATGGGCCTGGGAGATTTAGCTAGAGGTGATGTCACTTCATATTTGTAGATGCCTGTGAGGTATCAAAGACCAGGCAGATAATTTACATCCCATGGTATCATCAGGTTCTGGTATGGATGAATATTTTTGCTTAAGTTGTCACAGACAATTGATTTCTTGAGTTCACTATAAGAATTTTTCCTGCCCGTGTCTTTGAATGGTTCATAGGAATAGGATCAATCTGTTGCACATTATTGTGCTTGCCTCTGCCAGGTACTATTGCCCATAGTCAACCTTTTTCTTGGGATTTGTGGGAATGCTGTATTTTCCAGAGTCTTGATAGACTGCAGTCTAGTTGGAGATGAGAGGGGGCCTTGACACTGCTTTGTCTTAGCCTGCCAGAGCACATTGTCATAACTGAGCAGGGCCCATCACATGCAGAGGCAGAACATGTGTCTGGCCCAGGGTTATGCTTCTCTTATTTCTCATAATTCATGAGGTCCTAACTCTCTTTCTCCAGGAGAAATTAAGGGAAAGATGTTTCCCATTAAATGACAATTTTTTTTTCATATACTTCCTCTTGCATTGGATAATTTCAAAAGTAAGCTCTTGCCCTTTGGGCCCCAGTGAACTGCTTTGAGAAATCTGGGTGTTCAGAAGGGAATAAAGCACTGTGGTTGCACATCTCCTTGTCATGGTGACATGAACCCTGAGGTAAAAGTGAGGGTGAGCAGATGAGACAGAATTTCTGCTTGCTTTCACTGTTGTGCCTTGATCCACTGGACGAGGTGACAGAGAGGGACAGCAGCAGCCCCTTGCAGACTGAAAAGGGATCAAACAAAACACCAAGTGCTTTGGAGGGCTGTGGGTGTGTTCTGGGGGTCAGTGCAGCCTGGTGGGGCTGACGTGTGGCTGTGTCTGGGTGCAGCTGATCGGGGAGGAGGAGGACGTGAGCGTCTACGACATCGCCGACCACCCCGACTTCCGCTTCCGCACCACCGACATCGTCATCCGCATCGGCAACTCCGACGGAGCCGCGGCCAAGGAGGACGAGGTGGGTCCTGGGTCACCAGCTGCTGGTGGAGACACTTGGAAAGGTTGATAGGAAGGTGTTAGACCCCGCACTGGCATCCTAAATAAACTCCCTAGCTTCCTGATTTTGTATTGGTGTCCCCTGCTGTCATGAGTAACACATCAGAGCTCTGTCTGGTGGAGATGCAACCTTGAAATGCTTTGACCTTGATGACAGTCTGCAGCAGAGCAAGAGTGAAGCTGAGACCAGGACTGAACATATGCCTGAGGGCTTTTCATAGAACTCTTGCTTAGGATTTCAGAGTAACTTGTAACAAAAGGATATTCTGTGGGTTCCTGAGCAGCCATGAGGTGGATTTGTCATGAAACCTGTTTCACTTGGCAACAGAAGGCAGGGGTTCAGCTATGGTGGCTGAGCTATGTTCATGTTAATTTTGTTGAGCTGATTGATTTCCTTGGGGGAAGAAGGAACAATTTATATTGTAGACAAAACACCTCTGGAGAGACTTCCAGCTTTTGAGCCTGCTGCCCTAAAAATGTGTTAAAAGGTGTAGTGTGGCTCTAGCAGCACAAAACACATCCCAGCCTGCTCAGCTGACCTAAATAACCTGCTGCAGGGTGAGGTGCTCCTTGCCTGCACAACCTGCAAGACTATGACTTGTTTGTTCATGCCTGTGCTCTCTCTCTGAGGAGCCCCTGGTGCTGGGTGTTGGGGGAGCTGAGGGCACCCCACTAGAGGGCACCCCCATCCCACAGAGGATGTATCCCTTGCTGGCACTGAAAGGCTGCTGGTCCTGTCCAAGATCAGGATCTCCTGCCAGACCAGCGCTCCTGCTCCTTGTGGAGAAGAGTTCTCCCCACCTCCATGGCAGAGTTGTGTGGTTTCTGTATGCAGGATGCAGGTGTTGCTCTAGGTGGTTCTCCAGCTGGGGAATTGTTTCTCAAATCCTTCCTGCTCTGCACTGAGGTGCCTGGGGAAGAAAAGGGACTGACAAACGACTCTTGTCTCCACAGCCCTCGGTCGGACAGGTGGCTCGTGTGGATGTCAGCAGCAAGGTGGAAGTGGTGTGGGCTGACAATTCCAAGACTATCATTTTGCCTCAGGTGAGGTCCTGTTCCAGCTCCCAATATCACTGTAACTCTTAGCTGAATGACAAGATGTAGACTTAAACCGTAAGTGTAGAGAGATTCACTGGGTTAGGGACTCTTGCTCTGTTGATTGGTGCAGTCCCATGTGATAGGGTGACTTCCCAATTCTGTTATCACAGGAAAATCCTTTTGTCAGGAGGCAACTAGTTGGTCATAACTGCTCTCTAATCTAGTGATTAGGATAGCCTGGACAGGCTCTTTTTGCCTTCACAAGTGCCTCCCAGCTCTGCCCACAGCCCTGCTCCTGGCATCAGGCACCTGGAGCTTGGCAGAGCTCAGGGATCACTGGTTCTGACTGGAGCCTGGGTTAGTGCATTGCCCAACCAGAGCACTGCCAAAAGACTATTGCATGTTCTGTCTCTCTTGTGAAATGCCACCATAGGGGGGTTTTTGCTAAAGAAACTCCTCCAGAAGCTGGGCCAGAGCCACAAACTGTCACCTTAGCTAACCTAGGGATCAGACTCAAATCTTACCCCAGGCAGGGAAGGAAAGGGTTGAATGCAAGCTGAAAAATACAGATACAGCCACACTGCCAATCCACCGCACCCTGCAGATTTGTCTGGGGTTCTTTTAAGGCTTTTGTTGTAATGTCTTGTACTCATACGTGCTGCTCCCCATACAGTTTCATCCCATCTCTTCTCGTTGCCTGGAATGAAGGCAGACAGCCTAAAGATACAAGACAGCCTACATCTGTGGAGTCCATTCTGTCACTGACAGAGCAGCCACTGCCTCCACTGCAGAGATGCCTTAGCAAGTACAATGTACTTGAGCAAGATCCCTTTCTAAACCAAGCAGCTCTGCATTAATTACAGTAGAATAGTCAATGCCTGCACTGTGGCAGTGGACTGGGGCGTACAAAGCAGGCTGCTGTCTCCCTTCCCCGTTGTCACATGTGCTTGGATCACAGGCACAATCAGAGGTCTGATGCCTGCTCCACAAAGGGCTGTTCTCACACTGCAGTGCTGGGGCTCTGCAGCAGCTCCTGCTGTGTCACGCCAGTCCCTTCGATTCTGCTCCTCTGCGTAATTACAGGAGTTAGGGAAATGTCAGGAGCATGAATTATCAGTTGGTAAAACCATGATTTATCAATGCCTGACCATGTGCCCAGAGACGAGCTGTCTGGGTGCTTTTTCACAGCTCTAAAAATAAAGATGGCATAACAGGCTAATTAACTTTCCAACTCAGATTTGGATTAGCTTTGAGGGCAGTGAGTTTTGATGGCTTTTCGTGCCTGCAGTCACTTGGGTTGAACCCAGCTAACCTCTGCTGGCTGCCTGTCTCTGGGTGGCACAGGACTGGCTCAACAGGCCTGGTTCACTTGAAGGCTTTGACAAGATGACTGAGGGTCCCTGTGCTTTAGCCTCTGGGGTTGTATCCTGCAAGATTAAGAGGATTCTTGGGCTGTCACTCAAGTATCAGAAGTTCATGGATAAAATGCTCCCATCTTGTCACTGCAAACACAGCCCTGTAAAGGTGTTCTTGCTCCCCTGGTTCTGTGTTGGTGCTTAAACTGGAGGAGGTCTGTAAACCTCTGCAGAGAGACCTCCTGAGATGTAGCATGTGCAAAAGCAAGTTGTAGGAGGTGAGGCTGGATGGAGTGGGGATGTGTTCGGCTTCCAGTAGTGAGAGGGAAGAGAGCATTTTATGTAAGTGCTTATTCAGCAATTTGGGTGAGGCTCCATTGTCCCAGCTGAATTTTAAGCAGTAGCCTCATATAACAGCTAAAGCAGCCTAGCAAGGCTCTGTTGGCAAGTACTGTGTGCCACAGGAGAGGAGAGCTGCTACAGGAATGTGTTCTTGGTTCCAGCATTGTCTCTCTGGAAGGACAGAGTGTGGAGGCAGCCAAACCAGGGCTCTGTGCCAACACAGTTGCTGGTGCAGAAGCAGGACCAGAAATACCAACTCCTCACATGATACCAAATACCTTCTGAGCTCTGTGTTCTGAAACCCTGGGGCATCCAGGGAGCTGTGGGGCACCTGCCTGCTCTCCAAGGCTGGATCTCAGACACTGGGAGCACTGCAGCCCATCTAGAACTTGCCCTAGTTTTACCCCCAATGCCATAGTTTGGAAAAGTGGAGGATGGGACTGTGTGGTTTCATAATCTGTGCCAGTATAGATGGAATGGGTTTAAACAGCCCAAACAATTCCAAATGGAAACTCCTTTTTCATTACTTACTTTTAAAAAACAACTAAAACTGTGCTTCAGCCTAAAGTCTTGTGTAACTCTGTTCTCCTTTAGCACTTGTACAATATTGAATCAGAAATTGAGGAGTCAGACTATGATTCTGTTGATGGCAGCACCAGCGGGGCATCCTCAGAGTGGGAGGATGAAAGTGACAGCTGGGAGACAGATAATGGCCTCATGGAAGATGACCACCCAAAGATTGAAGACTTTGAGCCTGAGGAACCAGCAGCAGAAGAGGTGAAAAAAGTAGAAGAACAAGTCCAGGGAGCTGTGGCTATGGCAGTTGCAGATCTTGCTACAGAAAAAGCTGGCAAGGATGGAGCCCCAAAGAGCTTCCGGGAACTAAAGGAGGCCATCAAGATCTTGGAAAGCCTGAAAAATATGACTGTGGAGCAGCTGCTGACTGGCTCTCCCACCTCCCCAACTGTGGAACTGGAAAAACCCACTCGAGAGAAGAAGTTCTTGGACGATATTAAAAAGCTGCAGGAAAACCTAAAGAAGACCTTGGATAATGTGGCTATTGCTGAGGAGGAAAAGATGGAAGCCATGGTAGAGACAGAGAAGAAGGAAGAAAAAGCAGAGGCACAGACACCAGTGAGGTCAGAGTGGCCCAGTGAGACACCAGTGCTCTGCCAGCAGAGTGGAGGGAAGCCTGGAGTCACCTTCACCAGTGCCAAGGGAGAAGTGTTCTCTGTGTTGGAGTATGCTCCAGGTGAGTGTGGGACACTCAGTCCTTCACTGCTCTCCTGCAGTGTTGCTTTATCTAAAACCTTTGCCTCAAACCTTTTGGATTCTGTATCCTCTCTTTTTCGTAGTCCTTTTCATAGCTCATTAACTAGAGAAGAGAAATTAAGCCAACTTCTGTAGCACAGTGTGTGCTGGGACCTAAGCATGGCTTTTAGATAGTATCTCTAGGCACTCTTGCACCTTCCCAAGCCTCAGAAGTGTGCTTCCCTCTTTCCCAGGGTGGTGACTAACATTGGAGGGCTGCAGACATCAGTTGCTTTCAGACATTTCCTTGCAAGTTACAGGGTTTGTTCAGGCTTTTTTTTCAAGGCTGAATTGGTTGAGAAGCAGAGCAAAACCAGCTGCTGTTCTTGTGCTGGGTGTCCTTATTCACTGGCACCAGTGTTAGTGGCCAGGAATAAAAAAAGAGCATCTGGCTGTGTGGAACATTGGTGACAGTGGAGCCCAAGGTGCTCCAGCCAGGCCAGACCTGGGTGGGAAGGGTGACCAGACTGTTGTGAAGCTGCAGGTGTGGGCAAGGGAAAGTGGGGAGCTGTGTTAGATTTGGCAGGGCCATGGTTCTGTGGGATTGTCCCAGCTGTGTGGGACAAGTTTCCTTGCTGGGCCACAGGGGACGGCATTGTGTGGGACAGTGAGAACAGGAGATGCAGGTTGTGGTTCTACTGTGTGAGAAATCATCTCTCCTGCCTCCTGGCTCAGCACCAAAGCAAGTGAACTCCTCTCTTCCACTTGATGCATATTACACATGGGTAGATTTGCCTTCATGAGGAACCTGTGGCAGTTTCCAAAGGCAGGCTGTAATTGTTGTCTTCTTTGTCCCACAGATTCCCATGCCTTCAAGAAAATGGAGTTCCAGCCCCCAGAAGCCAAGAAGTTCTTCAGCACCGTGCGGAAGGAGATGGCTCTGCTGGCCACCTCCCTGCCCGATGGCATCATGGTGAAAACCTTCGAGGATCGAATGGCAAGTGCCAGCTCTCAGATGCCTCTGTGCTGGTGCTGGGCTCAGCATCCAGATCCCTTTCTTTGGAATTCCCTGCTTAGCCCTAATCCTTTGCATTAGAGCTGCAGGAATGTGTGCATCGTGTGAAACAGGGCTGTAATTACCCAAAATGGCTGCTTTTGCATTCCCTGAGTCAGGGTGGCAAAAAAGGAGCTGCTGATTGCAGGGAGCCTGTTCTGGGTGCTGAGTGGGAAGACAGCCAGCAGGGACTGTGTCAGCAGGGAGTAAATTTGGGATTTTTGGCTCTCCTCAAAGCCCTGTTTCAGTTGCATAGGTTCAGTTTGCTCTCAGGGTGCAACTTCTGGCAGGGGAAGGTGCCTGAGATGTGTTGCACTTGAAAGGGCCAAGTCAATCACATCCCCACTCTCCCTCCATGTAAATACAGCTCTGCCAGGGTAAGAGGGTGTTTCCCAGTGCCTGACCTCCTGCCTCTCCCCACAGGATCTCTTCTCAGCACTTATCAAAGGGCCCACACGCACACCCTATGAGGATGGCCTGTTCCTCTTCGATATCCAGCTCCCCAACATCTACCCCGCTGTGCCGCCTCTCTTCCGCTACCTCTCCCAGTGCAGTGGGAGGCTCAATCCCAACCTCTACGACAATGGCAAAGTGTGTGTCAGCCTCCTGGGGACCTGGATAGGCAAGGTAATGCTGTCCTCCACCTGCCCCTGCAGAGCAGGGCTTGTGCTGGGCTGCTTTTGGAACAAGTCACTTCTTACCAGACCTGGGTGACTTCTCTCTGAGCTTGAGCTGGGGTGGCCTGGGCTTTGGGCACTGCTTTAGGTGTCTGGAGCAGATAACTGGTGTCATTTGGCTTTTTCTGGGTCTGTATTTGGCTCAACTGTCTCTCCTCAATGAGAAGTCTGTGGTCAGTCCAGCCATAGCAGAGATGCCAACACCAGCATGGGGTGTGCCTGTGGGTTAGGGCTCTGTCTTCCACACTGTGGACAAATCATGTGGTACAAAGTCCAGCTGGAGACTTTGAATAAGCAGAGGCAGGGAAATAGGTTTTGAGCAGGACAGGGCAGCTGGGAGAGGTTTGGAACTGATGGCTGGTGTGTGAGTTTACACAGTTCCAGACAGAACTGGCCTGAGGGGGTGTGGTGCTGGTAAAAAAATAACGGAGAGATGTGTTGTTGAGATGGGACACCAGCACATCACGTGCTCCTGGAGTCAGTTCCTTATTCCTGCTGTGAGCCACAGGATGTCAGCAACAGGAATGCAGAGCTGGGGCCTCACTTCATCTGACAATAGTCACAGAGCAAACTGGTGGTGCTTCAGCCCTTTAACATATTTGTGTTTGCATTTCAGGGGACAGAAAGGTGGACCAGTAAATCCAGTCTCCTTCAAGTACTCATCTCCATCCAAGGTAAATGCTCCTGCCAAGCCTGTGGGGCAGGAAAAGGCAGAGGGAGGAAGGGATGTTGATTTATGGGGGCATACAATTGGGATCTGCCACCCCAGTGGGGTTAGTGCTGCCTTTTGGTCTCACCTTGCTGGACAAAGCAGTGTCCTTATCTCTGCTTGAGCAGTGGAAGCAGGAGCCAGCTCTTCTCATGCCCAGAGTTCTGGCTGCATCCCAGGGCTCTGACACAATGCTTTCCCTTTTCTCACTGCAGCAGCCAAGCACGGAGTTGTCTGCTTGTTACTCTGAGCTGACAGAGGTGAACCACCGTGTCCTCAGCCTGTTACCAAAGTTAGTTGAAGTTGCCAAACTGGGCCTCGTTTGCAGGACTTTTTTTTATCCCCACTGAGTCACCCGCCCATCCTACTTGGGACATGTTTTGCACATGATGCTGGTGTTTATGCTCCTGCCAAAGCAGAGAATAATCAGGGGTGTGCCTAGACGAGCCCCAGGGCTTCCTGCCATGGGGCTTTGCTCTGCCCCATCCAGTTTGGGAGCAGACACACTAAATCACATAAATTCCTCCCGGGTGACTTTCTGTGCAGGGAGCTCAGGCATGTGATGAGAAACCTTTGACACAGAGCAAGGGTTCCTATTGACTGGAGGCAGCTCCTGCTCCTCTGAACTCCCACAGTCCACCTGTATCCTCCTGTGGGAAGGACACCACAATAAAAGCCTTTTCTCGTTTCCAAAGCTAAGGATCCAAATTTAGAAAATGAAATACTGAATGTTTTACTGGAGCAACTTGGTGTTAGGGGAAAATCTCCTGTCCTGCTGCCTGGTTTTTGAGAGACACATGATGTCCCCAGCTCTAATGCAACTTATGGCAGGCTGCCAGCAGCCTGGCAGTTCTGGGGCTATTGCTACATACCTGTAATTTCATTAGACCAGAAGTAAGCAGGAGAAATCTTGGTAAAGGTGACTTGTCACAGTCTTCTGTGTCTCAGAACTGTAATGTCTGGTGGACTCTGTTGGATAGAGCAGAACCTGGCCAGCTCAAATCCTGTTGATGCAGTCTGGCCTTTGTTCTGGTTTAGAGGAGGAGGAAAATAAAAGCTTTTGTTGTGTTTGTGGGGTTTTCTGCAGGAGGGAAGTGAAAGGAGCTGAGAAACCTCTCCCTTCCTGCCCTTTTGAACTCCTCTGCTGTTGTGTGCCCTCTGCATTGTGCTGGCAGAGGGCTCTTCTTGCCAGCCAAGGAACCTGGATGCCACTCCCTGCAGAGTCTGAGGTCCCTACCACATCACACCAGACCTTTGCATCCTGCAGCTTCTGGGGGTTCAGCCTGGCCTGTGCCTGAGCCTCCTGGCAGGAGCGGGCTGGCAGGGGATGGTGATGATGTTCCTGCTTTAACCCCTTGCTGTCCGCTCTCCCGCAGGTCTCATCCTGGTGAACGAGCCCTACTACAACGAGGCGGGCTTCGACAGCGACCGGGGGCTGCAGGAGGGCTACGAGAACAGCCGCTGCTACAACGAGATGACGCTGATCCGCGTGGTGCAGTCCATGATGCAGCTGCTGCGCCGGCCCGTCGAGGTCTTCGAGCACGAGATCCGGGAGCATTTCCGCTGCCACGGCTGGCGCCTGGTGTCCCGCATCGAGTCCTGGCTGGAGACCAACGAGCTGGTGGAGCGCAGCCACGAACAGGCCAACGGGGCGGATTCTGCCTCCCTCCTGTGCGCAGAGAGCCCCGGGGACACGGCGGGAGCGCTGGCCGAGGGCAGCTCGGAGCAGGGCGGGGGTGCTGAACTCTCCGACTCGGCGCTGGACGCGAAGGAGGAGCCGGACGAGACGCCCGACGCCGGCGACCTCCAACAGTTCTCAGACTCGGAGAGCACAGGCCAAGCCAGGGGGGACCTGGCCAGAGACCGAACGGACGAGGGGAAGGCTGCCCAGGACTCTGCCTCGCAGCCCAGCGTGAAACCAAAGAAAAGGAGAAAGAGCTACAGGAGTTTCCTGCCGGAGAAGAGCGGTTACCCTGATATCGGGTTTCCCCTCTTCCCTTTGTCCAAGGGGTTCATTAAAAGCATCCGCGGTGTCTTGCAGCAGTACCGGGCTGCCTTAGCAGGGGCCAACATCCCAGAGTGGACAGAGGACAAATAAACCATCAGGTTAGGGACAGGCAGGTGCAGGGGAGAAGGGAAAGCAGCAGAAAGTAAATTGGCAAATGCTGTTATCAATCAACTGGCTTCTCCTTCCAGCTTTTCTTCCTCAGCTTGGTTTGTTCCAAAGAAGGTGGTAGGCCTGACTGCTCCTCTGAGGAAAGGTTGTTTAAGCATGAATAACTCTTTTCCCCCAACCCCTCTTCCTTCCCCCTGTCCCATGTACGTGCTCTTCTTGCAAGTTTGACCCTGCAATGGTAAGATTTGAGACCTGCACAGAAGCAGTCTTGCAGCCACGTTCCCTCTGCACTTTCATCTTGGGGCACCTTTCCACACAAGGACTCTTCCCACCCAGCGCTACACCCACAGTTTGTTCTGGTGGGGTTCCAGCCAGGAGAAGGGATTGCTGTAGTTTCTGGAAACGAAGGGCAATGCCCTCCCAGTCTTTTCTTTTTCTCAGCGTTCCCATGGGTTCTGTGAAGTCTACCCCAGCTTATCTGTACTTAGACATTGGATTGTGTTTGCATTGGAGTTGTCTACACCATACGGAGTTGCTCTAGTCTTAGTTGTTCACCCATAGCTACAAGGTTCTTCCAGTCGGGATTGGTAGGCAGGGCCAGAGCTCTGCACTGGCACTTGTGCTGCCCTGGGAGTGCTGCAGATTTCCATGCAGTTCTGCAACTCCCAGGTCAGTCTCCTGGAGGCAAGTCTAGCCATCCCCACTTCTTTTTCTCCAGAGTGAGGCAAACTTCCCTTTCCCCACCATGCATGCCTGTCTTCTAGAAATACATGGGATTCAGGGTTCTGCCCTTGTTACTTGCTTAGGTATCTTTTGTTCCAGCCATCCTGGCTGTCACACAGCACTACACCCACCCTGGGTCCCGGCCTCACCCGGGCAGGCAGCAGTGAGTGACCCTGGGGCCTGCTGTAGATCTGGATGAGCCTGGTGTGGCTGCTGCTCCCTCCTCCAGCTGCACACGGGTGCTCAGGAGCCGTGGGAGCCAGGGTCACCCCAGGGGAGCCGTGTCATGGCCAGGCCCTGTTGTGGCAGCACCAGTTTGTGCTGGTTCCTGTGCTGTTACAGCAGCTGCTTTGGGCTGTTATCAGCTCCTTCCCTTGCCAGCTGTTTCCCATAGTGGCCTGGTTGTGACCAGCAGCACCGTGGGCACAGCACTTCCCATCCCTGCTCCCAGCCACGGTGCTGCTGGACACTCAGGGAAATGCCTGCTGAGGGCAGCCTGTGTTTGACAGCCTGAGCTGGTGACCGTGAGCACTTTGAAGCAGTGTTTTGCCAGTCCCCTGGTCAGGTCCCCTTCCTGAGGCCTCAGGTCCAGCCTGCACACACCTTCACTTGGAGCTGGGTGGTCACACTCCAGCCCTGCTGCCTTTGCCCAGTGCTCAGGCACTGGGGAGGCGCCCACGGAGCATCCATGGGGAGCACGGTGTGTCAGGGAGAGTCCTTCCAGCTGCACAGTGCTGCCAGGCTGCCCAGGGAGGAGATGGCTCTGCCAGAGGTAAGGATGGAGCCAGAGCTCTCCTTTTTTTCTTGCTCACTGTGGCTGCAGTTATAAATTGAGAACAGCAAGAGAACCCAAACATGTTGTTGCTCCCAGAAACACCAAGGGCTGCACCCAACAGCCCAGATCCACCCCCCATCCCCCCCCCCCCGCAGCTCCCTGTGCTTTCCTGCTGCCCTCATGATGCTCCTGAGCCAGGGGCTGGCTGCACAAAGCCCTTCTCGTGTCCCCATCCACAACTGGGATTTTGGAAGACAAATACTTCTCCTGGTGCTCCAGAGGCTGCAGGGCTTGGCTGTGATGAAAACCTGGGCTGCAGAGCTCTCCAGCCACTGCTCTGTGGGTGCATCATCTGCAGCAGCTCCAGCCCTGCTCCAGGAGCCCTCCCTGGCAGGTGGGAAGTCGGGCAGGTGCCGAGCTGGGGTGCAGAGAGGTGCTGGGAGCTGTGGGTGGGGCAGGGCAGGCTGGAGCTGTAACCACGGCCAGGATTGCAGTGAATGGATCCCTTTGAGCGGAGCACAGAGAGGGCTGGGGGCAAGAGGGGAGGCCACTGCTCCAGGGCAGGGGAAGAACAGGCAGAGGCTGATTCCAGACACAACCACAGTTAGTGATCCAGACACTGACACCCTCTGTCCCCAGAGCCAGGCTGTGGCTGCCCCATGACCCACAGCACCAGGGATGGAGGGAGGGAGAAACCCGCTGGGGATGGAGGACCTGTTGAGTTCCCCTTTTCCCCTCCTTTACTCTGCAGTTCTCATCTCACAGGGCAGGCACCACGTCCTCCCCTTTGCCCAAAAAGTCTCTGATCCTACACAAGAGCTTTTGCACAGGCTGGGCTCCCTCTGAGGAGGTGGATGTTGGCCTTCTGGAAGGGGACACTGCTCCCCCCGGCACCGCTCGCTCTCTGCAGCTGTCCCAAACCCAAGCGTGCACAGAGGTTTACAAATTTTCTAAAGCTTTTGATAATGTGAAGCTCCTGGGTGATGAGGTTGGTGGTGAGCACACTGCAGCTATGTAATTTTTTGTGTATGTATGTAATATTTAAGGGTAACAAAATTTAAAAGGCTAAAACCTTAAAAAAAAATTCAAAAACACAAAAAAAGCCAAAGCATGATGCATATTGTTAGCCTTAAAACTGGCTACACGACTGTGTGATGTACAAATGAGAGCAGCCTGTAACTGTTTTAAGTGCTGGGGAGGGGGAAGAAGCATTACAAAATCAGTTTGTAGCCTTGATTCTGTACAGTATTTAATGAATAAAAAAAACAAACCTGACTATTGAGGCCATGCTTAGAGGTGTGTCGTTCACGTGCAGATGTGGATGCTTGGTTGCTTATGATATATGTATAAAGTGCTGTGTGACCATTAAAACTTTTTTTACCTGCAGATTTTTTTTTGTTTGGCTAACCAAGGTGTAATAAAGGAGGGAAGATGACTTGCCATTAAATTTTGCCTCTGTGAGTAGATCTGTGAGTTGTCTCTTTCTTTCCCCACCACCCCCTGCCCCTCTCCTGGCGCTTGCCCCTCTCCAGCTCATCCCTGCGCCAACCTCGGGGCTGGACAGGGTCCCGCTGGCTGAACCGAGGCCGGTGAGTCCAGAGGGATCCAGGCAGGTCTGGCAGGGAAGGGGCTGCTCTGTGCCTCTCCATAAACTCTTCCCCAAGACCCTGATATCCAGAGGGAATCTGGCAGGCTGGGATTTTCTGTTTTCTGTACTCCTTTCTGGTGCCTGGTGCTTGTGGGTGGCTCAGTGCCGGTCCCGGTGCTCATGGCCAGACTCAGGCAAAAAGAAAACCTTTTGTAGGCCCCTGGGAGCTCTGCCCTGCCCTGCTCCTCACCTCAGCACACAGGTAAGGGTGTGATGGATGGGGCTGGACTCTGGAGCAGTGATGCAGAGTTGAGAGTCCTGACTTAGGTTTTGTCCCCCTGGGTGCCCTCCCTGCAGGATTCACTTGAGGTGCCAGTGCCCGACCCGGGCAGTGTCCCGGTGTGCTGGGAGTTGTTCTCAGCACCCTCTGCCCCCTCCCTCGGTCCGGGAGCGAGGGCTGTGCGGGAGGAGGGCCGGGGGTCCCCGCCAGGAGCCCCTTCCTGCTGTCCAGCAGGTTTCGGAAGCAGATGGGTGATGGCAGCGAAACCCGGGCAAGGGAGGGCGAGGGCGATCCCGGCCAACCTGCTGCAGAGAGGCGCACGGGATCCCGGGAGGAGCCTGCGGGGAGCCTTTCAGGGGCTGTGAGCCTGAACGGCTCCGCTCCGCTGCTCCGTGCGCGGTGACAGAGACAGCGAGAGCTCTGAGCGCATCCCCTGCCATGGGCTCTGCCTCCAGCAGCGCAGCAGGGTTAGAGAGTTATTGCTCAGCCTGTTTCTACGCCTGGCCCGATGCCTCGGGGGAAATAACTTTATTTTGGGAGGTGGTTCCCAGCTGCTGCCTGCCCTGCTGGCTCAGGAACAGGGCTCCTCTCCACGAGCAAGCGAGGCCATGGGGGGAAGACAATCGTGCTCTTCTTTCCCGGATCTGCCATCCTAATTGCATAGTTCGCAGTTGAATAAATGCAAACAGCCACCACTGTTTACTCTTCTGCTTTGTACTTGAGGGCTGAAAATGAGGTTTAATTACTGCAATTTTATATCAAAGAGGCTGAGTAATCCCCCCCAGGCAAGCCTCACGGCAGGGACCTGTAGCAGGGCTCCAGCTGGCCCCGGGCAGCCAGAACAAAGGATGCGAGGGTCCCTCAAAAGGCCCCTGCTGCAGGCAGAAAGCCAAACGGCCCCTCCTTGAACCCCTTCCATGAGTCCTTCCCTGCTGTCGCTCGGAGGCACCAAACTTTCCCCAGGATGTCCCCAAGTGTCACTGCAGGGCTGAGCTCCCTGGATACGATCAGCCCCAGCACGAGGCTGAGCAGGGGGGCAGCGCTGCACCCCTGAAATGGGGGTGGGTGGTGGCAGCAGCGCCCTGTCCTGCATCCTCAGCACCTCCCTGGCAGCATCTCCGGGGCCCCTCACTCCGTGCTGCTCCTGCCAGGATGTCAGGGAGCAAAGGCTGCGGTGCTGGACTAAACCTGTCCTGCGGTCATCGTGTGAGCCCAACCCCTGAGAGCGGCCGTGAGCTCGGATTCAAAACCCAGGAAGGATATTTTTTTTTTTTTTTTTTTTGCAAACGCTAGATATTTATTTTGCATTTCTCACAAGAATAAACTCCGCTTCTACAGGAAGCTTTGGGTAGAAACATTCTTTAAAAAGTCGGTTTATTGTATTAGATCTATTGGTCCTGACCCTCCCTGGGGGGTGGCACTGGCTCCGGGCCGGGGACACAGCAATGCCACCGTGTGCGTCCGAGCCGGGGAGGGGACGGGGCTGTGCCGGCGCAGCCGCCTGGGGGCCGGGACCTCGTACCAGGGTAAAACACGCTGGCGTCTCGCCGGCACCGAGTACCTGATGGGGCTTGTGGCTCATTTTTGGACCAGCGCTGGTGGCCGTCCCGCGGGGGTAAAGCTAAGCGTGGGGGCAAGCGAGGGGATGAGCCCCACGCCCCCCCAAGACCTATTGCTATGGAAGGAGGGGGTTCCTGAGTGGGAGGAAGGCTCTGCCACCCTCGCGCCGGGCCGTGCCGGCAGCTCAGCGCTGCAGGGAGGGCGAACGGGGAGCTCAGGAGCCGCTGAGGACGCGGCAGAGGCGGGCATGGACCTGGCCCTGCACGGGCTCGCAGGCCAGCGCCTCCCCATCCACTGTCATGACGCCCGCGGCCACCCGCGGCTCCAGGCGGAACGCCCGGACGGGGACGTAGGACAGGTGGGGACAGTTCAAGTCCAGGTGGGTCCCCCTGGACATGGCCAGGAAGAGCTTCAGCAGCGTCACGCGGCTGATGCCGGCCTTCATGTAGAAGAGGTGGATGCAGCCGTCGTGCAGCCGGGCCGCCGGTGCCATCAGCAGGTTGGTGCCCAGGTGGGACTGGTAGATGGCGTAGACCAGGACAAACTCCTCCTCGGGCACCACGGTCCAGTGCGCCGGCACGGGCTGGCCCAGCGGCGCCAGCAGCGAGTCGGGGGGCAGCGAGCCGGGCGCTGCCGTCCCCGCCGGCTGCGGGATGTGGCCGTTGGTGACGGGCGCGGGGGCGTCCCGGGGGGCCGGGGAGCTGCCCTGCTCCGCGGCCACGGGCAGGTAGGACAGGCGGCCCTGGTACACCCTGAGCTTGGCCAGGCACTGCAGCGTGCCCAGGGTGAAGCGGGCGCTGCCCAGCCAGCGGTACTTCTCGCTGTCGATGTCCACGTCCGAGATGAAGCCCCAGCCAAAGCCCAGGAAGGAGAAGAAGCGTTTGCCCGAGGCCGTGCTCAGTGACACCAGGTCCATCTGCGTGTACAGCCCCTTGCACAGGATGAAGGTGCAGTTTGTCAGCAGCTTTTTCTTGGCAACGTGGTCGTAGCTGTGAGGGATGGAGAGAGTAAGTTTGGAGCCCAGGAACTCTCCTGCTCCCCCAGCATCCACCTGCAGACCTCACCCTTGTGTCATGGCTGGGACATGTCCCTGC
This sequence comes from Camarhynchus parvulus, assembly GCF_901933205.1. NCBI lineage: Eukaryota > Metazoa > Chordata > Aves > Passeriformes > Thraupidae > Camarhynchus > Camarhynchus parvulus. The sequence continues at coordinate 10,323,993 of NC_044588.1, forward strand.
TGGGTGACAGTGTCCCTCAGGGACAGCTGCTGGGAGTCATTTTGCTGGGGATAGGAGGGATAAAGCAGTTCATGGAAGAGGGAACTGAGCCAGGGCAATCCTGGTCCCCCACACCTTGGGGTTGGCTGTGCCTGGGTGGGTCCTTTGGGTTAAAGCTTTACCAGTGCCTGAGCCCAGAGAAAGGGAGTGGGGGGAGTTGGATACACAGGGATTAATCCCTTGCTCACAGCTGGGGCAGTGCTGCACCAGCCTGTGGGGAATGAGGACCCTGCCAGGCACCCCTGGGCATCCCAGCACCCTTCCCTGGGCTGCAGCCCCACACAGCTTTCTCCTCCCTCATCCCCACCCGGTTCCAGTGCAGCCCCGCAGGGGGCAGTGGGTGCCCCGGGGGCTGGGACTCACCCTGCATAGTAGTTGATAGAGGCAGCCAGGGCATTCCCAGAGCCTCCTGGCAGGATGCACAGTGGCTTTTCATGGCCTCCCTCCAGTCTGGACGCTCCATCAGCCCGTTCACCACCTGTGGGGATGAAGGACCCGTGGTACCCAAGGAACCCAGCAGCCCCTGCCAGCCTGGGGGGAGCAGAGCCCACGGTGCCCCTGCCCAGGGCAGGACAGGGGTGATGGCTGCTTTGCTCCAAGCTTGGTGCCATCTCTCCTTTGCCATTCCCAGCCTGACTTTGTGACTCAGAGCTTGGCTCCTGCCCCAGGCACCCCAGCTCTGCCCAGCCCCAGGTGCCCCTCACCTCGAAGAGCAGCCCGTCCCCAGACATGACCACCAGGGTGTCCCACTGCGACAGGTCCTCATCTCGCACCTTCTCATGCGCATGGTGGGCTCTTTCTGTTGGGGAGAGTGGAGAGATGTGGAGCATCACCCTCCATCCCTCTGCCCTTCCTGCTGCCACCCCCAGACAGTGAGCCCAGCCCCAGATGGTGACCCCAGCCCCAGATGGTGACCCCAGGCAGGGATGCAGGAGGTAAGGCAGTCACTGCTCCTCTGTAGGACTCAGAGCCGTGCTGATGCAGAGTCAGAGGCCCTTGGAGGAAGCTGTCCCCATGTGGCAGGGCCCAGGCAGGATCCCAGGGAAGGGAGAAGGAGGAGGAGGAGGAGGAGGAGGAGGAGGAAGAGGAAGAGGAGCTGCTCATGGACTCACCAGTGACGAAGACAGTGGTGGCAATGTCAGCCTCAGCCAGCATGGGCTGCACCACTGCCTGGAAGTCATCAAGGGCACGGCCGGAGCCGCTCTGTGGGTTCAGCAGCACCAGCGCGTGGCAGGGCCGGGGCAGCACCCCATAGCTGTCACCTGGGGGGGACAGGGGGCTCAGGCTGCTGGGCCATGGCCCTGCCCTGGGAGGGCTTTGCCAGCCAGGGCAGCATTTGCCAAAACCAAAAGGGGAAGGGGAACTGGCCCTCCCCCATCCTCACAAGCATCCCTACCCAGAGGACACGGGAGTGAGCAGGGATGGAGGGTCCCTGCTGGGAATGCTGGGGAGGTGGCACAGACAGGACAGAGACAGGACACAGGGGCCTGCAGGGACTCATCTGAGCTCCCCACAATCAGCAGAGATGTTCACCCCCAGGATGGAGCCCTGCAGCACTCCTGCCATACCAGAGTGGGGGGATGAGAACTCCAGGTCCCAATTCCCCGCATCCACCCAGATGGAGCAGGGCCAGGACAGACAGTTGTGCTGCCAGACGGACGCTCCCGCTCCCTGCTCCCCACGGGGCTCAGGTTTCGCCTGCGAGGGCCTCGGCCGGGCTGTAATTACAAGCCTGGCAGGGGTCCCATCCCTCTGCCTCCCCAGTTGTTTCCAGTCCCTCCCTCCCCAAGCCCAGTGGTCCCCGTGCAGAGGGACAGGGGGAAGCCACTGAGCTGCCCTGTAAGGGAGGCAGGGGGAGGAGGAGGAGGAGGGCAGGAACCCCGGGTGCTGCTGGGTACCCCAAGCCCTGAAGGGAGGAAGGGCAGCAGCCTCAGGCTCCCCCAGCGCCTCTGGAGATCCCTGGCTCTGCAGTGAGGAGCCAGATTTGGGGTTGTTGGGGATGTCCCCACCAGCTCTGTGCCCCTGAGCTGTGACCTGGGCCCGGGGGGGGGTGGGTGCCCACCCCAGCACACAGACCCAGCTGGAGGCTGCACCTGCTGACTCAGCAGGAAGAGCTGCTGAGTCAGGAGAGCAGAGGCCTCTCCCAGCACCATCCTGGGCTGGGAATCCCCTCTCAGCCCCCCTGGCACCGGGGGTGCCCCCACCTCATCTGCACACGGGCAGTGATTTGAGCTGCTTGAACACACGAGCTGAGCTGGGGTTTTACAGCTAAACCCTCCTGGCACCCACAGTGGGGACTGTGGTGGGGAGAGGTGAGCATGGGGCCATGGAGGACACCGCATGTGTCACCTCCCCTGGGTGGCATCCAGCATCACACCAGTCACGGCCATGAGCTCCACAAGCTGTCTGGAGGGAGGTGGCACTGGAGCATCCCATCTCCTGTCCCAGCCCTGGGAGCACACAGAGCTCTGCTGATTTCATCACCACCAGGATTATTTCCTGGCCCCGTGGATCGCCCAGCATCACCCAGCAGTGCTATCACCCTCCAGGACACCTCCTGGTCCCCTCGCCAGCTGCTTGGGACCTGCCACCAAGTCCACAACAAAGATCTGCCTGTGAGAGCCCCAGGGCTGAGCCTGGCTCCGGGCACTGGCTCCAGGCTGGCTCCGGGCACTGGCTCCAGGCTGGCTCTAGGTGCTGGCTCCAGGCACTGGCTCCAGGCTGGTTCTCCCCACTGCTGCCCAGGGCCAGTGGCTCCCCCCACCCCCCTCCCCAGCCCCTTATCAGTGGGTTCCAGACACAAAGGGACCGGCTGCCCTCGGGGAAAGCAGTGAAGCACCCAGAGCAGAGGCCACTCCAGCCTGGGTCAGGGATAACAAAAAACAGCCCAGGGCTGAGCTGACCCTGCTCAGAGCCCTTTGGAGCTTCCCTGGTCCCCACAGGCACTAAATCCCCTGCAAGCAAATGCAGACAAGGCCCACACAGGCTTTGAACCCAAGCCCAGCTGCTTTCTCTCTGGGGGGCTTTCTCTCTCTTTCCTCCCTCAAGCCCTGGATATTGAAAAGCAAAAGCCAAAGGCACTTCAAAAGCCTAAATGCAGTTTTTAACCCTGCAGTGTTAACCAAGCACGTTGTTTCTCACACAAACACAGAGCTGCAGCTGAGTCTTGCGTAAAAATCCTGCCCAGACCTGTGGGTGTTGCCCTGTGGCCTCCTCTGGGCAGCAGGGAAAGGCTGGGACCCTGAGGACCAGCTCCTTCGGTGGAGGGGGAAAACAAACCCTGCTCAGGGCACAGAGGGATGCCATGACTCCCTCCCAAGGGACAGATTGCTGTACCAGGCTGTGAGTAGTGATCCCAGGGTGGGACTGGTGACACCAGCAGCACCAGGCTCAGCCCTGTGCTGGAACTGGAGGGTGCTGGATCAGAGCTGGAGCCCAGCAATGGTGATGCACAAGGAGACAGATTTCAGCAGCATCCTGCTCCATCCAACCCTTCCTGTTGCACAACACGGGCCAGTCCCTGGCATCCCAGCAAGATTCCACTTCCCAGCACAGTGTGGTCGCTTTCAGCCTCAAATGCTGAGTGGAGCAGAATCTGAGTCAGCAGGAGGAAGGGGCTCCAGCTGCTGCCACAAACTCTGCTCCACTCCCTCTGCCCACATCCTCCCATGTGATGTGCTCTGGCTGTGCTCAGGCTGGGACCACGCTGCCACAGCTCTGCTGTCTGCATGCAGCCCAAGCCTCTCCACTGCATCCCTGCATCCTTCTGGAAACTCTCAGCACAAAGAACAAGCATGCCAGGTGGAATAAGGCGGGACTGAGCTTCCTAATCTGGATTTCCCTGTTGGGACACAAGCCTGGGGGCAGTTTGTTCCCTCCTGGATAGCTGCAGTTTGGACACACTGCAGGCAGCCCCAGCTTTGGGGTTATCAGCTGCTGAGGAACTTTCTGTTTATCCCTTGGGGTGAAACAAAGAGGGGGAACCATCCCTTCACCCCTGCAGCATCCTATCCCAGAGGATGCTGGAGCTGCTACAGCACCAGGATGGGACGGCTGGTGGCTCCCCAGGTCCCCTCCCCATGGGGACAGGGTGACAGGACTCTCTGCACGGACTCACCCGCAGCTTCCAGCACGGCCTTATCAGCCCCGCACAGGCCTCTCTGCCGGCACGTGCAAGCACTGGGCGTGGACGAGGGGCATTTTTAGCTCTGTCCCAAACTGAGGGAGGAGGATTGCAAATCCTGATGGCCTTCAGCGAGGAAAGTGACTGCAAAATTCTGCACTGCCTTCTCCCATCCTCCTTCCCCCCGCTGGCCCGAGGGCCCTGCGTGCAATGAGCTGCTCCTGCCCCAGCACCCTCGCACCGCCTGCTCACAGGGCGAGGGTTGGAAAGCGCTCGGAGACTTCCAGCTGCAGAGTTCAGGCTGGAAATAGAGCTGGGGAACTGGTTCTGCCCTCACCCCATTCCACTGGATTTTTTTGTAATTCTTTAGGAAGAGAGACAGAAAGTTGTTTTGTAGCTGCAGGTCATATAAAAAAAGAGCTGCATTTTAAAATCCAAGCAAGGAAGAGCTGGGCTAAATGTGATTTGACAGGATCCCTCTAACCGCATGCCTCTTAATTTCCAAGTCTGATCAGAGCGACTGGACAGCCAAATAAATGAAGTAGTGCATATAATTGAATCTCTGCTCAGATGTTCAACTATCTGCCAGCACGCCCTGCCCTGCCTGCGGGAGCTGGGGGATGCGGCCCCCGAGCAGGACCCTCCCCTTCCAGACACTGACAGCTCCCGAGGGGAGCAGGATCAGAAACAGCCCCCGCCAGGCTGCCCTGAGATCCCGCTGGACCGCGGGGGTCCTGGGGGGATCTGCCTGTCCCCAAATCCCAAGTGATGGATGGGACCTGCTGGGGACAGTGCCTGGCTCCCGTCCTGCCTGCGTCAGCAATGATTACTTTTTTTCCTTGGATCATGCTGCCCTTTGGAGCTTTGGAGTTATCGAACGGGAGCAATGGGGATGGGGGGTGCAAAGGGCCCCCAGTGTGGCCACGTCACTGCTGCTCCTTCAAATTAAAGGTGAAAGGAAAGCGAAACAACCAACCCCTGTACTGAGAGCGGGGATGTCCCTGTCCCCCCAGACTCGGTGAAAGTGGGGGGAGGGGGTGTCCGACTGACCCCACGGTGGCGCGGGTCACACCCGGTCTGTGTCCCCCCCGTGTCCCCGGAACGCGACACCGCGCAGCGCCCGCGCCTCGGCCACAGCCATCCCGCGTGGGGCCCGGCGGCGGAGCGGCCCCGGCCGCGACCCCGACCCCGACCCCCGCCCGGCCCCGGCGGATCGAGCCCCGCGGGGAGCGGCGCCGGGGGCGCGGGGGGGCTCGGCACTCACCGTCCTGCGCGGGCACGGCGGGCACGGCGAGCTCGCGGATGCGGCGGCTCCAGGCCTGGGCGATGCGCAGGTTGCCCTCGGCGTCGGGACCCCGGGAGACGCGGAAGGTCCGCTCCAGGCGCTGGCGGGAGGGCGGCCCCAGCGCGGCCCCCGCAGCGGGTAACACACCAGCGAGAAGCAGGCGGCGGCCGCGGCCGCGGGGAAAGCGGCCGAGCCCACGCAGTCGGCCAGGCGGAGCGCGGCGTCGGGACCGGCCGAGCCGCCCGAGCAGCCGCCGGCACGGCGCACCTGCAGCTCCCGGGCCGTCAGGGACAGCGAGCAAGCGGCGGCACCGGGGGCCGGCCCCGCGCCGAAGATGCCTTGAAGTAGCACCGGGCCCCCGCCGGGCTCCGGGGAGCGCGGCGGCCGGCGGCCATCGGCGGAGCGGGCGCGGAGCGGAGCGGGAGGCACCGGGGAGCGCCGCCCGCCGCCGCTCGCTGCTGACGCCCGGCGATGGCAGGCGGGGCGGCCCCATTCATAAAAATTTAACCCACCCACCCCCCCAGCCACCTCTTCCCCCGCCGAGGGGGGCCCGTCCCGGGGCTGGCCCGGTACCCCCCACACCCCCCGCCAGCTGCCTCAGTTTCCCCAAGCGCCGCCCCGCGCTCCGGGCAGTGCTCCGCGGGGGAACCGGCTCTGCAGACGGGCGGGGGCAAAGGGACGCCGTGGGTTTGCCGCGGGTGGTTCTGCGCTGCTGGGGTGGGTGTCTGGCGTGGGCGCTGCCACGGTGCTGGGGATGCAAGGAACAGACCCACGGTGCTGCCGGTAGAGGGGAGGCAGAGCACCCGGCAGCCACCCCCGCCCCAGTTCCTGCACGTCGTTCCCAGCAAGGCACGCATGGGCGCTGGCAGGTGTGCCCGGAGCCCCCACCTTGGACCGAACAGAATTTTAATACAATTTCTGCATCTCTCCAAGCACGAAAGGACTGAGATGGGGGCCTGGAGAAATCAAGGCACGGCGAGGGGTGAGGACAATGAGCAGACGGCGGGGTAGGAGGACAGAGAGGGATGATGTCCCACCCATTGCTGGTGGTCGCCATCAGGCATCCGTGGGGGTTCGAGGTTGCCATGGGCGTGAAGCCCCGTGGAGGGAGGTGGGCTGTGCTGTGAACCCCACCTTGGGGCACAGAGCCCTGGGGACAGAGCCCAGGGGATTGTCTGGAGGGTGCCAGCAAGGCTGGGAGTTGCTTTGTGTTCACGGCAGCTGGCAAAAATCATTGACAGCAGTTTTTGCTGGCAACAGGACTGACCTCACCCTCCCAAGGGACTGCTGGGCTCCAAGGGGTCTGGCCCAGCCCAACAAGGATTTTTTTTTTGCCAAACAATTCCCCACGGATGTAACTCTGTCCTAACCTTCAGCTCACACCTCAGGGAGGCATCACTCCTCACACTTAAGGCAGTTTAATTAGCAACGAGCCCTCTGTTCCTGCTGAAACCTTCTGGAACTGGCCAAGAAATTGCAGGGAGGGCACGGGATGACCAACTGGGCAGAAAACATGGTTGAGTCTTGTTTTCCCAGAGCAGACCTATGAGGAGAGCTGAGATGCTGTGATTTGGAGCATTGTGCTTTCCTGAAAGACTTCCCTGGGCGCTGTGGCCACAATGGGATGCTCAGAGGGGCAAAGCCTGCTCCCAGCTCTGATGCTTTTGGCTTGGGAACCGCAGCACTCGCAGCTGATTCTGGGTGAGATTCGGGCTCAGCTGCTTCCCCGGCCGCTGCCATGACACAGTCCAGCGTTTGTAAACAGCTCCGAGGTTCCTCAGCAAGGTGTCATGGGAGGAAATGGCTGCATGCCGGGGAGTGCAGCGTCCTGACCTGCCCCTCACCCTTCTCGGTGACTAACCCGCTCCCAATTTCCGTTCAGGAAGGCATGAGTCGTGTTGGGAGGATGTGAGAGCAGCTGTCCCATTGCTCCTGGCAGGTGCCATGGGACGATGAGGCTGCTTTGGGCTCTGTCCTCACCGTGCTACATCCGTCCAAGGCCCTGTGCCCTGGGGCTGCAGGGATCCCCCTTCATCCTGCCAGCCTGTGCTTTAAATAGGAGTGGAATGCCTGTCCAGGCTCTGCTGGCCATCCTCCATGCTCGTGAAGAAAGGTGCTGAGGGTGGCTTCATCGCGAGGTGTCAGGGCTGGAGGTGGGTGCAGGAAGGGCTGGGGAAGGGCTGTGCATGGTGGGGATGCTGGGGGCTGCAGCCAGGTTTGTCTCAGATGGGGAATGGGACTGGCACAGGCTCAGCCTCTGTGATGGCAGGGGAGACAGACAGGGCTTTTCCATCTCAGTTCTGGTCTGTGGGGACTTCCCAAAGACTGACCTGGTGCTGTAACACCCTTGGGTGCCCACTCCATGCTGTGACCAGCACCATGGCCACCACCAGCCCCAGGCAGGTCCCTTTGCTCTCCACAACCACAGGCTGATCCAATCTGGTCCCACACGGACACCGCTGGTTTGCCTCCAGATGTGATGATGTCTGAGGCGGAAGTGGGATCACTTCCTTCCCCGCACTGATAACCACTCGTTTGGGGCTATCTTAATTAGGAGAGCCTCACCGAGGCCCCTCGACCCCAAGGGCAGCCTGAAGGGTGCTCAGCAGCTCCCAGGCTGTGGGCAGGCGACTGCCGGTCGGGTTTGTCCTGATCGGCTCCATTCCCGCCCGCGTGGTGCTGCTCGGGCCCCGTGTGTGGGAGGGAAGTGCCGGGATGTGACGTGGGGATGTGGCACAGAGCTGGTGTGATGGGGGACAGCCCCTGGAGAATCCCCTCACTTCCCTCCTCACTGCAAAGGGAACTTGCCCATGGAGCAGTGTCCAGGCCAGCCATGATCACCAGTGTCCCTTCAAGAGCAAACATCCCTCCACCTCCTGTCCTGGGAGGAGCCCCGGGGTATCCCAGACTCCGCAGACATCATTTGGTGGAGAAGCTTTGTACATTTGAAGCCTGGGTTCAGTGGGCAAGATGATGTGTGCCCTGAGTGTGGGGAAACTGAGGCAGAAACAGCAGACAAGGTTTCTCTTGAGTTGTGCAAGAAGCCAAGGGTTAAATACACCAACAACCTCCCTCAGCTCCCTCCAGCCCCAGGCTTCTCCTGCTCCTGCCCCCAGCTGCTGGAGGAGTTGATCTGCACTGGGAGTTACTCTGGGGGAGGAGAAGCACAGAGCCTGGGGGCTTCCCACGCAGGCCCGGATTTCGGGGCCCCACTTCCACATCAGAGCCCCGGAGGAGGGGTGCAGAGGACGTGCTTGTGCTGCGAGATGAACTGCAGCGTTTCCCTTGGAGGCACAGAGCTCTTCCACATCCCTGCCTGCTCTGCCGCGTCCGCCGGCAGCCACCCGGGGACGGGGACGGGAGGGGGATGCACTCCTCCCGAATCCATCTCTTTCAGCATCGCTCCCACTGCTGAAGGTACATGTCTCAAGGTGGAGCCAGAAATAGCGCGGCTGGCAGGGCTGCAGGCTTGGCAGGGGGACAGGCAGCGACTGCAGCAGTGGGAACTTTCCAGGCAGCTCCTGAGGGAGCGGCCGGTGCGGAGATGGAGCCATTTCCATGCAGACCCAGCCCCGGCATTGCAGATCAGCCTCATTCAGCTGTGGGGATGGGGCTGACACGGGGTCCAGCACAGCGCAGGAGGGGACAGAGCTAACAGAGATATCTCCTGGAGGAGAGTGACTGGGATCACATCCCACCCGAGCTAGGACACAGGGCTGGGCTCTGCCACCGATTTGCTGGAGAACTCAGGAAAGTGGCTGCACCTCCTACGTGCCCCCATGACCCAGGGGGAGCAGATTTTCCCCAAAATCCATCTTCTCTCAGCCTCCAAGGAGTTAGGTTTTTTGTGGCAGCTCCTAAATCATAGCCAGGCTCTGCAACTTATTGGGGGCTGCTCCCCTACACTGACCCTCCGCTGAGCCCCCCACAGCAGCCGGCACAGCCCGGGACTGCAGGGCTCACCGAGAGGCCCTGAACAATGCCGACGAGCTGAGCTCATTCCTCCCAGATGATAATTTGCTTAAAAATATTTCTGAGCTCAGGCCTCCCCAGGGAAAACACTCCCAAACGCCAGGCAAAAAGCTGCTGAGTCTGGAGGAACCACACACCCACCACTCGCTGGCCGAGACGTCCCCCCCGATGACAAGCCCTGGCGTCAGAGGGACTGAGGCCAAAGGCTGCCGTTTGATCTCCCCCTTCGCTGGGGGAAGCCGAATTTCAGGCCGTCCAGGGGTTTTACCACTTCCCGGTAGCGGTTTCCTGCGATGATGTGAGCGCAGGAATTTTTGGGAGGTGAGTCAGAGGCTGCAATGAGAACCACCTGGCTGGGGCTAGGCTGGGAGGCTCCATCCCGATCCAGGGGTGATCCCTGCTGCGACGCTCCGATGCCGGCAGGCAGCATTCCCGGCGTGGAATTACTTATGGGGGACAAAACATCCCATCACAGACCCCATTTCTGGCCTGGGAGAAGAAAGGGATTTGCTGCCTCGGTTCCCACGGCTCCTCCTCCCTGGCCGGGCTGGGATCGGTACGCTCCGGCCACCCCACCCGGGCTCCAGGGAGAAACTTGGGTAAGAATAAAGAGCAAAACCTCGTCCAGCTTTGCAGGAAGCTGCCTGGAATGGCTGTCCCGCCCCAGCACCGGGTTGTTCCGAGAACAGAAGCACCCCAAAGCAGCACCGAGGCTTGGATTTCCCTGGGGAGCAATGCAGGAGTCGGCAGAGCTGAGAAACTGCCCTCCCTGGTCTCTGAAATTCAACATATAAAATGAGCTCCTGCTAAAGGAACCTCCCAGGTTTTGCCTGCTGGGCCCTTAAAGCTCCATGACCCCGTGCCCACTCTCTCCCCAGCATTACTCAAACCCCTCCACGTAGAGAATAAGTGAGTTGAATCCAGAGAGTGAGACTGAGCCGGGATAAGCCTTTGGAAAGGAGCTAAACCTGCTCAAAGCCGGCACTGTTCCCTGACCCGCCCTCCTAATCCTGCCTGCCTGATAATGGAATAATAAAGGGCTGCACAGCTTCGCTCTCTGCTGCTCTGTGGGGGAGGTTCCTGCTGCCTCGGTACATGCCAGCAGCTGGCATATTAATGACTCCCTAAGTAAACAAAATTGCTCCTTTCTTCTCCTTTGCGTGGCTGTAAAACCGAGCGTGACCTTCAGCCCGCAGAGAAATCAGTCGCTCCCCTTTCCAGGAGAAAGGCTGCTTGTGGCCGTGATAACAGCGTGATCTCTGCCTGCCACCCTTGCCAGGGCTGGTCCCAACCCTGCAGCTTCAACAACGATCCCAGTGGGACTGGCAGGGCCACCCCTGCGAGGCTTTGGCCTCTCCCCGCGGGGATGAAGCCGGTGATTCACTGAGGGGGAACCTCAGGAGCACAGAACGGGGGGTTTGGGACACCCAGCCCCCTCAAGGTGTGCACACCTTGTCTGCTGTGCCAGGGGCTGCCCTGCAGCAGAACCTACAAACTTGCTGCATCTCAGCCTCAGCAGGCGGGAAAAGGGCAGGGAAGTGACAATGCCGATGAGATCCATTCCCTACGGCTGGGATGGCTCTGAGCACCTCACAGGACAGCAGGAATGGTGACAGGAGGAGGGTGCTGGGGGACCCGGAGGGCAAAGCAGAGGCTGAGGGCACTCAGATGGCACAGCGTCATCCCTGGGCTGCTGTGCGGAGGCTGCTGAGCGAGGAGCCAGCTGGGAAGGGGATAAACAGTCCTTCCTTCTCCACATGCCTGACTCCAGGCAGAGAAGGGCTTTATAGAGGAGGGCTGCAGAGGAATGTGCCATGGCTCCTGCAGTGGCACAATTCCCTCCCCACCCTCTGGGCATGCTCCCCCTGCAGCAAGATTTCCCTGGCTCCCCTGGGAACTGCCATTTCTCTGGTGGGTGCAGGAGAGGCCTCAGGAAGCAGCCAGCTTCCTAAGCCAAAAAGTCTGGCTCCCAACAAATTTTTTGAAGGACAAAGGCAGGAACCTGTGAGGACTGACTGCCTGTACCATGGGTGCTGTGATTGCTCTCAGCCTGGGGTTGGGGTGCCCAGGAGGGGTGTCTGGGCTCTCTGGCTGATGGATGTCGTGGATTCATCCCAGGGTGATGCCAGCCTGGAGGGCTGATCAGAATCCCACACCTGGCTGTGCTGCCTCCTCAGAGTGAACTCAGGCAGCTGATGCTGTCAGCTCTCACCTTGCCTTGGGGGAATGAGATGGAATGTGGGAGTCAGCTGGAATAGCCTCTACAGCCGAGCTGGAATAGCCCCTGCTCTGTCAAGGCACAAATTCAGGACCTGCAGGAGGCACAGCAGGAGGGAGATGTGGGGCTGGAACTGCAGGGACAGGTAAGGTGTCACCAGGTGTGGTGGAGGGAGACAAAACTCTCCATCCCCATCCTTGGGCAGTGCTGGCACACAGAGGGGACATGGACAATTCTGTCTCATTTGCATTGAGGATGTCAGAGAGAGACAACCTTTACTGAAGTGTCAGCTAAGGGGGCTGATGGCAGCGCTGCAGCTCCCAGCTGAGGCTGTGACAGGGACTCACTGCTGGAGGCACCGTGGCTGTCACACACCAGAGCAGCTGCAAAGCCACTGGGTCATGGAGGGGAACCTCATCCATGTCCTGAACGAAGCCCACCAGGCCTCCTCCTCCTCCTTCTCCCTCACTCCCAGCTGGGAGGACACAGGCAACTTAGAGAACTGCCAGGGAAAACCTCTCCTTCCAGGGCGATCCGGTGATTAAATTAATGCCGTTTGCCTTCCCTGCAACAGATAATTTCTGTCATGTACCCTCATTTCTGCTGCACTGTGGGGTGCTCTGATCCATCCTGACCACAGGGGATGGATCCTGACAGCGTTGTCACCTCCTCTCATTTTCCCAGCTGCCAAGGCTGAGATGTATATTGTACATATATTAAAAATCTTTAAACAAAGTGTAAATACCTATATATATATACATATATATGTATATTTGTTCAGCCAAGTTTCACCTCCTCCTTATATATATATATATGCATGCATTCCATGCATATAACATATATAGCATATAATATATATATTTTATATATAATTACTAATTATACGCATTTATATATTTAATATATAATATATATTATGCATATTATATGTGATATGCACACTATATGTTATATATTTAATATTTTATATACGCGATGTATTTTACCTATAAAAGTGTATATTATTTGTAATATATACGTTAATATATTTCATTTATAGGTGTTATAGATGTTATATATAAGCACACTCGGTGCATGGAAAGGTCAGCCCAGCGCTCTGCCAGATGGGCTGGAGCTGACCTTTCCTATTTAACTAAGCCATTGAGTGCCTGTACCCGTGAGGATTCCAGAGCGGACAGCGGAGCGCCGGGCACGGAGCGTTCCCTCGGGCAGGAGGTGCGGGAGCCGCGGGCCGGGCGGATCCTCCCGCCGCCCCCGCCACAGAGCGGGGCCCGAGCGCCGCCGCCGCGCTTCCGTTTCCCCCGCCGCCATCTTCGGCACGGGCACTTCAGCCACCGCCTACACCCCGTGCCTCTCACCGCCGGGCACAAGCGGGAGGCAGCCGCGCCGTGAACCGCCCTCGAGCAGCGGGAAGTGTACTTATCCCCCGAGGAGGGACGTTTCTGCCGCTGTCCTCCCGAGGTACCGGCGCAGTTGGGGCAGGCGGTGAGGGGACGCCGTGACGGGAGAGCGCGGCGGCGGCGGTGCCCTCACCTAAGATGGCGGCGGGGGCGGGCTTTTCCCGCCGAGAAGATGGCGGCGGAGGGAGCGGCGCTCTGGCCGGGTGGCGGGACGTGCTCGGCTGGGTGAGGGGAGCGGGATGGGACTGTCCCCCCCCAGAGACCTCCCCCTTCACAGGGACTTCCTACCCCGCCACGGAGACCTCGGTCCAGCCCTGCTGCATCACAAAGATCCCCCCAGCCTTTCTCCCTCAGCTCACCCTTCTCCAGCCAAGGCAGCCCCTCTCCGCCTTGCTCCCGCCCTCATTTTGGGATCATCCCTCCCCTCCTGCATGAGGGGCCACTGGGTGGGCATGGGGTGGGGTTACCCGTTGCCTGTCTACCCCTCTACTCCCCAAGGCAGCCGCTGCTCCATTTTATTTTAATAACCATAATTTGCACCCTCCCGTTCATACTTTGCCGCAGGAATGGACCAGCAAGTGCATAGGTAGCGGAAGGGTCCCCACCCTCCTCTTCCCCCTCCTCCTCCCCACCCCTTAAGGGGCGGTGATCACGGCGGAGAGGAAAGAAAAGGATGCCACGGAAGCTGTTGTTGCCTTATAAATCTGTTTTTTCTCACTTTCGAGCTCCCCGAGGGTTGCATGACTCTTTGGCGATGAACGCGGCCAGAAGTGGCTACCGGGTCTTCTCGGCCAACTCCACCGCAGCCTCCACCGAGCTGGCGAAGAAGATCACGGAGTAAGTTGCCTTCTCTTTCAAGTTTCTTTCTCCCCCATCGCTCCCCTGCGCGGGCAGGAGCCCTCCCGAGCGGCTGGAGAAGCTTCTGGCATCCCCCCGCCTTCCCAAGGCATCTCCTGCGAACACCTTTGTGGAGATTTTGCGCTGGGAATCTTCACCAGCTCTGCCTGAGCCAGCGATGGGAATGGACCCGCCGCTTTCTGCCTTCTTTGACGTCCATTTCACTGCTGGAGAGGCTGGGCTGCAGCAAAAGCTTTTACTTTTGGGGAGGGAGGAGGTGAAACTTGGCTGGACAAACCTCAGAAAAGCGTTTTTAGCAGGTTTGGGAGATGCTCAAAACTTTCTCCGACTCCTGACCTTGTTTTCCCAACAGCTTCGGTGCCTGGGGCTAGGGGAGTGTCCACGTGCACATCGGCACAGCACCTTGCACTGACCAGAGCGGATTTGGGAGAGCTGGGCAGCCTGTGCTGTTTGGTTCGGGGGAAAAGTCTGCCCCATTTTCTTCACCCCATCAGTTTAGGCAGAGTTTGACCTTGTCTTGTCGGGGACGGATGCGCTGGGTCCTGCTGAGTGAACGGTGTCACAGCTGCCTCCAAAATGGGGCTCTTGGTGCACAGAGCTCTGAGTTTCCCCCAGCACTTGAACTTTGGGGTTGAGTGAGTTGGGTTCAGATTGGAGCAGACCCAGCCGAAGGGACTTTTCTGAGAAGGGCATCTGTGTATTGGGCTGTCAGCTTAAAACAGGGTCTGGATTTTCTTTATGCTGCTTCTCAGCTACTCTTCATAGGCAGCTGATCCCAAATCGAGGGGTCTCAGTGCTTATTTCCCTGCTGCAGGTTACAGCATCCCAGCTGTCCTTTCTAGGCGTCTGCCGTCCCATTCCTATCTCCAAGGCTATGCTTAAATTGGAAGTAGGACTTAAGTACAGGTGTGCTGCCATCTTAAACTACAAAAACACTTGGCTGTTTGTCCTGCTCACTTAATAAACAGTGTTCAATCCTTAGCACAGATTATCTCCACAGAGCTGACTTGGCTGTTTGGCTGGGAGGTGTGTTGGATAATAGTGATGAACTTCTTCAAGTGTGAGGCTAAGAGGAAAATCCTTGTGTTTGGGAGTGGAAAGCTTTTTTTTTTTTTTTGGCTCATGTATTCTTGCTATCTTTGGTCAGTTCTTTCACTGAACTCTGAAATTAATGTATCTCTCTATAAAAGTGACTTTTGCTGCAGCAGATGGGACAGAGTTTTAGAGGGCTTGTTCTGTTGCATCAACATAGCACAACAGAATTCCCCTGGGCATGAACTCTGAGTTCTCAGGACTGGAGGACCAAACAGGCATTCCTTCTTCCTTGCTCTTTGTCTTAAAAATAACTCCCTTCTTTTTAAAGATGAGATGAGAAGAGACGCGCAGAGGCTTCCCCAGGCTGTGGTGCTGGCTGGGGTGATGTGCTGATGTTGTCCCAGGGATGCTCTGAGGGGGAAAGAAGGAGGATCTGGATCCAGAATGACCTCCCTGTTTCCTCCTTGATCTCTCACCAAGTAAATTTCTGATAGGAGCAGTGTGGGGTTTTTGCCTTGGCTCTGCCATCAGTGGGATGTTGGATGCTCTGGTGGTGCCATGAGCACTGTGAAAAACAGCTGCTGCTTACCTGAGGCTTAAGGACATTTATCTTTGTTGTGTGTGCAAAATCTGGAACTGTGTGCAGTACGGATTTGCCCACAGTAAAAAGCCTCCCAAAATTAAAGGTATTTTCAGTATCTAGTGCAGTGGTTTTGCACTGCCTTCCCTTGGGAGCTCAAGGGCTGTTTCAGCTGATCTGTAACACATCCCTTGTTCTTTCAGGTTGCAAAAGATGCATGGCTGCTGCCTTTCCCCCATCTCACATCTCAGCCTGTTCTTTGCTGGGGAGGTCAGTTGCATCTTTAAATAGAGTTGGAGCAATCTTACAAGGGTGAGTCTGTCCTCTAATATTGTGCGTTCTTTTTAAAGTTTTTTTATGACCTTGAGTAAAAGTATTAAAAGAACTTTAAAACAACACGCAATATTAGGAAGGCCCCTTGAGACACCTGTCCTTTACCTGTAGGTGTGAGCTTAAGATCTCTGCTTGAGTGGTTCTGACTTGTCCTTTTTAAAATCTCAAGCCTGGAGAGGAGCAGTGTGACACTGACCAGCTTTCAGACACCTGATTTATCTCCTTGCTTTGTTCACTGCAAAACTTCCAGAGCTGCTTTCGTTTCAGGCTCTGAGCATCATGTTCTGGCACAGTTCTGATCTTCATCATTGCCCTTGAGCATTCTCTAGTTATGGGACAGAGATTAATGATCAGTCCTACTTTCACTTTAGGTTTTCAGAGCTTTAGTTGATGGTAGTGACTGCCAGGGAGAGGAGATGGTTCTGGATTATGAGGACCTTGTGAAACTTGAAATAGTGAAGATGTTCCTGAGATTCAGCACCACTGAAACATAAATAAACCCATATATTTACTTTTCCCTTATAAATTGAGAGGGATGATTATTTTGTTTTAAATTCTTTCCATGATGGAAAGATAACTCTTGCTGTAATTAGGAGACTTGGGACCTGATTACAAACTGCATTTTCAGGGGAGAAGGATAATTTCTGTGACCTAATGGGTCCTAATTCTGGTCCCAAGTGGGCCTGTGTGCTGCTGGGGGGAGGGAGATCTAGGAAGTCTTTTTGATCTTTAATCCAACAGATGCATTTAGATCTCCCTCTGACTGCAGTGCTTGGCTCAGCAGGTACAAATGTTAGATTCTACTCACTGCTTATGTGTTTGGCTTGGAGGGGGGTGGTGATTGAATCTTGCTGATGCCTCCCCAGAGCTCCTGCAGCTCTGTGGTGTGGGATGTGATACTGTCTCACTGCCAGCCGTGGATGTGAGTATTCCAGAGATTCACTCAGTTTGCAGCGTGAAAAATGCTGGTGGTCTGAAGATAAAACATTGCCATGAGCCTAAACAACATAGAATTAGGAGAACATGGGGATTTGTGTTTTCACCTGTGGCTGCAGGGAGCTGGGTCACAGCACTAAACCCAGGGAGGTGCTTTCTGTGACTGGCTGGGAGGTGAGCCCTGCTTTGGGGGGAGACTGTACATTCAGAGGACTTGCAGCAGCCTCCCTCAGCTGAAGGAGGATTTCTGGTAGGAAATGTATTCTTTAGGTGATCTTTCCAGCACATAAAAGGGTGGCAGAGGGGAGTCAGAGCATCTCTGTGCTGTTTAGCTAGAGCACAGAATGTGGATGAGCAGGCTGGGCTCATGTGGAGCTTTCTGTGCTGGCCAGCACAGCTTTAGGGGAAGCTCCTTCACCGAGAGTGGGCTGGTGGGAGCAGAGGAAGATCTGCCTGGTGTTTGCCAGTAGTTTGGCTGCATGGCTTTGGCATGGCTGGAACAAGTGATTCTAGTGGCAAATGAGCAGTAGGGACTTTGTTCAAATATCCAGTTGTGCTGGGTGGATGGAGAGAGGCAAAGGAGACCTCAGATAGTTTTAAGGATATCTAAACAGATTGTATCCAGGAAGCTGCCATTCCCTTTCCTTTCCTGGCTGTTTTATACTGAGGGATTAGGAAGTGCACAGCAGAGCTGCCATTGTGCTGGCTGGACCATGACTGATCTTTATTTAAAGATTTGTTGAAGTTTGAAAAGCGATTCAGAGTCAGGTTGTGATTTGATTTGGCCACAGTCAGGCACAGCACAGACCCTCTGTCCTCTGCTCCAGCTCCTCCTGAGTCTGCACCAGTTCCTGGAGTCTGTACATGTGGGAAGAGCTGGGAGTTTTGCAGGGCTGAGACCAGGGAAAGTGTTTATAATGAAGAGGATATTGCTAAAATAAAATATCATAATTAAGAGCTTTGTGTGCAGATTTCTCTTCAAATTGAATGTTTGTGCTGTGAGCTGGCCAGAATCTCCTTTGGAGATAACCTGACAAATGTCTTGGATTCTGGTCACAGAGGGGGAGAAGGAAACACAGCTTTGCTGAGGGCACTGAAACAGGCTCTGATGGCACAGAATACTGTGAGTACATCTGCCCCTTGAAATGTGATTCAGCTGAACGTGTAGTCTCTTTGGCTGCCCTTTGTCTCAAGAGCGTGGTACATTGGTTTTTGACAGTCTTCAGTGGAGCATTTTAAAGTACAATCTGATATAATGTTTCCTAAAATGCTGCAGTGTGTCACTTCCCTAAACTATAGGTGACTCCTGAGCTGTTTGCATTTAGATGTGAATTTGAGACAAGTTTTATAAACACTTTTGTATTCACAGCTTCATATCCTCTTGGCATGTTTTGAGACTGCGGAAAGTTAGATCATCCTTCCTGGGCAGTGTTTACAGAGATTCCAGATCAATAGGAATTTTTACTGGCCAATTGCTCTGAGTAGGGTTTTTAAAGCCATAAAGAGGTTTTTTTTTTTTTCCTCATAGATGCTGTCATGTCCCAGAGGAGTTGGTTTAGTGATGGAGCTAGTGTAAGGATAGCAACTCATTTTGCTTGAAGATGTGATTTATCTGCAGGACCTAAAATGTTATTTTTCCCAGAAGCAGCTTTGTCTCTGCTGGGTGTGTGGTCTGGGTTACCTTCAGTGGCACTTTCTCTGTCCTAGGGCAGGTCTGCCTGTGTCTGCAGAGGAGTGATCAGTAACTGTGGTAGCCCAGGTTCTTGTGATTATGCTGTTAGTCCTGGAGCTGAATGAAAACAGTTCTTGCTGTCAATTCAATTCCTCTATCCTCTAAAGCAACAACCAGCTGGGAGCTTCAGGATGGAGAGGATTTTGAGTGAAAAGATTTGGGATGGAAGAGAAAACAAGGGAGAGGTAATAGGAAGGGGAAATTTATCTTTGAACTCTGGCTGCTGCCAGGCTGTGTGGTTGATAAGGTTGTGCCCTGCCCTTGACTTCCATGCAAATATCCCTTTTGATAAAAGTCCTCTGGAATTCGGTGCTTCACAGCAGGAGTTGCACCAGCAGTCCCCTCTTTATTGTTCTTGACTCAGTCAGGGTTTATCAGACTCCTTCCCTGGCTGATACCTTGTCTAACTGAAGCCTGGAGGAGGGGATTTGGTGCCAGGTGTGCCTCTGGGGTGCACATACCTCAGCTGCTCTGGGGGAGCTGCCTCTGGATCGTGCTGTGCCTGTGGCTCCTCGGCAGTGCAGGGCTGGTCTGGGACTTTCATGGGCAGTTTTATCTCATAGCCACTGCTCTTGTTTACTTGCAGTCAACAGTTGGAGCAGAGCTGGGATTTATTGTCTGACTAAAGCTGCTCATTCCTCTAAGCTGGCATCTGTCTTGTGTCTTCTGCTCCCTGCACCCAGGTTTGACAGCTGAGCTGTTTTAGTGCCCCAAGCCAAGCTGTTTTAGTTCCTCTTGCCATGGGAGCAAACTTGCACTTCTGATTTCTTGTTTCAGCAGCACACACTGCATTGCTGCTCTGTGCTGAGTAGGAGAGCACTGGGCTCTGGTTTCTGCTGGCTACATCATGGAATCATGAAGGTGGAAAAGACCTTTAAGACTGAGCACAGCTGTTAACCCAGCTCTGCCAAAGCCACCACTAAACCACATCCCCAAGAGCCATAGCTACATGTCTTCTAAACCCCCCCAAGGATGGTGACTCCACCACTTCCCTGGGCAGTGTGTTCTAAGGCTTGACAGCCCTATCAGGGAAGAAGTGTTTCCTAATATCCAGTCTAAACCTCCTCTAGTACAACATGAGAGACTTTCCCCTTGAGCACCACAAACATGGTTTTGTTTGCCACCACGTAGCACTGAAAGTGCCACCTTCCAAGGGGTGTTCTGCTGAGATGAGTCTGGCTCGACTGGTTTTGAAGCTTTCCTTCCTGCCATGAGATTCAGGGCTGACTAAGAGCACTTGCACAGCCTCTCCAGTGGATTTATTTTCCCCAGCACTGAGGTAGGATTGTGCTGTCTGCAGTGAAGTCAGGGCACACGTGCCTCCAAGGGGAGCTTGCAAGACTTGCCGTGCAGTTGTGGAGGAACAAGTGTGAGTCATTAAACATTTCCCACCACACACTGCTCTGGGGTGGGGGTGTGTGTGTGTTTCTGACCTTGTTTGGACTCAGATGCCTTAGCAGTGATTAGGACTAAGCTTGGTGCTTGCAGATGCCAGACTGTCCTCATCAGGGCAGCAAGATCCCACCTGCAAAACTCACCTCTGGTGTCAGTCTATCCCTGAGGTGCCCAGGCTTGCTTATACTTGACCAGCTGCCAGCTCTTTTTGAAGAGACTGAAGGTGCTGAGGATGCCGTTGCATTGCAGCTGCAAGTTTTAACCCAGCTGAGCTGAGAGGAGCCCAATCAGAGATTTGTGAGATTGTCTGGCCCTGGCTGCAGGGGATGCTGCAGTTGGTACCTGAGCAGGGCTGGTGACGGTCTGGCACGTCCTGCTCTCGTGGTGGCAGTTCAGTCACCAGCCCAGCCATTGCAAAACGTGCTGCCAGACACTCTGTGGGCAGGGTGTGTGTGCCAGGGACGTGCTCTGGAGCCAGCTAAGCAAACATATCCCGTGGCATCCGAGGATCTGTTATCTCAGCTGTCCCAGGCACTCTCTCCAGGCCAGCTTCTAGCTGGGACCTCCAGCTTTGTCTCACAGCTGAGCCCAGCAGTTGCTGATGGCACAGAAGCGTGCCAGGGTCAGGCTGTGTTTCTCTTTCACTTCTGACAGCGCAGATCTTTGTGACAATTGAAGTGCAAGGCCGAGTTAGTGGGTAAGGATATGGAGTGAGACTGACTACTGAAGGCTGGAGACCTGACAAATCAGCAGAAGAAAACTCTTCTATTTAGAGTTAGTCCTGACCTGCAGAATTTTGGCACATATCCAGGTAAATACAGTACAAGTGCAGGCAGGAAACTGCTGCCACAGTCAGCATGGTGAACAAAGGTATTTTTCAGGCATAAACTGTTTCCTAATTCATTGTGTGGCCATGGCCACAGAGCAGATCCTGGGAAAGGAGGGAATTGCCCCACTCCATCTCGCTTGGCCGAAGCATCTCCACTGCTGCAGGGTCTCTGAGACTCTGGGTTAAAGCACAAAAGCCTTTAAGTACTTACTAATGGATTACTTGTCAGTACAGTTAAATACTGAAGTGTCACCTGAGGGAAAAGTCTGCATTTTGGAGCCTTTTAAAATGCTCTTCAAAGTCAGTCTTTGTTTTGTAAGAAAGAAATTCAAAAGAGAAGGAGGGTGACTAATCTTTGTTGCGATGAATGTTGTAGATTTGATATTTGAGAAAAGGAAGGAGTAATTTGATAAAATAAAAAAAATTGAAGTTAAAATCTCATTAATCATTTGAGTTATTTCAGAAGGAAGGTTCGAGGAGAAAAAAAAAGGAAAAGAGGTGGGAGTCAAAAAAAGTGACTCAGGTGCCATTAATTGAGTCTGAGTAAATCATTTAACTCTAGTTGCACATCAGACCTGCCCGAGGGGGCATTGCAGAGGCTGGCAAGGTGTCCTTTGCCATCAGGATCACAGCCTGTGGTCAGTCATACAGCTTTGGGTACAGCAGTGACCTGCTGCAGAGCTGTGTGTGCCAGGGCGCCTCTCAGGGACATCAGAAGGAAGGAGACCCCCAGGGAAGGGGAGGATGTAGTTCTGCAGCCTGGCTGGCTCACTCAGCTCCCTCTTGGGCAGTGCTGTGTTTTGGTGGTGTGTGACCTGGTCCTGTCCTGCTTGGCAGCACAAACTGCTGGGTTCCTCCATTTCTCCCTTTCTAATGTCCTTCTTTTCTTTCCAGGCGTCTCGGTGCTGAGCTGGGGAAATCTGTGGTGTACCAGGAAACCAATGGAGGTAAGAGAAATCCCTGCTATTTGCAACTGTTTTGAGGTAATCTTAGAAATGCTGGGTAACTCCATTGGCCAGACCTGTCTAAGAAGTGCAGTAATTCAGCTGAGATGTTACTGCTGCTCCTGGCACTGCTGAACCTCCATGGCTGACCTTGGACAAGGCAATTAAACATGTTTCTTGTTTTCACTGGTTATCTTGTTTGTCTGCCCATCTGCAAACTCTCCTCTAGAGTTCTGCCTCAGGTTTTAGCTGCTGCCAAATCTTTTATGCTCCTATGCTGAGCAAAACATCTCCAGATTTAAAAGTAATGCCCTGCTTTTTCAGTATCTGCCTTGTGAGCTCTTAAATTATCCCTTTCTTTCAGCTCTTCCCTGCCACACAGAATTTACAGCTGCCCTTGCTTTTAAAAGTGCAAATTCATGGCTGTGCTGGGGAAAATGCCTCTTGGAGGTTGCTTTTGTTCTTGAGGAGGCTAACATTCTGCAAGTGTCCATTTTCAGATGCTGGGCTAAAACACAAAGGCATTGGCCAGCAGAGTTCTGTGGCCAAGAGTCATTTACTGTTTCAAGACCTCTGATACCTTGTTTGCAAGAGAGAGTAGAACCAGAGGGCTGCTACAGGCTAGAGGAAGGAGTGGAGGATTTGTGGTAGTGCTGCTGCTGTTTCAGCCAGGATGGGCCTCACAGTGGGAGAGCTGCTGTGGTTATGGTTGGGCTGGCTGGTGCATTCCTGCCCAGGAGAGCTGGTTTTAAATCAGGTTGCTTGCTCTGAGGTCTGAAGTCGTTTTTCATCACTGCACAGCAAATGAGTCTGCTCTCAGCAGAGTCCTGTAGGGTTACTGCCAGGCCAAGGCAATTGGAATTCCATAGCTGAGGAGCTGTGTCTCTCCTTTTCCTTACCCCTGCCCACTAGCTCAGGACTGTGTGGGAAGGGAATGGCTAAGGCAGGCGCCTTGGGAAACCTGGAGTCATTGTTTGGCTTTGCAGAGCTGCTCCAGGCTCAGCTTCTGCATTTGAGTCAGGGACTGTAGGAGTGGTGCTCAGCAGAGACCCAGACCTCCAGCCTGTGTCAGTGTTGGAATGTCTTGACCTTGACAGTGAGATTGGGAAATTCTTGCTCTGAACTTGGTGCTGCTGGTGTTGCCTTGAGCTCTCCAGCCAGCACGGAGCTGATCTCATGGTAAACTGAAAGAGCAAAGTGCAAAAAGTGCTGAGTTACCTTCTTGGAAGTACTGAAGGTTGTTCTGCCTTGGGTGGTTAATTGCTCACTAATGAATGTGTTGTTTACAGCTCTCAGCACTCCATGGAAGCGTGAAAAGGATTTCT